>NC_044502.1:40242521-40342521 GCF_902362185.1 Chanos chanos
AGTCATTGAGAAACTTAATGACTGGCTTTTATATCAGCCAGTGAGTACTACTGTCTGCCCTGGTCAGTTGCAGAAAACAAGCAATTTTTTCCCCCCATACTAGCAGCGAAGCTCCTTAGAATGGCAGAGGAAATGTTCGTGCAAGCCAGGCAGAATCTTGTGAATCAAGGAAAATAGGAAATCAGGCTGTTTACTGGATTAATCTGGGTTTTGGGGGTGGAGGTGTTTCAAAAGAGCAGCATTCAGTAATTTAATCTACACAGTAAACACTTGTAATTGGATTGTGTGCTTATGTGCTTTGATGTTCTCTATTCTCTGAGGACTGTATATTACAGTATTAGGAGTAATTGATTATGATGCATGTTTACAGTGGTTTATCAAATTAGCCATATTAACCATGACTGCTGGAGTGATTAGATGACTCCTCCAAGGTTTGTTCTCCTTTTCATTTCTTTTCCTTCATTTCTTTCTTTCTTTTTTTTCCAGACATTAAAAGTGTTTGACAACTGTTTTTATTTTCCCCTTTTTCCATCAGAGAAAATGATCCAGGGGGCATGGTCAGTCTCTCTCTCTCTCTCTCTCTCTCTCTCTCTCTCTCTCTGGGCCAAGCCTGCTGGGTACAGTGCCGTACAGCAAGTCACAAATTGGCCCTCAGCAGCCACAAGGCCAACTTCACCTTGTGTTGCAGAATCAATATGCCATGGTTGACCTTGCATGTCCAGTGAACCCTGACAGAAATATAAGGGAAAATGAATTTCTTCCCAACACCCCATGGCTACTCACATCTTGTTAACATGTCCTGCTAGAATTGTGCACAAGAAGACATCTCTCTGAAGGGAAACTGAGAATTAGTTAACTCTTTTCTTTTTATTCTCTCTCATTTCTTTTAAATGCCCCTTCTAAAGCAGAGCTCCAAACGAAAGCCCACAACTGATTTTACGGGTCATTTGAAATGTCTTTTATCTGTGACAGAACCACTTGAGTGCATGTGGCTGTTTTTTGTTTTTTTTGGGGGGGGGGAGGGGTTCTGGGCACCAGTTTGTAAGTGGTCTTAAATATTTAGAGCTGTCTTCCGACTGTCCGAGGAAGGCCTTTTTATATTTGGCAACTATTACTTTTAGCTTATACGCGGCCCACAAAAAAAAAAGCGAATGCTTCGTCTCGGCCTGGCCCTTACGCCCTCAGTTTCACATCACCTTCTATTTGAATTCCATTACGTGCACTGCCACTTTTCAAATAATGGAAAGCCCTATTAATTACCAAAGTATGGGTCCAGGGTAAAGGTGAACGTGCAATTACAGAATTAAATCAAGTCGCCGTTTAGCTTGTCAGTGCTGACAGAAATAATTCGGGTGAATTATTAAATGCCTCCAGAGCTCTCTACAGCAATACTGTTGGATGTCCCTTCTCAGTATAAGGTAAGGCATTTCTCTTTTCTGCTAATGAAATAAAACTATTAATTGTGTTTCTGCAATATGGTGAAACCCCACATGCTCTTCCAAAGGCTGTGACATTAAATCCGACACCACCACTGTCGCTCTCTATCCCTCAACATCATTGTTTTATATAACTCACAATCCAGATAATGACTAGATTAAAAAAATATGATGCATGATTATGGAAATCTACTTCCTTGATGAGGCCATTACCTTTAGAACTATGGATCAATATTGCATTTTGTTGTCAAGCCAATTACCAGATGCAATTAGAAATGCACATAGTAACATGCACATTCATAATGAAAAGTCATTTTACTCCCCAACTGTGCTCCGGGGTTGCATTTATGAATTTGTTGTCATGGCAACAGGAACCATGGGGAAATGTACGTTGAAAAATAAGGGAAGAGATTCACTCATACTTTTTTTTTATTATTATTATTGAATTTCCCTTGTACAAAAAGGTGCTGGATATCCACAGCATTTTACCAATGCTGCATCTCCACAAATTTCTACCGGCAGGTAAATTCTTCTGGATTTAACTGGTGTATCAAAGGATCATGCTTGGAATGAACAAAGTAGCAAAGTGAATTAAAGCACAATGTTTTTGTTTAGGCTGCTGGGAATTTTCTAAGACATGCATTTTCACTGACATAAGGAAAGAGGTATAAATGTTCCTTCAGCGAAAAATCAAACTGCTCTTTTAAATGCCACTAGAGGTGTGAAGAAGAACTTATCCAAAAAAAAAAAAAGTCCAAAGGCAGAAATGTCAGCAAACTGTGTTTACCTCTCAAAATTGTTTGCCAAAAGAACCTGAAAGCTTTGAATTAAGTTAAAATGGACCAAACAGGCTAAGCAGCCATGATTTCTTAATTGGCAGTAACAAGACTGTTCACCACTGAACACATCTGCAGAATGGAAATCACCTGTCCTCAATTATTCAGTCATGCCAGAAAAGGGTTCAGGCTGCAACTACACACACAAGGTGGAGACCAATGTCTTTATTTCTGCTCCTACACAATGCACTTGTTATCTGTGACAATTCTAAGGTATTTCAACTTAGTGCTGAGATCCTGTTAAACATCACTACACACCTTGTTTCATTTCTTATTATTTCTTTTTTTTTTTTTCAATGTTGCTTTACTTAAAAAAAAAAAAAAAAAAAAAAAAAAAAATCTTTGTGTGTATCTTTCAGTGTGTACCTACTGCCTCCCATACTGGCTGGAGGTAGATGTTGTGCTAAAACAGCAAGAGGTATGTAAGTAAATTTAAAAATTCAGATTTATTTAGGCCTGTTAAGTTTAAAAAAAACAATACATAAAAATTGTCTCTACATTGCAGAGTATGATGCTTCCCGAGGTTTGCTACCACTTGGGCTGGGTCTTGGAAGCCTGGATCCTGTACACTTTGGAATAGAGCAGCACTACAACCACCCTCAACTTTACCAGGGTGGTTCTGGAGTAAGGGAGGTTGCTGTTGAGGTTGCTGAAGCTACCAAGATGAAGTTGGATACACCCCGTGGCTTTAGCTTCACCAAAAATGTTGGTTTTCATCACTTAGTTCTTCCCCAGCATGAGTGGAATTCTTTTCAATCAGTGAGTCCCAGAAATTATTTTGTTTCCTTTAAAAAGACAGATAGCGCCAGTGGATTAAAGGAACCACCGCTAACTATTCAAAGTGGCCCGGTACCTCATTTTCTTAGAAGCTTTCCGTCTGCCTTAGACAGACAATTTCTTACCAACACAGAGCCCAAAACTAAGATCCAAAAAAAATTTGAAGCTGCCCAGATTTCGAGTTTAGCTAGATACAACTCTCAAAACCAAGAACCCAGCGCATCTGTTTATCAAAGGCAATATACTGCTAAAGCTCCATTACTACCTTACATCAGGGGATCGACTCACGGTGGCTTCGTACCTCAGGAAAGATTCTTGCAGCTCATTATTTTGGGTTCTGCTCCAAAATTTGCCACTCCTTATTACCATCCTGGTGTGTCCAAAGTTACAAGCTATATTAAGTTCCGCAGATTTTTCTCAAAGTTCTGGAAATACACAGAATGAGGTAAATGCTGGCCAAAAAAGGTCTCTAAATCTCATTGTGTCTTCTGATCCTTTGTCCCAAACCATTTCTAGTAGTTCAGTGCCAGAAACTCAGTTCCAGCAGCAACGATTTGTCAGCTCTTGGATCAAAACAGTATTGAGAACATATGGGTCTTCCAGAGCCCAGGTACCCCCTTCGAGAGTCTGAGAGATCTGTTAAGAAACTTCTGAGAGGTCATCAGTAGGCTCTGGCTGAAAACCTAGCAATGACAGTGTTTGGAACTATCATAACTGATTTGCAGATATTAAAAAAAAAAAAAAAAAAAAAGGATGCTCAAGTCCTCCAGAGGTGATAATCAAAGGGGACTTAACATTTACTCTGCAAATAATTCTATTCAATAAAGATTCTAAAGAAATAAGATAAGCTGCCTCTTTGGTTTGACCTTTTTCTGAGCTCATTTGTCCACAAAGCCAAACCAAATTGCTAGAAATTCATGCATTTTCAACTAGCACCTCATTTGGATTTCTGTACGTTCTTTCACTTACATTCTGTTCTGTTGTTACAGCTGCTGTTAACTTATATTAGGCTTGATTATAATCTTTATTTCAAGAGATCAGGTGATGTTTTACTGCCATCTATTGGAACAGGTTAACTCTAACCATTTTAACACCAGACAGGTGTTCTATACACATGGAATAAGCTCTTCAGTGAGGGACTTTAATTTTATCTGCAATACAACATGTACATGGTTAATTTCTCAAATTCCAAAAGGTAAGCATTCATGTTCTCATTTTTATTGACAGCAACTGTTGGGTGTCACAATAACTATTATGATTGCCAAATCAGTCAGTCAACTGCATAAAATGATTAGGCACTTGATGTGTGCTGCATGCAACAAACAGAAGCCAGACTGGTTAACCATGGTGTTGTGTACAGTTAAAAATACAATAGGGCCTGCTATGCATTTGATTAATGAAAGGTTTTCCTCTCGTCTCTGTACAGGCTTCCTGTCACTCCTGGCTTTCATCTCTACCTGAAAGGCCTTTGAGCGGTGAAAAGTGAGAGAAGAATAAGGTCACACTGAGCGGTTCATAAATCAATCTCCTTGAAAAAGAGGCTGGCTTTAAACAGCCCTCCAGAACGCAAATGGAACAGTAAGTGACAGAACAAAGTGAAGCAATTAACTACCTCCCCCCTTTTTTTTTAAGGGAATATATGGAAAGGAATAGCCATTCATCATGTCAAATCACTGCTGTTTAAGGTAAAATTATAGAAGAGCATGACTTCAAAATTAACGTGTAGCAATGGTTAAGCTCATCCGAAGTTTTAGTATTGGTAGGATGACCATACGTCTTCTTTTTCAGACCTAAAAAATACGTCTAAAAGCATGTGTGACATGCACTCCCCTCCTAACAATATGGATTCTATAGTGTATCATTCACACAGACAAGTACAATGGTGGTACACAAACTGTCACATGAACTGAACATCACAACACAAAGACAACATGATCAACAATACACATATACTTTGACTAGACACAAAAAGGTAAACGTGGACCAACAATAGCAAACTGGGGGTAATTTACAGTTCGTCATCCCAATGCATGCTGGGACGATCCGCCCACCTACCACCAAACGCGCTACAGTATTAAAGTTCAATAACATAGTTGCATGGTTGTGGACGCGTTTATCAGCTATTTAAGCTGACAAATGGACTCTGATGTAAATATGTTTCGTGCTGATTTCATTGTGTTTTTATTTCTTTTTCATTTCATTTATTTCTTTACAACAACTTCAGTTTTTATTAGCTCAATAACTAGAGAACTGAATTATAGATAGATCAGGTTGATCATTTATTAATATAACAGTCAATTTTATAAATGTCTATCATCTCCTTGAAATATAGATGTATACAGCCTTATATTGTTATGGCTCTGTCAGTGAATTAACAAATTAATGGTTTGGATTGTTTTTTCAGTATGAGACCAAAAAATAAACTGGGAATGTTGTATGGACAATGTTTAGATTCTGCTTAGCCATATCCTACACTGTGTATGTTTTTAATTAGCCATACTGAGTTTACTCACACTCAGTGTGTGCCAAATTCCTTTCCTTGCCGCTGTCGCCTTAGGCTTGCTTGCTGGAGACTTAGGCACTGATCTCTGTAAAGCTGCTTTAAGACATTTTTTTTTTTATTGTGAAAAGCGCTGTACAAATAAACTTGAACTTTCAATCCCGGTCACATTCTATTGAGCCATGTCGCATTCTCGCAGATGAGTTACATGCAGTAGGGAAGTACCCCTGATTTGTAACGTTAACAAAACTTACCAAATCATTCAGAGTCTGTGCTAATATTTTGCTATTCTTGGCAATGGAATGAGAGAGAGTCAGATTTTTATACCTGCATCCCATACATCTTGTATTTGTGCATATATTTGTGAAGGAATGTGTCAGGTGTGTCAATATGTGGAATATAAACTTGTTAAAATGCCTTTTATTTGAATTACTGCACTATAAGATAGTCCATTTCAGTCTATGCCTTGACAACAACTTGACTTTAGTATTAAAACTGATACACATTTGATCATCACATTTACCCAGTGTGTACTGAATTAATCAGAAAGGGATTTTATTTGTGTTTTTCTCGTACGTGTCTCTGTTTGTGAACATTAGTGCGGCAATGTTGATTTTTCAAGGGTTTTCTCATTGAAAAACTCTCCTTCTGATTTATCATGTGGAGAGGCAGTATGATCATAAAACAGTTGGACTTGAAAATATAGCTGCATGCTGTCTGTCTCCTGTAAACTCAGTCCTGTTTTCATTCTGCCAACACATTTCCTCAGCTCACTTTCCTTCTCACTTACAATCCCTGGAGATTCACTTTGGTTAATAGGAGTGTTTGTTTGTGTGTGTGTGTGTGTGTGTGCGTGGGGGGGGGGGGGGGGTGTTCCCTCCTCCATATTCCTCCCTCCTCTCTCTCCTCTCTCCTGGCTGTCCTCCCTCTCACAGTTGTTTCTCCCAGCATACTAGCCTGCCAGTGCCACTGACCTGTGGTAAGGGGGAAATCAATAGTCAATTCCATTTTGCGGCCTGCGTGTGACAGGTACTAGATAGGAGTGGATTGGATGCTTGTAAGGAGCAGGAGCGTGAGTCTGAGCTTGTCTGACCTCCCTCCCTCCCTCCCTCCTCACAGTCCTGTTCTCCTCCAGACAGCTATCAAGTGCATGAAGTCACTGTCCTATTTCCTGGACCCAATGTCACTTCACAGAACCACATAGGAGTAGCAAAGGCTGACTGACTTTTGGGGCGAGTGAGAGATTGCTTGCTTGGGGCAAGTGAGATGTCGTTTGCTTGCTCTGTTCTTGTACCAGCTGGGACATCGGGTAAAAGCAGTCCCTTCTGCTGAGGTCTGTCTTTTTTTTTTTTTTAACCCCTCTAACTTGGTCTCCTCCCTTAAGAGTGTCTCTTCCACAGATCAAATTCAACAGTCCCTTGGTAGACTTTGCCCTGTTTTTGCTGGAGTTAATCGGAGAACTTTTAACTGATGTGACGTGATCGCGTTTTCACGTGATTGCTGTGAAACAAAACAGCTGATGGTTTCCAATTATATCTAATTCTTCAGTCACACAGGTGATGAAATGGCTTGAAAATTAGATCTGAGATGACGAGATGTACCCGTTCCTGGTTCCTGTGTGGCTGTCCCACTGAGTAAGGTAGGTTTTGTTGCTTTTGGCTATGCGTTTAAATCTGTCTTAGAGGCTGCGAGATCTGGGAATTACTGAAATAGCAAATCTGAAGGTGTTCTGTAAAATGATGTGCTATAGAATTGGAAATGATGTTTTATGTACTGGGTAGCAAAAGCATCCGAATGAGACTGAACAGAGTGAAAGGAAAGGTCTGCACTTCCCTTTGCATTGTAGTTTCTCCCAATGGCCTTGACCAACGGTGTGAAGGTGCCCTATGGGTGGGGTCCAAGAAAGAGAGATGACTACTAAGGAAGCAGATGTTGGACAGGGATCAGAGAATGGGCAACCCATCATAATCAGCCAAACTGTCAGTTCACTGGAGATAATGCACACAAGTCAAGAAACATGTTACAGGAAGAAGGCACCACTTTGGAGCCCTGTGGTAAGAGTGGTCTGTCGAATGTGCTTTGTAAAAATAGTTGAACAATTAGTTTACAGACTGTCGATGATAATTGGTGTGAAGTGTGCCTATCTAAATATTATTTTTGTGAAATCTGCCCCTGACAAATGTGTCATGACCCTTGGTAAACTATCCATGAGTTCATTTGTTTTGCTGTAATGGAATATAAAATATTTTAACCACGGACGAGCTGCAGAATGATGATCTGACTGCCACCATGTGGTGTGAATCTGTGGTTGAGAGTGCACTGGTCATCACGCTGTTGCCTCTTCTCAAGTAATTGTAACAGTAAGGTATACGTGCTGCAAGACATGTATACACATTCTGTAAACACAAAGCTTACTGCAGCAAAGAGGAGCAGGTAAGAATAACGGTGTGGATATTTTATCACTGAAGTTCCCTCAACTTTTTGGCATCCTATCTGGAGATGACCTTGGCACTTGTCAAGGGCAGTTGAATGCTGATGAATTAGATGTGCACTGAAGTAGATTTGTGAGAGCCGAGTTTATGTCAGCTTTAATACTCGAGTCTAAATAAGTGCAAGTAAGTCAAACTCTTAGCTGCGGGCCCTCAGACACCAAGCATTTCATTCATTATCACTGATTAGAGCAACGATCAAGAAAAATGTGTCAAGTGCATGATAATCACCCAGTGCATTTTTAATTAGCTCAGATCTCGCTGTTCCTATTTGTCTCTCTCTATGGAGTGTAAGTTAACAGTTGATTTGTTGCTATGGTTCAGTACCTTTCTACAGATGGCAAAACCAAAATATGCCAGTTAGATCAGGGCATGAATGAGTGAGCTCACCACTCAAATTGAGATGAGATATAATCATTTTAAGAATGAATGAGCTAAATAATAATAAACCTAATGTGTTTAGAAACTCTTGTCCTATTGGATCAAGAGACAGTGTGCAATAGTTTGGGATCCATTAGTACCCCAAACGGTATGCAAGCCTTCCTACCAATAACTGCCTGACCATGGATGGACAGCAAGATTTGAAGCTTAAACCCTGAGGGCTACTCTCGGAAAGCAAGCTTGTGTGCACTGCTTTCCTCGGCAGTGTTCTTTTCATCTTGTACGATTTCAAAGTCCACTGAGGAGGGATGGTGCCCAAGGGTAAATTCCCAAGACATGGAGATGGTGATTAAAAAAAAATTTTAAAAAAAGGCTCCTCTTCTCCTGTCTTTAAAAATTCAATGGGATCTGGCATTTTGATCAGAGTAGGTAAAAAAGGTTGAAATCTGTATTTCGAATTAAGTTGGAAATTGTTGGATCTCAGCGGAAGTCCACCGCTGCTGAATTAGATTACCTCCTAGAGCTCCCCTATACGAATTCCGCTATTTATATTACAGTGAAAATTTAAAATGTTGCCGTCAGTCTGAAAAGTGTATTGTAGATGGTTTTCCCTAAATGTTCAGGTATTAATTCAATCTGATAAACCAATCAGCAGAAATTTGGGAGGTGGGGGGGGGGGCAGTAATGTTTTCCATTACTGTCTTTGTCAGTTCTGTGCTTTTGCTGTACTGGTTCCTTTCCTTCTGATGCAAGTTTACCACACTCAGTAGTTCTTTTTTTCTCCGTGCGTAGAAAGTCATGTGATGTCTGCTAATAAACGCACACCCATGGAAGTGTAACCTGTTATTCTTACATAATCCTACAGAGTTGGCTGAAGTTTAGACACAAACTTTTAAATCTGATTCATTATTATTATTATTATTATTATAATTATTCATCTGTTCTGTTTTCAACTCTCCACCGTCATTGATGATGAAAGCCCATCCTGGCATTGGGTTTGGTGAGTTCTTTTCTGTGATTCTTACATTTCTTTACTTCTCAGCCAAGCCTTTAAGAGAGACTTTGATAATCTGATTGTATCGATCAGTTTCATCTAACACAAAACAAGATCAAAATTATGTTTTTCTGACACATGTGAAATCCTAAACTCCAAAGCTATGACATTTCTATGTTCTCATTTAGATGGTTAATCTCTTTCATTTTGTTTTTCTTCGTTTCATCACCTTATTTCCTAACGTCGGGATTTTTTTTCAAATATTTGTCATTCACACCTGCTCCAAATAATTGTATGAATACTGTAGATCCCTCTAAGGACATCTGTAATAATCTGTAAGGATGTATGTGAATTCACATTGAATTCAGATCAGTTACTGTGGATTACATAAATGTGAACAATTTGCTCTATCAACATCTGGCTTAAGTCCATCAGAAGCCAAACACCTTATGGTGTAGCCTCTGCTGAGAAAGAATAGATTCTTTCATATGTCAAAATATCGTTTTTTATTTTTTAAATAGGTAATCATTTAACACATGAGGTTTGTTTTTCTTTATCTTTGTGATTTGGAAAGCTCTAATCTAATCTGGTCCTGTCAGTTTGAATAGCCTTGGTCTTGTAAAAAGAGGATATGAAAGATTTGTTTTTCTTTGTTATTGCACAACTCCATCTATACTTGTGTGTTACATGGTGGAAAAAAAAGGTAAATGCTCGTGAATATGTTCTTACTTTTTTCATAACTGGGGGAGGCTTATTTGAGGGTAGTTTATCTATATTAATCAGTTTACTATCGTAAAACCTGACGAAACTTAAAAAAAAAAGTGAGAACCGTGGGAAGGAAGAAGTAAGGCTTCTTGTACAAGATGATTGCTTAATCAAGGAAGAGTGCAGCAAGATGAGTTTGTGGTGGGACAAAACACAGCTTTCCACGTATTGCGCGGTTCCTTAGGAGAAAATTGTTTGCTCAAGATTCTTGTAGACATATTTTCAGCTTTTTATGAATTCATTTTATGAACCTAAATACAGTCACGAATGCAAATCTAGAACTCCTTTAGAAAAATAAATAAATAAAAAGTCATTCGCTGGGAGGGATTTGTACCCTGCTCTTGTGTATTTGCATTAAAATGATAACTTGTTGTCAAAAAATACTATGGGAGGCAAATCAGGGGGAAAAAAAAAATTAGCCTTACCAAAACTCTTTAATGAAAAATGAGAAGCTGGCAGTTTCATTTGTGTTCACATGCGCATTAAATCACGATACAGGAGCATCACGCCAGACACTCACAAAAGAAAACGGTACAAATATAATAACTGTTCTCTCTGTCAGGCAGCAAAGGACATTTTGGAGCCACAGGCAATTAGCCCCCACAATATGGAAAAATGCAGAGAGGCAGAGAGAGAAAAGTGAAGGCCTTTATGTAGGCAGCAGATAAGCAAAGAATGGAGTGTGACTTCAGTTCAGCCGTGTTTCGCGCAATCACTGCACACACTCGTACCCCTGAGGCTGAAGGACTTCACCACAGTTGATTATACTGGAGTGACCCCTTTGCATGGTTATAAATGAGATAAAGGTTACAGCAGAGGAATTCCATTTTGAAAATAGATTTGATGAATTTGATTAATACTTATACGTTCAAACTCAGAGCAGATGTTTCTCTGCGAAAAAACGAAAACCGCCGTATTTGATGTGACAATTTGCGCGTCGTCGACGCTGTTCACACGCCGCCGGGATAAGAAAAACGCAGAAATTCCTGATATATCCAAATACACAATGTTGGAAACCACTGCCAGTGCTCATTTAACATATGCTAAAAAGCTTGCTCTTTGTATCAGTGGGATGCACTATATTAAGTCAAAGTGTAAGTGCATGCCAGGGCAGGGGTTGCAAGAGGTTTCACAACATCCTGACATTTCCTGCTTTGGCATGTCTCTGGGCCTCAGGATGGAAATAACGGTACACCACAAAAGCACAAACTGCATTGAGAAAAAAAAATTGGCCAACATAGCAGGGCCTAAAACTTCTCTCAGTTCAGCAGACCAGGGCAATTTCAATAGAAGTTAATATCTCGCTCTTTACAGATGGACTACGCTTTTGGCTGAACATAAGTGGACACTGTTTTAGGTTCTTCTAGAGTCCATAACTCAGAGAAGAAGGACAAATGCCTGTCTTACATTACTAAGGAATTTTATTGGGTCGTCTATAAATGTGAGTATACATTTTTTTGTTGTTGTTTTCGTATGTCTATTTTAATATACTTCATGACGTATGTGCTGAAATTTGTATTTTTTGTTTTTATTTGAAATATCTGACCTATCCAACTTTTTTTTTTTACCACAGAGAATGTGACTATGGCATCTTGCTGGACCCCAGCGTTTTTAGTGCTGCTGACATTTGGAAATGTGTCCATAGCAGGCAAGTCAAACAGACTTCTGTTTCTATGACTGCTGTGCTTGCCTTACGGTCATAGTGGTTCTTGCCTTACGGTCATAGTGGTTCTTGCCTTTTACGGTCACAGTGGTTCTATTTGGTTACGGGAAGGCGACTGAAAGGCAATGCAGCCTGTGAATTGTGAGGAGTTATCAGTTCATCTTTCTGTTTATTTATCTGAAGATGTGTAGAACTTGTCGTGTCCAAGAGGAGTATAGAGATGAGTGATTTGTAATTAATGGTATGTTGGTGGAAATTTTTTTTATGAATCATCCAAAGGATGTCGAAATCCTCTTCATATCCTGAAACAAACAGGCATTTTAGATTTTGGAGAAGTGTTCTGGCCTACTATGTTTTGACAGAGAAGTGTTTTTTTTTGTGTGTGTATACATGTATTATGTATATATGTATGTTTGTATGTATTTTTACATTTATTTACTTATTGGCTTATGGTATCTTGATAGTGTATGAATATACATTTTCAAAATACAGAATTAAACAGGGCCTTAAACAAAACGTAATGTCATCACAATGACTTTGTGGTATTCACACTCATGGTATTCACTCTAATTTCTTTTCTCTTTTTTTTTTTTTTTTCCATAGCAACTGATGTGCTCCCATGTGCTGAGGTACGCACTCCAAGCCCAGTCGTTTCTTTTGGCTCCCCGGTGACAGCGTCATGTCTGATTAAGGAGAACTGCTTCTTAACTAAAGGGAGAAAATTTCATGTTGAATGGCTTGTCAAGAACCAGTCATTATCTAGCAATCTCCCAGCGACTGAGAGTAATGGAACCTATGGAATACTCATACCAAGCTTCAGGTACACTAAAGCAAACCTCCAGTGCTGTGTCCGATTGGACGGTAACTGTCAGATCGTGGGTGGAGTGGAAGTAAAAGGAGGATGTGAGTCTGCCTTATTGTCCCTCTCTTCTTTTACATAAGATAATTGATAGGTACATATGTCCTCATTAACGATAATTATAGATAACTAAACAATGATAAATAACTCTTGATTATGTACATGTTCACAATCTGTACTGTATAATCACAACCATCAAGAACTTCTGTATGTAAATCTCTGATTCAAGGTTTGCCCAATAACTCATACTCTGTGCAGCAAGTACAGAAGGAGTCTAAGAGCTTGAAACGGATGGATGTTTGAACTTGGTTAAATATTCAGTTCACCATTTTCAGCTCTTCTGTGTAACCTCACGCTCTATAATTTTTGTTCTGCTTTTTCGATACCTCTGTGTTTTCTTTCCTTTCATCTTCAAAGATGCTCCACCAGCTCCACGAAACCTGAGCTGCCTCGCAAATCTGACTGAGTCACGCACCCTGTTTTGTAAATGGGATCCAGTGGAGGACCCGCAGGACATCCCAACACAGTACAGTCTACATATAGAAACCAGGTCTGTAAAGCTTTACTCACCATGAAGGAAAAACCTTACCGTGTTCAATACAGCCTTAAAGAACGAGTTTTTGTTAATGCTGTTCTGTTCATAGCATTAAAATTGCATGATTGGTCAGTGTCTGTTGAGCTGTTATGGGTGGCTGGAGTAAAGACCATTCAAAACCATTTTCCTCCAGGGACCCTGAAGAGAGAAAGGTCTACACACTATCCCCTAGAGTTTATTCCTACAGGGTTCCACAGAAAGACATCTTTATATTCTCGACTATGCAGATTTATGTCACAGCTGTGAACTCCATTGGCCAGGCCACTTCAGAGCTCTTGCAGTTCTCTTTTATGGAAATAGGTAAGGGACAAACATTGACAGTGGTGGAGGGTTAGCGTGGACTTTCTGCTTGTGAAATTAGCACATTTGATAAAGAAATTGTTTTCCACTCAGTGGTCAAAGCTTGACATATCAGAATTCAATTTTTTAAATACAATTTCCTCTTAATATATTCTAGTCTTTATGCTGTAAATGGAACAAGGACTTGGGAGTCATGCGATGATGTTAGGAGACTTAACACACATTTTTCTTCATATTTCAGCAAAACTTGACCCACCAGAGATTCAGTGGCTCCATGCAGATGAGAATAGGTTTGGCTGTTTGAAACAAAGCTGGAGTTTTCCAGAAAACTTAAGGTGGATAAAGGTAACTTTAAACGCAGAGTTTCGACTGACACCAGTGCAAAGCCAACTGAAGGACAGAGAACAGGTGAATAATACTGACTGTATTCGTCCCAGTGGACCCAACCACAGTAAGGGCATATCCGAAAAAGGACCGACACAATTATGTATACGGAACCATTTCATGTTTTGTAGATATTTACGAGGTCGGTACGGCCTGGGAGGCAACTGGAGATATGCGGTCTCCTTCATGGGACAGAGTACCATTGCCAGATGCGAGTCAGGTATAAGCAGAGTCCGTGGAGTGAATGGAGCCAGCCTAAGAAAGGAACCACTTTAGAAAAAGGTACGCCATGCAGACTACTTTAATCTCTTGTCATAGTTCATACTTGGCTAGTCCAGGAGCCACGAAGTTTATTTGAAAGATCTTTCCCTACGTTTTATTTCAGAGTTCTTTTAGTATTTACCCCTGCTAAGCTCTCAAAAAAATGTTAATATGTCTGGTTTTTCCTCTACTAAACTTTGAAAGAAATGTGATTCAAAGATTTGAAAGGACATAAATGTGAATGATTATTAAGACATAAATGTACTCCTTATCTGATATCAGTTTCAAAAACAGAGTTTTAATAGATACTATCTATTCATCTCTCTCACCCTGGAAATTTTCATGTGAAATCTTCAGGGTTATACATTTTATCATGTGACTTCATGTGGCTTTTTTGTTTTAGACCTTCCTTCTGATATGAGTACCTTGATAAGCCAAATCTAAAACCTTTATCTCTACATTACTGAATGGTCTGGAGACCTCTCAACAGATTTGGAGTTATACAGTACAAAGATATTCTAAAAGTCATTTTTTAAATCGTCAACGTACCTTTTGCTGTGATAAAACTATTGTATTTAGTGATTAGTAATGTATGTTGGTCTCTCGTTTCAGCTCCCAATGGCCGATTGGACACATGGCTGAAGGTGATAGAAGAACAGCCCCTTAATACTGTGCAGCTATTCTGGAAGGTGAGCACCACCACTCTGAGACACTTTTGAAGAGCTCCGATCAGGTGGATTTGTTTTTAATAAAATGCACCAAAAATGGGCAAGCATGTCATTTTGGGACAATAAGGACATCTGGAAAAATCTACACAGGATCAATAGATAGATGATAAAATAACACATAAGAAATTAACTGATGAATTACAGGCCTAACTCAGTATACACAAGAGATTAGATATAAAAGCCATCATCCATTAAAATGCCCATGTCTTCCTCTCTCAGGCAACAAAGCAGTTCAGAGCCAACGGAATGAACTTGTCTTACATTGTCTCAGCCCAGCGACGGCCGGCATGGAAACTGTGTGAAACAAATGAAAATTACTGTGTTTTCCAACTCCCCAAACGTGCCAAACTTGTGTACCTGACTGCTAAAAACTCTGTGGGGAGATCCACTCCCATAACAGTACATATAAATAAGCACAGAGGTACGTCCATTCATTTCTCACAGTAATTCTATTATTATTATTATGATGATGACGATGATGATGATTATTATTATATTTTTGATTGAGATGTAATTTCAGTCTTATTAGTATTAATCTTTTGTATATCCCTAAATGAAGACTCTTAAATGCATAACGTAAGTGTATGGATCCAAATCCAATACATCCTGAATGCTAGTTTTTTGTTTTGTTTTGAGTGTGGCTGTTTTTGCATGCCTGTAAATGCTCTTTCTCTATCTGTCTGTCGGATTTCAGATCTGGATTTTGTTTACAATATGAGTGCCAGCCCTCAGACTGATACAGATCTGCTGGTTCAGTGGGCAACCCCAGAATCCTCAGGTGTAACTGGATATGTGTTAGAATGGAAACCACTGTGCAACATAAGCCCTGCTTTCACCTCCTTTGATCTCGTCAGCAAAAATCAATCCAGTTCTCTATTATCAGGTATGCTTTCAGCTGCAAACACATGTTTATTAAAATACTTGACTGAGACTGGTTGCTTTCATATAGTACATGCAATACATACCAGCTCTTTAAAGGTATGTTTCTACGTACTACAGTGAATTTATGTGATTAAAAATGCATGCTTAAATCATTATTTTCCTCAACTTTTGCTAAACAGGCTTCCAGCCATACAAGCCCTATGCAATCTCTGTGTATCCCTTATTCAAGGGTGGGATAGGTCGTCCAAAAACCATAGAGACCTACACCAAACAGAAAGGTTGGTATTATATTACTTAAAACCAGGGCTGTTCTAGGCATCAGTCAGAGATTAAGAACTGCCAAAAGTTGGAAAGTTGTGAAAAAGGACCAAAAAACACTTGGAGCTAAATAGCGATACAATACTTCCCTCTAGTGGTTCTTCATATATTTTTGATTTGGGCCTTGTAAGCACTGATCAATTGTCAAGGATTTACATGTTAACTGAACTCTGAGCACTGGTCATTGCAGCCCCATCTGAGCCTCCGAAGCTGAGTTTAGGAGCGATCCGATATTCATACGTTGAACTACAATGGGATGAAATTCCACTGGAGCACAGGAATGGGATCATCCAAAGCTACACGGTTTTCTGTTGGGATGAGGAAGACAACGTAAAAGGTACCGGATGGCTCTTTTCCTTCTTCTTTTCAGAAGGGATACGTCACCTCCAAATGACTTTCAAAATGACCGTTGCATGTTTTTTTTTTTTTTTTAGTTTTCAGTGTGAATAAAACCCAGAGGCGTTTGGTTTTTAGAGATCTCAAGCCTTATTCTATGTACAAGGCTTTTCTTATGGTCAGCACAGAGGGAGGGAGTCTGAACGGAACGGTTGTGACCTTTCAAACTGAAGTTATAGGTAAGAAGCAACAGTAACAGCACTGTGCTGAAATGCAATAATGAGATCATGTGACTGAAGACTGAAAAAGCTAGGTAATGAGGGAATGGCGTAGCATTTCATTATTAATGTCTTTTTTTTCCCCACCACAGATGCCTTGAGTATTCTGCTGATTGTGATCCCTGCTTGTGTTGGAGTAACTCTCTTCAGCATCATCCTAATGTTTACCTGCTTGACCAAACATATGCAGTGAGAATTCATACATATTTATATTTCATATATATATATATATATATATATATATATATATATATAGAGAGAGAGAGAGAGAGAGAGAGAGAGAGAGAGAGAGAGAGAGAGTGGGGGGCAGATGAAATGATAGATATGGAATATTTATATAAATTCATATATAATTGTATATCAATACATTTACAATTGTTATATTCAGCACGTTTTTTTCTCTTAAAGACTGAAGATGTGCCTTTGGCCCATCATCCCGGATCCTGCCAACAGTACTATAAAGAAATGGATTATAACAGAGTCACAACAGGTACGAATGAGAGGGATAATCTAGCACCCTAACATATGCAGTCCAATTTTTTTCCCTCTTTTTCTTCAATATCTTGTCCTCTCACTTTTCACTGAACCCTTTTCAGAAAACAATTTTTTTTGGCCCTTTTCCCTTCATAAATCTCAAGAGACTTAACAATAATCTTAAGCGTTGCGTGCTAACGATACACATAGTGTAGTACCTCTGACTGGTCTTTAAGTGGTGCTATAGTTCATCAACCTGTTTCACTTAAAACTAAAGCATAAGTTCAGCAGCAGGTGGGGGCAGCTCTATGACAACGACACAAATTTTCAGATTTGGATAATTTAGTCCTACTCTTTCATTTCATCTATATATCTGTGTAACTAACTATGAATGTTTTTTTCCTCATGTAGGCACACTTATGAGAATCTTTGCTGTTGTTGCCTTTGTAGAAGCTTGAACAGATGTATAGGTCCAGATGAACCTTGTTTTAAACAGTGTGTAATTAATTCTAAAAGTGAAAAGTAATAGTAAAAACATTTTCAGGGTGTTGATGCAATGCTCAAGGTCACTGATCGCAAACCGTATTGATTATTCGCTTGTGTGATAGGCCTAATGCCATTTTTTTTTTCTCTCTGAAGGATCTCCCTTCCTTTAAAGATATCAAGGAGCCTATGCTGGTTTCTCTGTCTCATTTGAGTGTGCTGGACCTGTCTAATGATGACGGGAAGATGAAAGATGAAAGGCTCTGGCAGAGTGACGGGAAAGATGGTAGTGACCGTGAAGAGACCTCACCCCGCCCCTCCATCTCTTATAACGATTCTGTCCCCTACGCCACCGTGGTGTTTTCTGGCTCTTATCGGAGCCAGCCTTCCTCTTCCTCACCAGTCTATCTGCGTTCTGAGTCTACTCAGCCTCTCTTGGAGGCAGAGGAACCTTCCAGCCCTCCTCCGTACGAGAACGTGTCTGTTAGAGCGACGACTGAAAATGATCAGTTTGGCAAGTTTGAAGCAGGTAGCTTAGGAGAGGGTGTGAACGGTATGCACTGGGAGGATTTTCCCTTACTGAGTGCCTTAGATGTCAAGTACTCTCATCAAGACAATTAACGTCTTGGCCCTGTGAGGCCAGAGTGACCTACTATTCAACAGTCTGTGTCTGAGATGTATCAGCCAAAAGAGAATGATGTCCTCACATCTACGGCAGAAAAAAAAGCAATAGTTATGTTATTAAAAGGATACTTCTTTTTTTTTTCTTGTTTGTACTGTATTATATGATGCATTAAACTTCAAAAAAAGTATGGCAACACCATTTGTAAACTATCAGTTGTTTTGTGTGAGTGCGTGTGTTTTGTTTTTTTTGGTTATTTTGCTTTTGTTTTAATTTCTTGCAGAGTAGGCTAAAAGAGCCTAACAACAAATAAATGAAATGACCTTAAGTGGGTAAACAAAGAGGTAGTGACAATTTCCAAAACAAACAAAAAAGAATAAATAAAAAATAATAGAGCAAAGGCTGGTTTTACCGCATTCTCTCTCTCTCTCTCTCAGTATTTCGTTGTTTATGATTAGTGATGATTATTACCATAGAGCATTATCATAATAGTGTATGTACATTGTTGTCCTCATGTTGATGTGGTGAATGTTAGACATTTCATTTCCTCATATGTGTATGCTGTTCTTATTTGGATGTATGTCTCATCCGTTATTATTTTATCAGTAGTATATGTGGACTTGTGTGTGTGTGTTTTGTATTTTGCTGTTTTGCTTTTTCAGTTCCAATTCACAATTTGTACCTATGTGCGAAATTATGTGAAATAAATACACACATTACAATTAGTAAAATGTGTTTGTCGCACTGAAATGCTTAGGAAAATACTTGATATGATAACTAATGCTTTGTACTGAAAAGCAGACTGATTGATAGAGAGTCCGCACATTCTGTTCCCTGTGGATTAATTATCATAAATGTTAGTCTTCTGACTTGTTTGCTTGTTCAAATAGAACCAACACTTCATTACATAAAGCAGTCGAATCAAACGACTCATCCACAGTTTTACAAGATGAAAGGCAGCAGTTCAAATGAAAGTAAAATAAAAGAAAATCTGCAACAGATTTAACATATCTGATGTGTAACGGCACAGCGAAAAAAAAACCTCATAACTGCTATGTAAATCAGCATGGGAAGCGAAGGAAAGGGTTTTTGGTTACCTAAACTGCGGAAAACGTTAAATAAGAGTACATAGTAAGTATAACAACAAACCAGACATTACTGAGGAATTTATTCCATATGTCTTTCTGTCTCTCTTTCTTTGACACACTCTTACGTTTATAGATAATTATATGTAGCTTCAACACCATATTTTTCTGACAAACAATTGATAAACTGAGTAAAGATAATGAATAAATACATTGTGGGCCTAAAATTTAGTGACCATCAAATACATAGGCTACTTGCTTTTCACGACGGAGTATGTAGTGTACTTGCCCGTTTCATAACGACTTTATTCTCGTTAGATTACGACTTTATTTTCCCTCAGTGTGGCCCTAATATGTTAGGGAAGCCCATTTCCACCTCTTAAAAGAAAAAATACACAGATTACAACTCGTTATTTAGAGATATCATCTCGTTATTTACAGATAGTAACCAATACAGACCATCTCAGACCAGTTCAACCAATACAGACCATTTGAGACCAGTTCAACCAATACAGACCATTGAGACCATCAGCTTCTATCAGTTTTTTTCTCAACTGGAGCTAGACCAATACATTCCAGTAGAAACTACTGGTTTTTAAATGGTTTTCTACTGGTGTTCTATTGGATGTCTACTGGGCATTCCAGTAGAAACAAGTTATGAAACCAGTTGAATGTGTTTCAATTCCCCTATAAAAACCAATAGGAACCAGTTAAAATTGCTATTAGTTTTTAAATGGTTTTCTGCTGGTGTTCTACTGGGATTTTCTACTGAATTTGAACTGGAATTTCCACTAGGGATTATTTAGAGATAACATGTCTTTATTTAGAAATACTGTCTCGAAATACTGAGATAGTGTATCATTATTTAGAGATAGTATCTCATTACTTCGAGATAGTATCTCATTATTTCGAGATATTATCTCATTATTTCGAAATAGCAGACTAATTCGAAACTGAGATGTTTCTGATCTCTGGCGGTCAGTCATCAACAGCAGAGGACACTAGTGAACAATTAGCCTAAAACAATAATGAATTCAGTCATTGAAAGCTATTTTAGATGTGAATTCACAAATCGTCAAATTCTAGGGCTTTTGGATGACATACATAATATCTTTCTGTCAGGCTTTCTGTTGTCTGTGATAACACGGTGCACAGACTGACTAGAGTTCTGACTACTTCAGCTGCCTCAGTTAATTATAGTCGGTTAAATTCGGTCAACAATAATGTCACCATAATCATTATCATCATAACTTAACATATAGACTATCGTTAATCCCTTTCCCTTAGCGTGTCCAATATCAAAAGAATACAGGGATAATTAGGGCACTACTGTACAAACAGAGACATTATTCTGTACATGCTATACACGGGCGTTAAGGCACTGGTTCATTCTATATGCTGATGTAGGCTACTCAGCAAGTCATTCGGTTTCAACGGAATCATACATGGGAAGCTCTATAGAAACAGTATGGGCCCGGCGTTTACGCTACCTCTGTTGTGTGTAGCCTCCAAATAATGAGACAGTATCTCAATATTTCAAGATAGTACCTCTAAATAACGACGTACTATGTCAAAAAAATAATGAGATATCTCAGAATAAGGAGATACTATCTCTAAATGATGAGATACGATCTCCAAGTACTAACTCAAAATAGATATTATCTGTATATAATGACATGTTATCTCAAAATAATAAGATACCATCTCTGAATAACGACATGTAATCTCTAAATAATGAGATACGTTGTGTAAATAACGAGATGATATCTCAAAATAACGAGTTGTGATCTTTTTTTTTTCTTTTAAGTGGCGGAGACGGGTTTCCATACTCGCATCTTTGAGAAGGTCAAACTCTGGCTGGAAAGAAAATCCATCGATGCAATCTTACATTGATTACTTTTCCTTGAACCGCTTCTCCATCGCAGTCTAGTTACGTCTGCATAAGATGGCGGGCACCGTTCTATAACTAGGGATGCGTGTGGGTTATTTGAACACTGTTCGAGATTGGATTATGAACGTATGTTAATATATTAACATATTTAGCTGTCTCGGTGGTGGCGAAGATGGCTTTAAGCAAGGCTATAAAGCCCGTCTCATTTCTTTTGCGAGAATGTAGTGAAACGCTAGCGGTAAGGACAAACTGCTTGGCATTTGGACCAAAATATGCTCGCTACTCAGTGTCGACTGCACGACCTTTAATTAACTGGACTCCAGTTACTACTCATAGTAAGTTTTGGCTTACTGTCAGAATTAAACATACCCCATGAAACTGTTTGTGACAGCCAGAGATTGTTTCAGTCAGGCGATTGACATTGAGATAGCTGTACTTGATGGCATAACCGAAGTTGGTCGTGCTGTTTGATAGGCTGTTTCTATTAGACCTTCAGTCTCGCATAACATGAAGTGTTCTGAAGTATGGAAGTGAACCATGGGAATAGGAATGCACGTCTTAGAATTTCAATACCTTTATTACAAATTACTACTTCGTATAATAGTATTTAGAAGTATCGCCCTCTTGCGCCTGCAAGTGACATCACATTGCTTGTCGTGCTAAGCAGTTCACTGTATAAGCTTGTGGGGGCGCTATGGGACTTAACATATTGACATTGGGGGGAAATAATAGTTCCGATTCTCTATAGCACTTGAATAGCTCTGCCCTGAGATCGTGTATTCCTAAAGCAGAGCGTTACGATAGACCATTTGAGCTGCTGCAATCTGAAATGTGACTGTCATATGACCTGGGCGTCATGGTGGAGGCGTGAGATCTACGTGGATGTGTAGAAAGGATGTGGACAACCAAATCATTTCCACTAACCCCTTTAAAAATGATATACTTCTTAGTCAGATTCCACTGAATTAGTTAGAAACATAAATCATTATCCACAACTTGCAAAATGCGAAATGTATCCCGTTACTTTTGTTTACACAACGTAAAATAAATCCATTGTGTGTGTTCACCAGTGAAACACATAACTTTCAGACTGTCCTTTTTCATCTTCTTTTCAACAATAATTTAATATAGTGCTCATGAACATCGTGTTTTGTTATGTTTTTGACAATATTCTAAATAGCTGATGGAAACTTCACAAGCCAACCAGTCAGATTTTATGCCCGTGCTGCAAGAAAAAAGCAAGGTAAGTGAAAAAGAAATAAACTTTTTGAAACTCATAATATGCTCTTTGATACAAGAGAGCAGCACTGACCCTTTTAATTTTGTAAACCTAGCAGATGTGCTTCAACTGGCACACTACAAAACAAAGCCAAGCTACTCAACTGCACTAAGCCCCCCCCAATAAGTAAATGCACAGGTGCCCGATTGAGAGTCCTTTGCATTATTGTTTGTGAGGAGAGATATACTGAGGCATGCACTGATATTCCATACATTTGATTATCAAAGTGTACACTCTTAATTGTAGACATTCTAGGCTGCTGTGTGTAATTTTTGTCATACCTTATGTTCTGTATTGTCCTGTGTCTGTCATTAGAATTTCCAAGTCAACTTCAAGACCTGCCCCCATCAATGCTTAAACTTGAATATGCTGCTGTTCCACTCGCTCAAACGTATGTTTACCTTTCAGATTTTTCTAATTTTTTTTATAGGCATTAGCTGTTTTTTATAACTGGTACCTGCTATTTGTGCTCTTTAGTTTTGCCTCTGGACAATGTTTTATCATATGATTTAAGCATTTCTTAAAATGATGGACGGCTGTGCCTCTTGCCTGAACCAAATTTCAAATATGTTTATAGAACTAGTGATGTTGTGAAGAAGCTGATTTCACTGGAACTGGCAAGCCACGTACGTCCTTATTCATTTTTTTTTGTTCCATTTTTTTCTCACACTACTTTCACAGCTCTGTTTCACTTTGTCTTTGCCTCACATCTTCTGTTATTTAGTTCCCTCTGTCCTTTCCAAAAGATTACAAATGTCTGTATAGACTGAAGTACTATGACAGGCTCAGCCTTTAGCCAAGAAAAGGACAATATGGAGTATTTTACTTTGTGGTTTCAGTGAATTCTCAGATGTTGTCAAATCTGTCTGATAGGTTTAAAAGGGAATATTTAAAGGCTAGATCTGGAATTGACATCTGTGTTTACTTTTGGAGAGCTTTAACTGGACACGCAATGTTTTCATTCTCAAACCATCACCATGTCCATCACCAGGGCGAAAAACTGCGGTTAAAAGAAGAACAACTGATTTCCAAAGTGCAGAGGGATAAGAACGATCGTACTTCAACAGAGGTGAAGGGTAGGTTCCTCTTACAGATCTTGAGAAATAAAACTTCTGCTTTAACCAAATAGGGAATCTCAGCATGCTGACTCTTGATGCTTAGTATAACAACCCAACCATTTTCAACTGTATTTCAGTGGCTGTTTTGACTGCAAGGATCCGCAACTATCAGGAACACTTGCAGAAACATCCCAAGGTATGCATCATAGGAAAGAATAAAGTTATTCAGTGCTAGGTTGTCTGTCTGCGTCTGATGTGACTCTACCACTATCAATCCCTCCCACTTATTGTCACACTTTTGGTATGAAGTTTGTGAACAGGATATCCTGTGTGTGTACTGACCTCAATATAAGTAAAATATACTTAAGATTAAATATAATTACTTTAATATTGTGATTTGCTCTTCAGTTTTATGCCAAGAACATGAGGATTTTTAACAAGAGACTTTATGATTAGAGTTGGCATTGTAGTAGTATATACCCTTTTAGGTATTTCTCAACTTCCTTGTCTGAATGATGGTACAGCCTGTAAATGTTGTGCGCTTACAGACAAGTCTGCCGAAAAAACATTTAAACGATTTGAGGTTTAACACACGGCGCTGTGTTTTGTGTCAGGATAAGGCCAACAAGAGGAGGATGCTGATGAGCATCGACCGTAGGAAGAAAAAGCTTAAGTTTTTGAGGAGGACCCGCTACGACGCTTTTGAGAAAGTCTGTCAGGAGCTGGGAATCGCCTACACCTTCCCACCTGACTACTACAGACGCGTCACCAAGCGCTGGCTGGCTAAGAAGGCCCTATGTATCAAGGTAACACAGCAGATTTTAAGACACTTCATCATTTTTCCAGTCTGAAAAAATGTCAAGAGGTCAAGTGTGAACGTCAAGCATCACCTTCCATTGTTGCGCAACACTTATAATTTCGCTGTGGTAGAACTAAGCTTTTACGTCATTTGTGTCATTTCTTTATGGTTAAGTTCATGTTGCCCTCTACTATGTCTTAGATCTTCAAAGAGGCCCAGAGGAAGAGGGCAGAGAGGAGAAATAAAGTGAAACAGGCTGCCTCCCAAGCAAAGATTGAGCCATCCGGGGCTCCTCCACCAGAAACCCAAGAGACTGCAGTCTAATGATGTCCATCTTATATCAATAACTGGCCAACATATATTTATTGGGATGTACACCAAGTTCCGTTTATTAAGAATCACAAATAAATGGCTTTTTTTTTTGTTTGTTTTATGTTTTTTTTTGTTGTTCTACTTAAGGGGAACATTCAGTGGTCGATCTTACACATCCCTAGTTCACAATTTGAATTAATAAAGTGTATTATTATAAAAACTTAGATCTGTGTTGGGTTTTGCTTCCATCATATTTTTTGTTTGAAATGTTAGATACCAATTTTTTTCCTTCTTTCATTATCATTGGTTGTAGTCTCAAGTTATCATATTGATCATATTAGATAAGAGTCTTCTCCAAGATCTGGTTCTATGGAAGATATGAGATGAAGGCAGTTTGAAAGCTCTGTGGTTGTGGTCAGCACAGATGGGTGAATCAGCTTTAACTTTTTTTTTCTCTGAACTGAACATCTACTTGTCTTATTTTACAGGAAACATGTGACAGTCGGATATAAGAGGTCAAAGTACCAATATTTCAGTATCTCATGATGCGATGGTAAAGTTTTATTGCCGAATATGTTCATATTAACCATGCATTCTAACCCTGCATCAAACCAGCGTTTGTGGTCGTAAGTGCTGAAACTTTTTGAATGCATCGGAAACATTGCAGCGTGTAAGCCACAGTGCGCACAATTTGATGTGTGTCATAACTTCCTTTTGAACATACTGATTCAGATCAGAGCGGCACACACGGTAAGAGAGTCAACATTTCCTTTCTCACACTTCATGACATTGCTTCACAATGTTTCTTTGTATTTTCAGTATATTTTTTCATACTTTACTGAATGTTAATTTAGTGTAATCTCATTGGTAATTTGATAGTAGTTAAAACTTATGAATATTTTATGCTGTTGAAACGCTTATAGGCATTGAATGTGAGGCATCTTCGTCTGAGAGCTTACCATCACGCTTTGTCTTAGTCTTGTTTTTTTTTCTTTTTTCCGTCCACTGAACTATAATGGGCTAAGGTTAAAAACTGACCACTAATAGGTTTGAAAAAAATGGTTCTGAAGATGAGATTTTAATTGTTATTTCAAAACATCTATCTTTAGTTAAAGTATATTTACATAATTGGCTGAACTCCACTTAATTTTGGATATAGTATGGCTTCGTGTGTATCATTTTTCATGAGCTATGTATCCGTAGTCTTCGCATATCTGAAAGTTGTAAACCAAAGGTCTAACAAATTGTTCTCTTTCTGTTGTTCTGTTGTTGCTATAAAATTGATAAAGTGAGAAAAAGTTGGTCGCTTGCATCAAAAGTTGGTCACAGGCACCTCTCTGTGGCATTGTGTTCTCAGATACCAGGAACCAGTTTTGTCTGACTGCCATGTCAAACCCAGTGATTACTCACCAACCAGGGGCAGGGTCTTACGGCACAAATGTGCAGACAGGCGAATGGAGTACTCCCCTGTGCTCCTGCTGCAGTGATCTCTTAGTCTGTGAGTGTGTAGTAATGTATCAGTTCATTATTAGATATGTGAATATAGATATCTCTCGTTCTCTCTCGCTCTGTTTCTGAAAGAAAGAGAGGGTTAATGGTTATATGATAAACAAGTTCAAAATAAACTGATGTTTGTTTGCACCTGCTGTTGTATCCATAGTTCTGAATTTTATTTAGAAACTTTATTTGGGATTTAACCATAAACTGTTTATTTGCATCCCAGGTGCCCTTGGCTGTCTCTGTCCCATAGGACTGGCTTGCTACGCGGCCAATAAGTATGGAGAGAACCCATGCCTGGCCTGTGTTCCAGGAGGCATGTCTTCAATGAGGACACACATGAGACTTACTTATGGCATTCAGGTACATTTCTGCTATAGCATTAGCATATTTATTATATTCAGACATGTACCACCATGCAGATCAATGTCATTTATTACATTAAAATACCTTTGTCAAACAATTCTACCTTTTATTCTCCATTTTTTGGGAAGTTGTTTTATAGCTGTTGCATCCAGAAAGAGAAATGAATGATTTCTCAATCACCTTTACAGCAACGGCTGTTATTTTCAGTTGTATGTCTGGTTTGTCACTTTTCTTTTCTCCCTGCTACATTAAACTGAAAAAAAAACAAACTTCTTTCTTTTTCAGGGAACAGTTTGCAATGATGCAGTAATGACCTTCTGCTGTGGTGTGTTTGAGACATGCAGAATGACCAGAGAAATGCGAATTAGGAATGGAGAAGTTTAATCATGCCATAATTGAGCCCTATTTTTGTTACAGTACATATACAACTGTACTGAAGTATATACAAATATAATGACGTTGCCCTTTGACATGTGTATGTGGGGGGGACAGGATGAAAAATAATAACAAATAAAAAAAAAAAAAAAAGAAAGAAATATATTGAATTCTTTTTACATTTCACTGTAGCAAGAATTTCACAGTTATCACAGTGTATCTCTGTTTTGTTTGAATATGTGTATTAACCATACCTGGTACCTGATTATCACGACATATTTGCATTAAAGGTTCCTTAATAATAATGACATAATAAAGTATGATTTTCTGTTTATTTGTGAAAATGTGACACACGCACCACCCCCCCCCCCCCCCCCCCTCTTTTCCCTTCCCCTTTCCCCTCCCCCTTTTTGTCTCACTTTTTTTTGTTGAGATAGACCCTGTGGAAACACTGGTTCATGTTTAAGCAGTGAATTCAGTAAAGCTATCTGTGATTGGTTGTTGTTCGTCGTGACCTGGCAACCAAGTTAGGGCTTGGAGACGCTTTTTTCTGTCAAATCCTCAAGCGAACCTGCTTGGGATTTACGGTTAGCATCGCTAGTTGAAGGCAGAGACAACTTGTGTTGAAGCCGAAAGAACAAAGAGAGTGGGATAACTAAGTATTTACCACTTGTTGCTTTCGCTGAGCAGCAGTGAAGATGTCGTCGAGAACGTTACCTCTGCTTTTCATAAATCTTGGTGGAGAAATGCTGTACATCCTGGATCAACGCCTACGAGCTCAGAATATCCCAGCCGACAAGGCTAAGAAAGGTAGTTAGCCAACATAGCTAGTAAGCTAACGTTGAATGCTTTCTTGCCAGTCACTGCTAGCAAGGTAACTAGCAAGCTAATGAATGGCATTTTTGTTTTAGTTGGTCTTGCTGTATATTATTAACCAGTTAATATGGGTAACGTTGAGTTAGTGTTGCTGTTTTCACCTGTGCTTACGAAGCACGAGTTTAGTATCCCAAGTGTGATAAAGTTTATAGCTTGTTTAGAGATTATAAAATACAGTCACTTACCACCCGCAATGGACACGATTTACACGAGCGTAACTTTGAAATGAATGGACTGATTAAATCAGTTGTAACATAACTAGCGATACACCCACATGTGTATTGTAAATGCAAAGAACGCGTGCATGACTTCAGCAGAATTCCCTACGACTTCAGAGCAAGTCAATTGAGCAAGACCGGGAAATCAAACCGACAGCAACTGTTAAGTTGTGATGGTTGCACTACGTTGTTGTGAGATGAGAGGAAGGTAGAAAAACAACAAGACACTAACGCGAGCCTTTTTTTTTTTTTAACTACACCTGGTAGAGACGTGCATTTGTCTTGCATCTTATGATTAGTGAAAACACCCATAGTTTTTTGCCTTTTTTTCCTGCATATTTTTGGTGCTCGTTTGTTAATAACTCATGGTTATCTTGCAATCTTTACATTGTAGCTGATTGGCTAGAGGAGGACAGAAAAAGAGGTATTGTCTATCCTGTTTACTTTGCTGATGGCTATAGAGCTGAATAGAGTGCATTCCTGCAAGAATCAACTCAGCATAAATGAACTACACTGCGTTTAAGGATGGACTGTGGGTTTCTGCGTTCTGTTTTCTTACATTTTGCTTGCAGAGGTGAAAAAAGTGGTGGGGATGGTCTTATGAATCATAGACTATGCTTTTATGTATGATATCATGATGTGCCAATGCGGTCATACAACAAAAGGCTATTAAATGGTAACCCATAGAAGATGCTAAGATGACCAATCTTTATTTGCATTACTCTAGGCTCTAGAATGCTCAGTTCAGCTCGCTTGAGTGCTTGCCTGTTATATTGAGTCATGGAAGCAAGTCACCTATATGGCTCTTCTGGCTTTGTTCTTGTTTTGTGGCAGTTATGAATGATATCATCACCACCATGTTCAATAAGAAGTTTCTGGAGGAGTTGTTCAAGCCACAAGAACTGTACTCCAAGAAGGCCTTGAGGACTGTATTTGATCGCCTTGCTCATGCCTCAATCATGAGACTCAACCAAGCTAGTATGGACAAGGTAATTCACAGAGAAGTGTGGTCTCCTTCTGTCAGGCTTTCATGTCCTTATTCAGAATGACAAATCAGATTTTATAGCATCTTTTCAATTCCGCCGTGTCTTTTCAAACGGAATCGAGGCACATTGTAGTAACTGACCAATACAGACATGCCAATAACGACACCGTTACAGCTGAGCCTTATTCTACCAATACAATTGTGACTGGTCATCCTCTCATCACACCCCCTGCTGTGTTTGCTTCACAGAAGAAGTACAGTAAAGTTTTATGATGGTGTAGGTGGATGCAATAAGTTAAGGGTAATATGCTACTGAATCACAGCGTGTCCGCAATAATTCGATTATGGCTTTGCTCAACACTAATTTCACTGAGGATGACTTTCTTTTATGACATTATTTGAAAATTATGCTCATAAGGGATAATTCATACATTTCCTCTCCCGAGTCATGAGATCACATGTCATTCATAATGATGTACTGAATAGCTCCCTCTGGTGTGTAATGTGTGCGTTCATCGACTTTCTCAACAAGTTTTATTAAAAACGGTACCAGTGACACTGGGGCTTTTTGGTTTCGCCAAAACAGCTGTATGATCTGATGACCATGGCTTTCAAGTATCAAGTCCTGCTGTGCCCTCGACCTAAGGACATTCTCCTTGTGTCCTTTAACCACATGGATGCAATCAAGGACTTTGTAAGAGATACCCCCAGCATTCTCAGCCAAGTGGATGAAACCTACAGACAACTCATAGAGGTAGGAGAACTCTTCCTACCCCCTCTTCACTTTACAGTTCAACATCCGGATCAATCTGTCAAGGTCTAACAGAACAATGCAATCCTATTAACTTCTGCTTACCTATGAATGGTCGATCTTCACACTTGAACAGTCCAAATGTGGTAAATAAAGCATTGTACAGAGAAATTTTAACAATTTATTTTTCTCATTAATCCTAGATATACACGCCCTTATCTGCGGGTGAATTTCAACTCATTAGACAAACACTCCTCATCTTTTTTCAAGATATGCACATAAGGGTGAGTCCAATCTCTCTTTTCTGGAACATTCCATGGGCAGTAAAGAGCTTTAACGATAAGCACTAAAATGCCAGTTTTCTCAAGCATCACTAAAACGATGTCATATGTGATTTGAACAGAATCACATGATGTATTTAAAGTGCTTCGACTGCATTTTCATTCATCTCTCTAAATGATCTTGTAGGTGTCCATTTTTCTGAAAGATAAAGTACAGAATTCCAACGGACGATTTGTCCTTCCCACGTCTGGTCCTGTTCCATGCGGGACCCAAATCCCTGGACTTATTAGGTACTGTTGTGTTCAGTTAGTTCTTCCTGCTCAGTCCCTCATTATCCTTTAATGTCTTAAGAAAGGACTAACAGTTACATCAGAATTAACATGATTTCTCCACATTTAGTGTTATTTTCCTTTTTCTTTCTCTCTTTTTAATTTACGCAGATTACATTTCAAACCATGAAGCTAATAATGTTAATGCTTAAGTTACAAGTTACCAAAATGAGTGAACCTAAGTTCAAGATCAGTCATATTTCATCAGTCACCTTGATAGAGCATTTGATTGCACCCTGTTCGTTTTTATGTGTGTTCTGGGTGTTTGTGTGTGTCATACTGTCTCTCTGCTTAAGTCCCTGTTGTAATTTATGTTTCTGTCTGATGTCAGGCTGCAGTCTTCTGTTACAGCACAGTTTGGCAGGCACATTCGCAGTTAATTGCATTAGCAGGAACTGTTGGACATATAGTCATTTTCTATATTTAGCGAAGCCTACTTTTAGACAGGCTCTGATTATGAAAGGATTTAGTGCAGCCATGCTTAAATCCTAAAACATTTATTTTGCTAAGGGACTGTGCTGAGCGTGGAGCTTAAACAATGCATGAAGTAAAATTACCGTATGCCTTTGAACAAATGCACTGTAAAGTTGTCAGGTTGCACTGTAAGCCTGCTACACATCAGGATGTCCATCACTGATTCCCATGTATAGTAGTACTTCAGAGTTTTCACAAATTTCCTAGCCTTCATTTTATGACTGCTAATTTGATTGAACTTGTAAGATGTATTTGCTGACTTTGATTGTTGTTTTGCTGTTTGTGTGATCATCAGAATGTTCAGTTGTACTGGTGAGGAAGTGAAGAGAGCACAGTTTCGTAACGGAGGAAACTACACCAGTGCTCTCAGAGAGGGTTCCTTTGAGATGTTTGGTGAGAGAGTCATCAAACTGGGCACAAACATGTGAGCACCTTTTTCATTTACTATTCAGTGCCGACATAAGACTAGATACTTCAATGATTAGACACTTGAGTCGCCTGTGGCTTAAGGTTATGCCTAGTTACTGAATCATTTCTCATACTTGGAAATGGAAATGATCCTTCGGTGGAGTGTGAACTCTGATTTCTTGGAACAGGTACAGCGTGAGCCGGCCAGTTGAGACACACATGTCAGGGACCTCTAAGAACTCTGCACAGCACACCAAGGTAAATTTAAAAAAAAAAAATTATTTTTATCTCTGCATTTGAGGAAAAGTTGGGCTGAACTATGCTATGTAAGACTTTTGATTAATGATATTAGCTTAATTATTGGATTTTTGTGGCAAATTTTTTCTGTAACTTCAAACCCGTGAAGGTAAACACGGCGCCAAATCCCCTTGCCAAAGAGGAGCTTAACTTGCTTGCAAAGCTCATGGGAGGTTTGGAGGTCCAGAGGCCAAGCAACACAGACTCTGGTTTCCGTGTTAACCTTTTCGCCACGGACGAGGAGGAAGAGTGAGTTTTATGGGACACCATGGAAACTCTATGCCATAATTTGAACTATTTCAGGACACTTATAGTGTTTTTTCTCATATATCCTCTTATAGAGAAGCTTTAATCTCAAGACCAGAGGAGTTCTCCTATGAGGTGATCAATATCCAGGCAACCAAGGTAAGGTTTGGGTCTGTCCACAAGCGTCAGATTAATGTTAGTTTTGTCTCATCTTCAGCAGAGCTTTTCAAACAACTCACAAACTTCTGAAATAACTGTTAGAATCAAATCACTGCACATTCGGGCCAGGGCTCCTAACTCACATAACTGGTCTTGACCACCTAAGGATTACGGCGAGCCGGTCGGCCTCTATGAGGCTGAGCTCCTAAGAGGAGCGTACGCGTGGGTTATCAGATCAGACTTATCGGCGTCTCATTATTCCCCCGTCTTGTGTTTCAGGACAAACAGGCCAGTGCTGAGCTCCAAAAGATCATGGGAGAGTTCCAAGAGGCTGGGGAACCTGCTCCAAGCTCTAGCAGCAAAGGCGATGACCTTTTGGCTATGATGGATGGCCTGTGATGCAGTGTCTGTGTTCATGTAGATTGCAGAGAGTTTGATGGTTGAAGCAGGCTAGGAACTGCGGCGCGCATTCACGGCTCACCGAGCAAACAGCCCTGTCCTCTCGCTCAACCGAAATCTCACGTACATGTGCCCGTAAACTTGAGTATTGACGTCCAAGTGACAGTTATCAAAGGAAATTCTCCACACAGCTTTTCTGTGAGCCAGTGCTTCACAGCAGAACCTTTTGTAAGAGAAGGTACCACAGTTTGGACTTAGTTTTATTTTACACGTGGTCGGGACCATCCTCCTATATCCATAGCTGTTAGCTCTGTCCGAATTGTAACAGCAGAGACCAGTCCCATTGTAGAGGTGTAGCAGTGGGGACTGGTTTGTCCAGCGGTAATTTGTTAAACTGCTTTATCCGAGTAATGCCTGTCCTGTGACAGATGGAGATCAGAAGACTTTTAGGACTCATGTGGCATACATTCAGTTCAAACGTCTATAAACCGCAGCGTTCAGTTTTAGTTTTCTGTGTACTCATGCTATGAGATTTGAACACAGTAGCCACTTACCAAGCTCTTGCATCTGAGCAGTCATGAGACTGCAGCCAGTGTACACAGAACGTAGTTAAATTTGTGGTTTTGTAGCCCATCATGTGTGTGGGAAACACTGTGCTCACAGATCTTTAGAATTCTGATCTCAGAACAGATAAGAACGGATAAACCTCAATGGAAATGTAAAGGATGAAACCAAAGTGCACTTGACTGCATTCAGCATGCATCCTGAAACGATTGTAAAAGGGAACATTAAGGACAATGAATATTTTATATGTGGTCCAGAAATCTCTGTCTGATTAGGAGACATAATTCAGCCCGGCGAACTCTTTTCTCGATGAGAAAGTGTCATTATCCCGCGTGACGGAGACTGCAGTGACAGAAAGGGGTCAGGCAGTGCTTTTCACCGCAGCTCTCAGAGACTGTGTGTTCAGCCAGAAACGATAACAGTCTTGAACAATGGGACCTCATACAGCTAATTAGCCAATCTGCAGGGCTAACGCTATGGGCTAATTAGTTAAATCAGATTTTGCTGAGGTTGGCAAAAAAAAAAAAAAAACTTTACAGGACAAGCATCCCTCAAAAAATGCAACAGATAACACCTGTAGAGGGAGTACACGCTACATCAGCAGCCTAGTCGTGTATCAGAGTGATGTGAAACTTTTAATCCAATATCATGTAAATATTTTCTAGTTTATTGTTTTATTTATTTGTCGATGTTTAATGTATTACATTGTTCCTCTGTGTTTTCAAATTATGTTGAATGGGATTGTTAGATCATATTAAAATGATGTGTACTTACTGACTTGAGATGAAAAACACAATAAAAAAAAAAAAGCCACTTTAATCCCTGCGACTTGGTTATGTGGTTTAGGATCAAAGAAACCCCCCCCCCCATACGTTCTGGTCTGGCTTTGCAATAGTCTTCAGGTCACTGTCTTCACCACTTAGACCTAAACCCTCACATAGTCAACTCCCTTTTCCGGTTTTAATTTAACCTACTCTAGCAAAGAGTGCAGACCAGACCGGGTCACGTAGTAATACAGACTATAATCCCACCAAAGGAGACGCACTATAATTCATTTAAGGTCAGAAGTGCCTGTGTTGTAGTCATTTAATATGAACACTAGGTGGCATCCCTGAGTCGACTCTGCTGAGCACATGCTGAGAGCACATGCCGAAAACAACCTTGGTTTAAAAGTCTGAATTCAAGAACGACATAAGATGAGAGTCATGGCTATGCAAAAGCTTTTAACTAGATACTACAAGCCAATGCTTCTCTTCAACACATACTGTACATTAACAATTAATTGATTATCAGTATGTAATGACATAGCTTCTGTATTAGCAGTATACACAAGGGTTCAAGGAAAACACTGTCTTATACCTCAGCTCTGCAATATGCAGCCTGTGCAGTGCATGCTTTGCTTAGCAGTGTCTATGAGAGTTTGTATTTATCATAATCTTGGTACAGGGACAGGTCATGTTATTTGACAATACTGACGTAGAGGTGAACAATATTCTATAGTGGTAATGTTACAGAAAGTATTCCTTATTTTAAGTCAATAGCTTTTAATACCTCTCTTGATGAATAGTAAAAGTATGAATCATGGCGACAAGAGCATTTATCAGGCTGTGTTAAAGGCCATATTTTATGGCCTCAGAGTATCTTAATGAATGGTTAATTTGACTTTGGACCTAAACTCAAATGCAAAATGACTCAGGACAGGCTGGAGTAAGGAATTAAGTTCTGTTATCCAGTTTAATCTGAATTAATGGTGTGTTTATGTCTTACTTACTTTTGAATTGAATGTTGTTGTTATTTTTGTACCATGGCCCTTTCTGGATAAGCAAAGAAACTTTCCTCTACAGGACCTCAATGCACTGTAAATCTATTTACACATTTATTTATTTATTTAACATTTTGTGGTAAACTATTCAACAGCTTTTGTTTGTTTTTGAATTTTTTTTTTTTTTTTTCTGGCAGGAAAGTGATGATTTACAAAAAAAAAAAAAGGTTTTCAGTCCCTGTCATCGTGTCCTTACTCCCACACTGTCTCTCAGCCACCCACGCTGCTTAGACATTTGGTCTGTTAATGACTTTTTCAAACAAGCAATACTGAAAACCCATCTATTCATCTGAAAAGTTGTGGGAGAATGTTCTCTCCTACACAGCCATGAATGAATTGCTTTCATTAAAAAAAAAAAAAAAAAGAAAAGAGACGTCTCCTTGTGGAACACTGCTGTCAAGGAGTTAAACTGTTCTGTTCCACCAACTACAAAGACTAAAGACACAAAATATAATTATTATCTTTGATGTGACTATATCACTGATTATAATGTTTTGAAATTGTTGGTATAGTAAAATGATAATGTAAAGCACGGGCCATCTGCATGAGGATGGTTCACTCACAGTGTTGCGCTCAGGTTCCTGGATATGAATGCATGCACAGAAATTCCATGACAACTATAACAAAGAAAGAAAAAAAATATGTCACCTCACAGACAGGCCCACTCTTGCTGAGCACGGATTCAAATTGCATCTCTCTTTTTGCACTCTCTTATGGTCTCTGTATTTCCCCCATCAAAGACTTTGCGCTAACTGAAATATTTCCAAAGGTTGTCTTTACTGGATCAAAGACATTTATTCACTGTTATCCCCTGAAAGCCAGTGGAGACACATGGTGATCACTCACAGACCTGCAGGTAGGTTGAACATAATTCTGTCTTTTATCCTGAGTCAAACAGATTTCTGAGACTCAGCAAAACCAAAATATCTTTTAAATCTAGACACTGTTCATGGAACCAAGTTTAAATTCCAAATATTTTTGCTAATATCATGGGCACATTGATTTAATTTGATTAAACTTTGCTAACTCTCACATTTCGAATTCTCACCTACTCACCTACATCATACAAGCAAAGAGCAGTTATTAAGATCCCCATGGTAACTATATCTGTCTGACAGGGCTGCAGCTTGCAGACAAGTCAAAGAGAAACTAGAACAGTCCAGGCATGTCTCAGACCCTCTATCCCGCCCCGCATGCATACACATTCACACAAATGCCGCTAAAATACCACAGTCAAAACATGCTGAGACATTGCTCTTGTTGGGGGATCTCTCTTGTGATAAGGCAAACCTACATTGACCAGGCCAATTTGTTTTCATGAAAGTGAGAAACACCAAACAAGGACCTCAACCTCTTTAGCAAAGAGCATGACCTAAGGACTTGATACAACAGTTAAAGTTGAATCATTAAGCAATCTTAAGAGCTATTACTCATTTACCATTTGCAAATAATGTTTTTCTTAAACAAATAACTCTTTTAAGTTTAGTGATTACACTGACTTATGCATCAGTGCCTTAATTATGATAATGTTTCAGTTGATATGTTGTACTTTTACTCAGGTAGTAAAGAGTAGGTTAAAAAAGACAAGTCTGAATCATCAAAATATGGTGGCTGACAAGATGTTTTGCAGCATATTTTAATTTATATAAAGAGGATTTTGATTGTTTACATTAAGTATACAATATTTTTTAACATATTTTGAAGTTAAAGCTACCATAACTTCACCTTACTTGAGGTATTCTCAATACCTTTTGAGCTGTTCTTGTTGGATATCTGGTTCACTCAGTTTTTTTATGCCATTTTATCATTTCTCATTTGTCAAATTTCCAGAATGAAGATCTATTAATATGTCAATAAAAGTACATGGCAGAGCGTGATGAAACAGATAATAAAAGCTTCCATAGATCTTGTGATTTCCAGATGTGCCCACACTACCCTCACATGTGACACTAAAGGTGCGTTCTTTAACTCCACTTTCAAGGCTGAAGTTGCATGTATCAAACAATCTTTTCTGCTCTTTTCTCTCCATGTGTCTGTATCAGCCGTGGGCACTCACAATGCATGATTCACAGTTTCCATCCTGCAAACTGTGGGCTGGCCAATGTTAACCCAAAGCCTAAGAAAAGTGTTTCATGTGGCCACAGGCAAAAGCTGTGCTGAGTCAAGACAGGAAAGCTGTGCAGCCCAAGTCGGTTACTGCCCTTTAAAAGTCTCTCTCTGTATGACAAGCCACCCCACACCTGCCCACTGAATTGAAAGTCTCAGGCGTGGGTGGGGTTGTTTAGTGAGAGGGGTACTAAATTTGGATTTGATTCGAAGGCTGCATGAGAGAATTTTTCTGCAGAAGAAATATGTCACTCTCCTACGTAAATGTAAGAACTGTTCAAACTGATTTTTCTTTTTTTCCTTTTTTTTTTTTTTTTAAATCTATACAGCAAATGCACCCGATCCATTGGTGCAGTTTTTCTGTCCTAGATGTAAACAAGTTGTACTTTTGGGGAATATATCATACACATCTTCAAGTAATTTTTTTTTATTATTATTAAAGTTACATGGTATATTTATAAAAATCCTGTACATAACCCATGTACTTGTTATAACCTGTGTGCTCTGTTGTTCCTGCTTTCTGTAACTAATGCAACATGTAATGAATACCTTTTCGTAGCATCGGTGTTTATCTCCCTGAATCATTTTCTTGAATGGGTGTAATCAAAGCTATTGTGTCTGTCTGAGTCAGAGGCTTTTGTCAATGGATAGTTCTCACAGGGGGAGTGTAATTGTGGCCAATACAAACCTGGCAAAATGTCCATTTGCCCTGCTTCTTTTAGTTTCGCGATTTCTCTAGATTCCATTAATAATATTTCTGAATGCTACAACAAATATGTTGGCGCTTTTCGCAGATAACTGCAGACATGTCACATTATTGCAAGGTAGCAGTAAAAATTAATCATGTTTCGGTTTGGATAAAATAACTGAGAACGCATTACAGGGCTAGAGTGAGTAAGTCGTTTTATTGGCCGAGCAATGCTGTCACTCATACTTCGTGCGTCATTTCCGTTGTCAGGTGGTGCTGCTATGGAAAGATGTGATCAGACGTCGTAGAGAGGCATTCCTGACAGATCGTATAGCGTAACAGTGAATTATCCTGTGTCGTTTGAGCTTATTGAATTGTTTCGGAAGAAACTATAAATGCACACTTCCTTTTTGACGAATTGTGGAGGAATGGTCATGTTGTTGTAGAAAACATAGGATTTTCTCGGCGGTTTTAGCTCGAGGTAAGTTGTTGTTAAATAGCCCTGTCGGCTGTTTCGAGCCGACCAACGACGGGGCGGCGAGCCTCTTTCACTTTGTTTAAAGGGGCCTAGCTTGTTGTAGGAGCTGGATCCCCACCGTAAATAAATGCCGTCTGTCAGAGAAAGCTAACTTGGAGGAAAAACCCTAGCAGCGTTTCCTTTGTTGTGAAGAGCAGTTTAAGTCCACGCTTGAAACGAGTAATTTGAACAAGTATGTTGTGTTGCTAGCTAGACAACGAGCTAGCTAAGTTACTGTTACTCAGTATCACCGACTTTGTATTGCATGTTAAAGCGTTTACCAGCTACTTCTAAGTGGACACAAAGACCGTTAATAACATGTAGGTTTTTTGTTCTGTAATAACCTAAAAGTAACTGACAGAAATGTTTCAGCCACTAAATTAACTTGCCGAGCCTAAATTAACCGGGTCATTTAATTAACTTGCCCTGGTTGTTGTGTACAGTGGCAGATTGAATTTACTAACTTCGGAAAAAAATACTGTTAAACAACATTCTGATTTGTGTGGATAACTTGGTGGTTAGTTGAGTTTTTTTATTCGCGAATGTTCCCTTTCCACCTTTTGCCAGACAAAAGGTTTGTAACCACATGCAGCTGTGCTCATCTTTTGAAGTTAGCTAACCAGCTATGTTAGTTGCCAACGCCGTGAATTTCCTCGCGATTGGTCAGCGCTATAAATGGCAGTCACTTGTCCTCACACATAAGGGATTTGGCTATGCTGAAATGGTTTGAGGACACGTTTATTGGATCCCATACATTCAGTAGTTTATTTGAGCTAACGGAAAATATTCGCACACCTATACAGCGTTCATAACTGTACCAATATTACAAATATACCTGTTTGCTCCCGAAATGACTTCACCTCTTTGATGACTTGTGTTGACATCGCGTAGATCCGCGTCGTATCGTTCTGTAACCATAACGCGGTGATAAAACTATGTCTAATCATTTTTTAGTTAGTTTGGCGTTTGAACAGATTGCACTTGAGCTATGCAAACAGCGTGCATTCTTGAGGTTGTGGCATGAGTGTGACCGAGTTAAGAAATACAATACTCTCTTTGTTTTGAATTTGTTTTTACAAGCAATCTTTCTGAAAAATCTGTAATATGTTTATGAATCAGAGTTGTAAAAATGATATTATTCTACCTATCGTGTCACAGAAACAACCAGCACCCAGCACTTTCTCCAATAGTGCGATATACTACACTTTGTTGGCATGACTTTGCAGTTAGGAGCTTCCTCAAACCCAAGAGACATAGACATCCGTGTTGGTCTATGATTCATTCAAGCATTGTTTGATTTCAGTGAAATATCCTGAGTGAAATTTTACCCTTGTGTGTTTGTCTGACTTCACCATAGATTTTTTTCCCCTCAGGTCCTTGCATGCTGAGGACTTTGAGACAAACAGCCTTATGCACAGGCTCATGCATGGACATAGTGTCAAGTGTACAGAGTGCCAGCATGTTTTCTCTCTGTCTTTTTTTTTTTTAAATCACTACTAACGCATCTCAAATGGTGGGGACCATTTAGAGTGACGACGCACGCATTCCTGTCTCTCACTTCAGTCTGTCACATTATCATCAATCTGGAGGCTGAAAAAAGTGCCTGTGAAAGTGTAAATTTATGTGCAAGAGCTGCCAACTGTCCACTTTTGTCACCACTCACCACACTACAACAGGCAAACCATGTGGTCTATAGCAGAAATGCAAATATATATGTTTACATATAGAAAAATATTTAACTAAACTAAATGGAAACTATTGTAACCTCTTTATAACTGAAGTTGTGCAATCTTTTGACCTGCTCAGCATTGGTTCTTTATCCAGGTTCTCAAAACAGTTGAGGTAGGCCTCATGTTTTTATGGTGAGCCATTTGTTTTTCTTCTGAAATGGACCTCAGATACAGACAAGAATAGACAAGTTTCCTTAATTTTATATCTATTCAATTATTTAGGCCCCCAAGTTTATCTATAGCAAAAGTTTCCTGAATTGTATTTTCATTTATTTAGGCATACATGTTCATTTGTAGAGCATTTTTGTGGTGTGTGTGTGTGTGTGTAGTGGGACAGATTGTTGTGGAGAGGTTTTTTTTTCTCCCTCCCCCATGTGTTTAATCTGACATCATGTGTCCAGTTTTCTGTGGGATGTGTTTCTCATGCTTAGATGCGTGCCGCACAACTAGTTTCCCAATCTCACTAGTCTTGTGTGAGTACCTCGGGGTCTGTGTGTGATTCAGTGCGATCGCTATTCGGCCTTCCTTCCCCCTTTAGGGAAACTGATAGCTAGCACTTTAAAGTTACAGAAACTTACTAGCAAACGAAACTTATTTCAGTTAGGGGTTATGGGGATGACAGTGTGACCTTGCAGAGTGAAAACAAAGGTTAGTTGTATTGCACTGCATATGCAAAATGCAAAAGATTTCATGGGCAAATTTTTTTTTTCTTTTTCTTTCTCTTTTTAGTGTACACATACATATATTTAACCTTCAGAAAAAGGAAAATCAGTCTTGCGATATGCAGATTACACTGCACAGATTTTCAGATAAAACCAAGCAGATTAGGAACGAAAGGATTTCAGAGAGAATAAAAAAAAAAAAAAGAGGACCAACTGTACTACATATACAAATGGAGCCGGTTCCTAATTCAAGGCCTTGATCCTCCTTTGGCTTGCATTTATTTCCATCTGTGCATGGCAAAGTTATTTGGTCTAAATGGAGTTGAACAGGCAGTGATGCAGTATTTAGTTCATGCATGCGTCTCTGCTGTGTTTTCCTCTGGTCTTATCAGGAGCTTTCACACCAGCACTCATTCTCTGCAGATGCAAATAAACCTGTAACAGACTGCCATTCACTCAGGACTTGCACCTTTAGGTTGTTTTTCTTTTCCTTTTTTTTTCTTTTTTTTTTTTTTAAATTGTGGGGAGGGGCTGTTTTATACTGGATCCCCCTCCCCCACACCTTGTCTTTTTTTCTGTATGACTCAGACTGTAGAGTCAGTACACTGGAAGAGGCCAGATGTAGTGGACTCAACTCACTCTTCTCATTTCTGGGCTGCAGAAAGCTGGTGTTCCTCATTACCAGGTCTTGGTTTGCCACAGTTAAATATGTATGTTCAGGATTTTGATTTTCCTTTTTTTGTGTTTTATTTAATGTATTAGAAAATAAGGATTTCTTTTTTTCCCCCCTCAATTCTGCCCAGTGGAAGCTACAGAAGAGAGAGCTTGCCTGGTGGATCCACATTCCTCTGATTATAAGTCAGGTGCTCTCAGTACACTTTCTTCTCTGATCTAATTAACTGATTAACATTTTGTTTCTGCAGATCTCCAGAATGTCTAAGCGCCGTGCGTCGGAGAGGGGAGCTGGAGAGTCGTCTGGCAGGGCCAGCAAACTCTTGTGTCCGGGGATATCTGGGAACGCTAAGAGAGCCGGTCCATTCGTCCTTGGTAAGAGAACTCGGAACCTTGGCAGATGATTATGAGAATCTATGCACAGCTTTGTGTGTGTGTGTGTGTGTGTGTGTGTGTGTGAGAGAGAGAGAGAGAGAGAGAGAGAGACCGTGCACACACAATTGTATGCAGGAAAAGAGGAGGGGGATTCTGTTTGTCTCAGAGAGAAATTCCAGGAATTTTTCCTTGATCTCTGAAGCTGCGAGGGTTAGTCAGTGCAGAATCTGTAAAGCAGGTTTTTTTTTGGTCGTCCGTCAGACATGCTTTTATTCTGAATCATTGCTAAAGTCTTGCGTGTATTCTAAGGTGCCACACATAGCCAGGTGACGTGGTAGGAGAGAGTGTTGTGATAAGGGCTGTTTATGGTTGGGTGCTGGTGAATGACAGTGAACTGCACACACTGTACCATTTGGTCATGCAGCTGTTGTGTATTTCTCTTTTTTACCAGGGCCCCGATTGGGCAACTCACCCGTACAGAGCATAGTGCAATGTCTCGCCAGGAAAGACGGCACAGACGACTTCTACCAGCTCAAAGTGAGTTCTCTTTCAGTCTCTCTTGTTCTTCAGCATATAATGTCACCTGATTGGATTTATTCTTAACAAGGTCGTGGAAGTGAGTTAGCCCCTGAAAACAAAAAGATGCAACAGTCTCATTTCCAGTCTGAACCTTTGACCCCGTCAAACAAAGCCCCTTCAAAGGGTTAATTTATGACTGTGTACAAGAGCTGTTCCAGAGCAGGCTGTGTGTAGCAATAGCAGAGACAACTTGTTTATGGGGGGGGGCTGTAAGCTAATGAGTTTAAAGCAGGCATGCTTCAGGAAGGATTAGCCCTCAAGGTGCCACCCAACCTGGGACATGAACTTTTTACCCTGGGCTCCTGTGGAGAGGTAGTCCCTCTGCCTTCTGTCCACATGACCAGAAGAGGGCTGTGTTTGTGTAAGGACCAGGAACAGTACACTCAGTTAAAAATTCAGGTAAAGACATTGACAGGTTAGTTCAGGTCTGTTTTTCAGGTCTGTTGCACTGTGGAGTGATTAAGATCTCTTTAGACTGTTGGGAGTTTGGAGACGCGGTTTCTGACGCTCGTGATCTTCCGTAGATCCTGACTCTGGAGGAGCGCGTGGATTCTGCTGGGGAGACCCAGGAGGAGAGACAAGGCAAAATGCTTCTCCACACAGAATACTCCCTTCTGTCCCTGCTCCACAACCAGGATGGAGTGGTTCATCACCATGGCCTATTCCAAGTAAGAAAACAAAGACATTAAAAAGAATTTCTACAGAAATAAACACACCAATTCAAGCAAGAATATGCACTGTCTGGTTTGTACAAACAGGGTAACAGTTAGCAGCCGCTAAGATATTTGTCATCAGTAATATAACTATTAGTATCTTTAGGTCACACAACTTTCCTCTTAGCCACATTTTACTGTCTTTTTTTTTTGTAGCAGTAAGATTTATCTTATTCTTTTGCAAAAATACTCTCACTCTCCACTTCTCTTTTTCAATATCAATTCTAAAATACTTTTTTTCTCCCCTAAACAAACCTCTCAAAGTGACTCATCAGTTGTTTCTATTCGGGCTGTGCGTTTTTTTGTTTTTTTTTCCCTCTCATCTGCTTCGTGGTTATTGCAAATCCTCCTTTCCCAGCAGAACGAGTCTCTAAAATAGATATGTTGAGGCGTGGGGGTGGTTCATTCAAGGCGGCACTATTGACTGCATTATTACAGGCCATCTCAGAATGGAGCGGTTAATTATGGATCACCTCCGTACGCCTTTAGAGAGACAGTCATCCCCGAACCCTCCCTAACCACTCCACTAATCGATGGACTACCGCAAACGTGACCCCCCCCCCTCCACACACACACACACACACACACACACACACACACAGAGATGACTGTTTTTATCTTTCATTTCTAAGTCCAGATCTCCGTTCTCAGGGGAGGTGTAAAGCTGTCTGTCTCCTCTGAATGAGTCACATGAGCTCATCCCCCTTTTTTTTTTTTATTTTAATGCTGGATTCAGTTACCATCAAGTCTGTACGGCTCAGTGAATGGACCAGGAAAATGTCTGCCGGCCTGCTCCATTGATTGCGTCCCGGCACGATAGGCGATAGACAGTTCCACGTTTTAGATTGCATGCGTGGTGCCACGGTGAAGAGCGTGGAGGTCGCGCTCCTGCTTTGTACACCCGTCATTTCTTTGACATTCAAATCTTTTCCCTCCTCCTTCTCCTCCTCCTCAGGACCGATCCTATGAGATCGTGGAGGACGTGGAGGCCAATAAGGTTCGCAAGATGAAAAAACGCATCTGTCTGGTGCTCGACTGTTTGTGCGCGCACGACTTCAGCGACAAGACGGCCGACCTCATAAACCTGCAGCACTACGTCATCAAAGAGAAGAGGCTGAGTGAACGCGAGGCCATCGTCATCTTCTACGACGTGGTGCGAGTGGTCGAGGCCTTGCACAAGGTGGGTGATCCCTTACGCAACAAAAAAAGCCCGTACACCCCCCCCCAAGCCTCTGGAGTTAACGTAGCCAGGCTTTTATAGTGTTGTGAAATCATTTTGGACAAAACAGCAAGCCAAAAAAAAAACAAACAAAAAAAAAAACGCTTTGGTTAAATGTATTTTTCACGGTCGTCGTCTACGCTTTTCTCCTCAGAAAAACATTGTACATCGAGACTTGAAGCTTGGAAACATGGTGCTGAATAAACGGTAAGGGTTTGTTTTTTGGGTTTTTTTTCCTCTTTTCTAAACTCTCTTCTTGCTTTCTTTTTGTCCTGTCGCTCTCTGTGCTGGAATGTACTGGAATTTTAGTCTTGCTCCTGTGTGTGTGTGTGTGTGTGTGTGTGTGCCCATGTGTGTGTGTTTTATAAGCCAAGTTGAGTCAGGTTCTCATGCATGGACTGGAGTTTGGCCCCACTGACCCCGTTGACTGCTGCTGAGTTAGAATGTGATTCACTCCCTGCGGTTTGGGTTTGGAAGGCGGTAGCGGGAACCTGTGTTGGTTAAAATAAGAAGGAGCGAAGCGTGCCTCCGCTTTGTTCTCTGATAGAGGGAGAGAAAGGGGGGGGGGGGGGCTGAAACCGCACAAGGAGGCCCGGGGCCATTTCAGGTCAACAAACAGTGGGAATTGGATAGGCCAGCCGGAATTCAGCGCCCCTCATCCGCAAAGCCCTTTGCAAACACCATATGTGCTCCAGGATTGTATGTTGTGTGTGTGTGTGTGTGTGTGTGTGTGTGTGCGCGCGCATATGTGCATGTCTGAACTAGTCTTGATTTTAATGGATTTTTCTCTCTTCCTGCTTTAGAAATAAGCATCGCTTACCGGGAATGACTGACTGGCAAAGTTTTGCATATTTGTTTCGTATTCATTGCACAATATTGTGTTAGCATAGCCTTACTGTACAGGTTTGCATGAAAAATAACAAACGCACATCTTGCGTATAGTTTTAAAGTGTTAGGAACAGCTTTGAGCGCATTTAAAAGACAGAGAGACTTAACTTCCAAGCAAAACTGAGTCCCAAGTCCAGCTAATCAACATACTTTCACTGCAAAAAAAAAAAAAGCTTTCAGCGAAAGGAGACTTGAGCGTCTTTCAGTGCAGTCCAGGTGTAGGTTGTGTAAGTAGGAAATGCTTGTGGAGTCATCCAAACAACCTTGTTTGTATTGCTGTGAAATTAGAACCAAATTTTGAAAAATATGCACAGATGAGCAGCTCATTAGCATTAACACACTGGAGGCCCTCCGATGACGAAACGGAGCGTGTGCTTCAGGCCGGCCGAATCAGCGAAGCAGGAGAGCGGAACACTCCGTCCCAGCTGGAGATAAGGCAGGAGGCTGCCAAAGGATCCATAGCTCAGAGCTGACTCATACACACACACACACACACACACACTCGTCACACATTACACTAGCAGGGCTCCCTCCTCCTGCCTTTCTTTCTTTTTTTTTTTTCCCCCACTCATACTGATCTTATCCTGTTTTTTCCATTGTCTTCCCTTTCTGTGCCGTCTCTTCAGCGGACTGGAAACATGTGCTGAAAGCGCAGTTAAAAGGCGTAACTGCCGCGTCCTGTTTTTGCACTAACCTCTCTCTCTGCAGATGCCATTAGGTCATTGAATAGCTTCTTTTGTTAATGTTACACTGACAGACAGTTTGGTTATTTTGGGAGCAGCGCTAGCTTACTCAATCCGTAATAATCACTCCAAAGGCTTTCTGTTTTTCTTTTTGAGCCCCGTAGCCGCGGATAAGTAAAACTCGTACGGTGAGATGCCGAGTGTAGATTGACCATTCTGGACGTGGAAAGAATTCACCAGTAGCGCGGTCAGATCCCCTCTCTTCCCCCAACCCCCTCTGCTCACTCCAGGCTGTAGCTTGAGTGCTAACGCCCCTGTCTCCTGACTGAGCATTGAGCAAGGCGTTAAGGAGTGTTGTGATTGTAATCAGGTCTCATTCAGTAGCAGCTCTCTGCAAGGCACAGCTTCCTACAGTGCAGAAGAACCCCCCCCCCCAAACTGCCCCTACCCCATCACACTCAGCTCACCTCCTGCAAAGCACATACTTGTCCACCAGGACACACAAACACACACACACACACACCCATGCAATTTGTGTGACAAGATCAAGATCTCAGGGTTTTTTCCTTTTTTTGGGGGGGGGGGCGGGGTAAATTACAAACATATATTCTCTGCAGAGGCTTTTCCCAGAAACTTTGAAGAAGCCAGTTTATTTCCTACCTCGAGGTTCTCTTACTTCCTTGTTTTTAAAGCAAACATTGCTCAAGCCGTGGAACTCCTTCACGACTCTAGATCTGCATTAGGCTTGGATGTTTAAATATAGTCAGATAAGAACAGATGGCAGTAAAGACCACCCCCCCCCCCATCTTTTCCCATCAACTAGACTATTTTAGGAGGGAATGAGAGAGAAATGAGCTGGTTTCCTGTATGCCTGCATCAAATGGTCAGGAAGTGGAGATGGAGTGGTTTTAACATCCTTAGAGACCCTCACGACTCGAGCATGCAGTCTACTTCAGCACAATGGCTGGAGTAAGAATAGCTGCAGCAGTCGTGATGTAGCCAGACAAAAGAGAGCCCCTATTTTCAGTCCCTTTTTTTTTAACACGCAGGGTTCCGAACTCCCTTTCGCGGGTACGGAGAGGCACACGATTCGTTTCTTTTTTTCACAGGACGGGTTTGATCTGTTTACCAGAAATGTCGATATTTTGATATCGCTGATATCGAAAGTACCAAGTTCCCAGGGAAAAAAGGCTGACGGTGTAAAAAATGTCCTGATTGTGGTCATGTGCACATGAGCCATTGTCAGGGTGTGAAAGTGAGAAACAATTGGGGAAGCTTGAAAGAAAAAGGGATGTGTGTGAACACACAATCACACACAGACCATGTCAGGGCACTGTACACTACAGCTATGATCGTGTGAAAGCCGCTCGGTCACATGTGGCTTTGTGTGTGTGTGTGTGTGTGTGTGTCTTTCCTGGATATCCACTTTGTGAGAAGTTCTGTATGATTATGTGGTTTGTTACACGGCTATCCAGGTAGTGAGCAATTTACTGTTTGTGTGTGTATGTGCATGTGTTTGCGTTATCCATTTAGTGGAAATTTTGAGTTTGTGTGTGTGTGTGTGTATGTGTGTGTCGATGTGTGAGTGTATTCCATGGACATCCGTTCAGCCAGCAGTTTGGCGTGTGTTTGGGTGTATGCACAATTGTTTTCATGCATAGCTCACATAGAAAATGCTTAAATGGTTTCCCTTTGCTGTACAGAGTTAGTCATCCGTGTGCTTGTGCTAAGCCGCAGGTTGACTCACTTGTTTGTCAAAGTGCAGCCTCTGTATATTCTGTTCTGTTCTCGAAAGGCAGTGATATGCAGTTCTACTGTCTCTGTATAGCTCTGTGTCTCTCTCTCTCTCTCACACACATACACACACACACACACACACACACACACACACAGGTTGTCGTGACAGTGGTGTAAATGTTAGAGGCATGTTTGTGCATACACAAACATTTACACCAACATTACTCACCTGAGAGCAATTTTGGTTTCAAAATGAGTTGACTAGATGATTTTTTTTTTTTCTCTCTCTCTCTCTCTTCCCATCGGATTCAAATGATTCAGGGAGTTTTGTCAAGACCTGCAGGACTGTCGTTGGTCCAAACTGAAGTTGACGTAAAGCGTCCCTTTCTTTTAATAATACTTACACTTACGCCTCTTTTGTGTGTGTGTGTTGTGTTGCAGAACTCATCGGATCACCATCACCAATTTCTGCCTTGGCAAACACCTGGTGAGTGAAGAGGACCTTCTAAAGGACCAGAGGGGTAGCCCAGCCTACATCAGTCCAGATGTGCTAAGTGGTAAGAGAGGCAGAAGCGGGGAGGACGAGAATTGTGCCATTGGCTGTGTGTGTGTGTGTGTGTGTGTGTGTGTGTGTGAGAAGCAGTGACTCATCAGCCATGTCACCACTGTAATCAAACTCATAAACTCAGCCACCCACATGACGGCAGTCACGCTAACAGCCAGTAACTGTCAATATGGGCGAGGGACGCGCCTGCCTTTAGTTAGGTCATTATTTATACAGTGTGTCAGAGTTTTCTCATGTTTGTCAAAGAGTCATTTTCAGTATCTGCAGTAATACAATGTCAGCAATTGAGGAAAAGACTTGCCAGGAAATTTCTTCCCTAAGCAAAGGCTTTGGTTCAGCCCAAAAGAAGCAAGTCAGGATTTGACCTCGATGAATCATGCTGCAAATTGTTCTTTTGCATGTGTTTGGTCATTGGAAGCATGTTTTTCTATGCCAAGGAACCCGAATTTCATCAAGCGTCATGTTTCCCGTATGTTGCAACGCTGAGAAAATTCTTCATTTTTTAAACAGAGGCTAAACTTCCCCATTCTGAATTTTTTTTTTTTGGGGGGGGGCGGGGGGTCTTCCTTGATGCTTTTGCTTTATTAACAGAGTCATGCAGAACTGAAGCTGCATTCGCACACAACACATCCGTACACCTGTATGCCATTTTAAAACCAAAAAGAAGAAGAAATTCACTGGGAGACTTGCGTGTATAGGTTTGTTTGTGCTCTCCTGACTCTGTTAAAATACAGACGGAATGAGGCATAAATCAGGAGAACATGACAGGAGAACAATAAAATGGTGCCCGTGTGAGTCATCGGCATGAGTCACGGAGGGGGGGGGGGGAGACTACTCCCAGATCCCTCCTCCCCCTTGCTGTTTTGCCTGTCTGTCTAGTTGATAGAGAACCCCCCCCCCCTTTGAGCAGCTGTGCAGTCCTTGGTATGGAGAGAGCCACAGGGAACAAGACTGGCTGATGTGCATTAGAGTCAGGGAAAGCAGCCCATCAAACCACAAACTGCAGAAGTATCCGTCAAGTTCTTTTTTTTTTTTTTTTTTTTTGGTGCTGTTAACAGCTTGAAACTGTCATGAATGGTGACTCATCCCTGCTTTTATTAACCCTTCCCCCCCCTCCCCCTTCATTGCTTGTTTTGTAGCTTACCAATTGGTTCTGAACATGAGTCAGTTCAGTAAAAGTAAACAAAGCTAGCTTTTGCATTAAAAGAAACCTTACTGCATGGTTTGATTTATCAACAAATGCATCGGTAACTCAAAAGAACGCAGACGACATCTCAAATATGGCATGTCTTGGTGGAAGTCTTTTTTTTTTTTTTTTTTTAACGTTTCGAATTTCTGATTACTCTGTGTATTTAGCAAATATAGGCCATAGCTGATTACACCGCATCACTGGTGTTTGGTTAACCACACATGTTTTTCTGACTGTGGCTTCAAGTAGCTGTTTTGCAGGCGAATCGTGCAAAAAAAAAAAAAAAAACAACGTAGGCGCTTAAGACAAAACGGCATAAATCAGTTTTCTGTGTGGTTACTGACACCGTTTTGGCTAACCTGCCTTCACAGTTTGTCATCCCTCATCACGAAAACGATTGTTTAAGACGTGGCGGTGTCTGTTGCAGGTCGGCCGTACCGAGGCAAACCCAGCGACATGTGGGCTCTGGGAGTGGTGCTTTTCACCATGTTGTACGGCCAGTTTCCTTTCTACGACAGCATACCTCAAGAGCTTTTCCGCAAAATCAAAGCAGCTGAGTACTCCATCCCCGAGTGAGTGTCTTTAACCCCTTTGTCCTTTACAAAAGCCAAAGCCTTTTTTTTTTTTTTTTTTTTTCCCTTTTTTTAATTACACTTAGGGACTGAGTGCTAGAATTTGATCATATGAACTCACTTAAGCTGCTTTTCCTGATGTTTACCAGTGTTTAACACAACAAATGTGCCTCTTGTCACCTCTGTATCACATTCTTAAGTCTACTAGGCCTGGTGTTAGTTTGCAGTCTTTGAGGTCATTCTCTCTTTCTGTGTGTGTGTGTGTGTATGTGTGTGTGTGTGTATGTGTGTGTGTGTGTTTAGGGACGGCCGCGTGTCTGAAAGCACAGTCAGTCTGATCCGTAAGCTGCTGGTGCTTGATCCCCAGCAGAGACTGACGGCCGCGGAGGTCCTGGAGTCTCTCAGTGGCATTATCGCTTCATGGTGAGTCCACATGGCCTCTACCTTTACACCTTTAACCGTGCGCTAGGAGGAGGAGTTTGTATCCAGCAAAGTTACATAAAAAAGATGAGGCATAACGGTGCGGTCCTGTATTGTACAGAATGGGTGTTAAGCCAAGCCCAGAGCATTATTCCTGCATACAGAGGATTAGTGACCTTATGTAAGTCAATAATGGCAAATCGTCTCAGGCTGCAGCAAGTCAGCGCTTTATGGAAAGCCACACAACTGCCTTCGTCATGCTGACATCACCTGGATTATTGGCCTTTTCTCACCGTTTGGGAGGCCTTGAGCCGTGACAGATTCTGCAGTTGCATCACTTCCGAGAGCCAAAACCTGAGACTAGGAAGAAATAAATGTAATAAATGTATAAAATGATGGGCTCTCTAAATCTATATCACCTCTCTCTGTCTCTCTCTCTCTCTCTCTCTCTCTCTCTCTCTCTCTCTGTCTCTTTCTCTCTTCAGGCAATCTGTGTCCTCCCTTAGTGGACCTTTACAAGTCGTCCCAGACATTGACGATCAGCTCAACCAGCCTGAGCATCTGCAGGAGGTAAGTGCAGCTGCCCGGTGTGGAAACACTGAGAGAGGTGGGCGGCGTGGAGAGACGCAGCAGACTGGTGTGGAGAGAAATCGAGATGGCTCTGCCTGTTCAGAATGAATCGATTCCCTGTGGCACCATTTAAAGATGAAAGACGCAGTGTAAATAAAAAGAGATTAGTGCCAGCCGTGTACATTAGTTTAACTAGCAAGAAAATTAATTTTGCTACGGCCTACAGCTCTGGGCCTTTCTAGTTATGAAATAGTCTTTTATAGTGGTTTAGAAACATATAGCAGTATTTTGAAGTTTTTTTTTAGTACACTCTTCCTGGCAGTTTATATATAACATGGCCTCGCTTTCTCTCTCCCTCCCTGGTTGATGCTGGTTAGGTGAAAGTGACGGAGGAGTCTTCGCAGTACGAGTTTGAAAACTACATGCGACAGCAGCTGCTGCTGGCCGAGGAGAAGAACACTATCCACGAGTCGAAAAGTTTTGTGAGCAAGAGGCAATTGAGCAGCGTGCCGCCGGTGAGACGGCTGGGTCACGACGCCCAGCCCGTCAGCCCCCTGGATGCCGCGATTCTGGCCCAACGCTTCCTCCGAAAGTGACTGCACAGCCTTCAGGCCCGGCCAGAGAGTTGGCGCACGGGTGAGCAGGGTACACACAGGGCTGGCGTCCCGCCTATTAAAAAAAAAGACAACAAACAAACCAACAAACACAGAAAAAAAGACTCATCGCAGAGGCGTGGTCATTTAACGCATCTGTGTGTATCCTGAACATCCTGAGTGAGAAAGTCGTGGGAAGCACATTATGAGGCTCTGATACAATCCAGCCACTCCATCTCTCTCTCTCGCTCTCTCTCTCACTCTCTCTCTCTCTCTCTCTCTCTCTCTCTCTCACTCTCTCACTCTCACGACTAGCCCAGGACAGTGACTTGGGCAACACGTGTGAGCGAACCTGGAGTGGTCAGGCCACACCTCCGCCACACTTTTAATTCTCAGCCAACGTCTCTTAACACACAACTTCAGCAATACCAGAGTGGAACCATGTAGCACCATACACACAACCCATCCCACCCCCACCCTTTCATCTTCTGTAACTTTCCCTGCCAACGCCTCAAATCATCTGACCTCGCTCATCAACCTTCAACCCTCTCTCTCTCTCTCTCTCTCTCTCTCTCTCTCTCTCTCTCTGTCTGTCTCTGTTCCTTTTAACCAAAATAATCTGCACAGTCCCATCTGTTTCTGTGACTGAAAATCTACCTCTTACCACCTCTCTTTCAACCTTTTTTTTAACAGTTGGTTTTATTTTTGTTTATTTCTCACACTTCTTTTATAGTGGGAGTTAGCAATGCTAGCGCAGGCTGAAGAGCATTATAATTGTTATTGTTGTTGTTGTTATTATTATTATTATTATTATAATTTCTGTGCATTATTGTTTGGTGTGTCAAAACCAATGATGACTTTTTCCTCACTATCAGAATAAGCTTTTTCTCCCCCCCCCTTGTAGAAAGAAAGGTAGCATTTTACTTAACATGTCCTTTTTACATTGAAGATGCTAAGTCTAGCCAGCTGTAATCTCACACACACACACACACACACACACACATACATACATATATATATATATGTGTGTGTGTGTGTGTAATCCTAAACAAGTGCATGGCTTATATCTATATCTGTCCTCTGTTTGAATGGGCGTTTTGAGTTAGGCAGCTATCAGATCAATGTCAGTATGCCTAAGAATGAATGCCAGGACGGCACGTCATCACGCTTTAGCTAATATGTAGAGTACAGCCTGCTTAGTGAGGTACGTTTTTTTTCCTTTTTTCTCTCCACTTGAATGACAACAAGGTTTTTGTTTTTTTTTCTTCCCGTCGTTAAAACCTGAGGATTTCTTAGTATGACGTCTTGCCAAGGAAATCCGTCTGTCCCGTCACCCGAGCTGGCTAAAAAGCAGCTTCGGCGTAGCGGCGGCGCGTGGCTAGCCGTTAGCGCGAGCCTCTTGATTGTATTTGCGAGCAACAGGTGACCATAAGTCCCGTCTGAAGTCTATCAGGAAGCAGCGCCGTCTGTGGCGAAAGTCATGGACTAAAGATGGCTTTATAATTTTCCCCGTGATTGCAAACTTTCAGCTGGCTCCCTTACAGCCTGAAACTCTCCCCTGAGTACCGCGCTACTCCAGTCCCGGTATAAGTTCATCAGAGTTCAGCCGCCGCTCAGACCGCGTCCTCTTGCCCAACCCGAGTCCTCCCCGTTTCCTATTGAAACAGACGTGTAGTCTACGGAGGGCTTTCCATTCTGCACCCAGCACGTGAATCATTGTTAATAACTTGAATTAGTCATGTGTTCTGAAGAATATTAGTCCCTGGGAAAAAGGCCAAGAGCGACAGAAGTACCTCAGATTTAAAAGGAAAGAATGAATAAAAAAAAAATCATCAAACAAGATGCTTTTCTTTTCAGTGCTGTTTTTTACGTCAACGCATATAAGATTTCCTGATGTCTCTTAATGAGAAGATCAGCATAATATATAAATATACATTGCAAGTTTAGTTTGTCTGGTTTTTTTTGGGGTTCTGTGCCCGTTGTAAGCTAGCCATGTTTCTAAAACATAAACCCTGCGTTTCTTGCCTTAGATTACCAAGAGATTCTCAAGTCTGCAGGGACTGGTGGAAATCTCCCAGTGTTTTTTTTTTTCTGTTCTGTTTTTTTTTTTTTTTGTTTTTTTGTTTTGATCGATGCTAGTGTGTATCCTAGTACGACAGCTTTCCTGTATTCGCCTGAGGACTCATTGCTTAGCAAGGCCTTGCCGCCTGTTTCCAAGAACATCATTTTTCAAAGGACCATCCAGTACTGTAGGTTTCTGAGCTTTTGCTGTTTTTCTACTAGTGAAATGCTACAGCAGCCAAACCAATCGCATGGGCAAAATGTGTAGACATCTGCTTCCATCTGGATCATCTCTTTTTCTTTTTCTTTCTGTTTTTTTTTTGCCTAAGTTTCTTGTGAATTTTATTTATTCCCAGTGTAAAAAAAAAAAAAAAAGATCTTAAGATGTTCACTTACAACGCTCACTCTTGTCTTCAAAAAAGCTAGGCACCTTTTATCTCTTGATTGAGCAATCCTTAGTGAAGTTCTTCTGTGTTTTTGTATTTTGTTTGTTTTCTTTTCTCTAGTTTGTTTGGTTCTTCAGTAATTGTTGCCACAAACCAATGGTTGATTAAGCTACACTAATAAAGAGACTGACTCTGCATAGCTCTATTTTTTAAGTAAAATAAATGATCACATATTAGATTTTGACAAGCTTAACAGAATAAGTTTATCCCCTCAAAGTAATATACATTAGCTCCACCTTCTGGCCAGTGTGTAAATACCATCTTAATGGCAGATTATAGTATATGTAGTACAAAAACACAAATTAGGCTGTCATCTTGCAGGACAATACTGACGTATCAGCAGAAAACATGACTATTCATTAAAAGTGATGTTGCCACCATGAAAAAAATGATAATAAGATGAAAGCATTAGCTTTTTTCCCACCTCAATGTGAATTATTGGGTATAAAGCAGTATTGTAGTAAATGGTGTGTGTGTGAGTCATCAGGAAGGGCAGCAGTGAGTACCAGAGCCCTTTGTTTTCCAGTAGAGAAGTGAGAGCCTCAAGGCCAGTTCATCATCGTGTGTCGACATCTGGTTGGAATGGGAGTGATTTACAAATGCCATTGGCTCATAGTTAAACTGTAGGTTTACAACGTAATTTGGTGTATGTGTATAATCTGTACCCTTAGCTAGAGGAAAGATATAAATGACATAGTTGCTGTTGAATTCATTCTCTCAGAGTGTTTGGGGAAAAAAAAAAAAAAAAAATTGCTCCCCCCTCACCCCACCCTTGCTTGGACAGTTTAGTGGTAATCTTGGCATCAAATGTCCAAGCACTGCTTGCCGCATGAAAAATTGTTAGGGTTTTTTTTTTTTTTTTTTTTTTTTTTGAGCTACACGTGAAAGTAATTAGTGCATGATTTTGTGATTTTGACTTGCAAGACGTGCCACAAAATCTCTGACATTTGGATGGCTATGGGTGTTTTTTAAGACAAGGTTTTTTTGTTTTTTTTAAATTTGAAGCAGTGTGACTTCATTAGTGAGATGGTTTTGGGGTTGTTGTTTTTTTTGTTCCCCCTTCATGTCAAAGTTTGGGAAATTGGGAGATTTAATTTGGAAGTTAATTCAAGTATTAATTTTAAGACATTTTGTTTTGTTTTGTTCTCCAGTAGTTTAACATTGTTACTTCTAATAATTATAACTGGAATTTTTTTTTTTTTTCATTCGGTGTAGAGTGACTTGTGGTGGTAAAAATCTGTCAGAGGCTGACAGTTTGGTGTCATGAGCTGCTCGGTTGGATTGGTGTCAAAGAAGAGTCTGGGTAATTGTACAGAGATGAAAACAAATTTGTATAAAAGACATATTTTTGTACTTCATCAAATCTCTACATGCATGTCAGCAATAAACTTTGATATGGAATCTCTTGTCTCATTTATTTATCTATTTTTACAACTGTTTTTTGTTTCTTTTTGGGCCAAAACCAGGGAAACTGAATTATCTGACCTGTGACTTGTATTTATGGTGAGTCGCCAGCAGAGGGAGTCTGTTCTCTCTCTTAGGTCATGTCTACAGAATGGACTGGGTACTCAACACACAAAGAAACTGGTAGTGTTTGGATATCAAAGCCCAGACACTGAGGTACACTTAGTATACACTGAGAGTCTCTGTGCATTGCCTTTTAACATACGGTCAATTTGTATGGTCTTACTACCTGATGTACATTTTTATGACTTGAACTGTTGCATCCAAAACTATGGATCCAAAGAGATATATCAAAAAATATATATGGGGCAATATATTTAAATATAGTGCTGACTTGGGCTGATTACAGAATAAAACATGGTTTTCGAGGCAGAGTTTCTCAATAACTCGTTCATCATTCTACAGATGATAAGACTAATGGTCCTATCTATTAAAATCTTTCATGGAACTTTCTTCATAGTGTACATAATTTCATCAAATTTTCACCATTTCACCGTCAACCACCAGACAAAATAAGTTTTGTTTCTTTCTTGAGTAATACATGCCACAAACGGATTGATTAAGATACACCGATAAAAGAGACTGACTCTGCTCTATTTACCAGCAGCATAAATGATCACAGAATGATTGAACAGAATAAGATATTTACCACAGTGCCACCTTCTGGCCAGAGTGGAAACACCATCTGCATGGGAGGTTATGGTCCATGTGAGGGAGAGGAAAAAAAAAGTCAGTTGTCATCTTGCAGGATGATACTGACATTTCAGAAGACAAATGAAAAGTGACATTGTCACTGTTAAAAAGAGTCCACAGAAGCATTATTCTAGTCTCGATCTCAGTTTTAATGACTCGTACACACACACATGCAGTACTGCTGTAGCAGGTTTGATGCTCAAGTGTTTCCATCTTGTGGTGACAAGGACATTCACACTGTCTGTCTGTGTTTCTCTCTTTCACTCATTAAAATAGACCTCAGTTCGTCTGTAGACTCATTTCATCTGGGACATATTAGCATGCAAGGACACGCACGCAACAAGAAAAGAACAGTCCCCTTTAAGTTAATTCGTTGTGGTGACAAAACTCATCCCATGCCCGGGTTATAGCGCAGGCACATTGATAATGAAATAAATAACCGCGTGCTTAGCCACAACAAAGCGTTTTAGAAATGTCAACATTTGATTTGTTTTGTTTTGTTTTTTTTTTTTTTTGCAAAAGTACAAATCATAACGCAAGCGACAATGTGTATCACCAGAATTTTTTTTTTTGTTCAAGATGTAGACATTAGTGTGCCATCTTTATTCAATCTAATCAGCCTTTATTTGTCTAGTTGCCTGAAACATCAGATGCGTTCGCGACAGGTACGCATCAATCATCGTATATTCTGTGAGCATTCGATGCGCTGTCAAACACACTTGAACAACAGGATGGGCCTGCCTTGCGATCGTGATTGAAAGTCAGTGATTCTGGACTTCGACAAGGCCAAGCGGTGGCTCTAGTTTGCAACCATCTCTAAGCATGTAAGTGCGTTCTGTTTTGTGTGGCGGGGGATAAGTGGTATACCACTGGAGAGCTCTGTAATTGTTGGAGGAGAACTGACTGCTGGGACTGAATCCCACGCCCTCTAAGTGCATTTCCAAAGAAAAAGTCTTTTGCAGATGAGTTCCAAAACAATAAATGAGTAGACTTTCTCTTCCAACTTCTCATCTAGTCTCCTACACGACCAGTGTTGTCATAAATTCTGTTGTCTTTACATAATCGCTCTGGGGTATTGACCATTTCTTTATAAAAAAAAAATAAAAAAAAAATTACAAAGCAAAATTTTATTCCAGCTGTTAAACTGTTAGTGAGAAACACAACGTCCCAGATGAATTCATGTGTGTGAAAGAGTCTTGTACATCTTGAGTTCGAATATCTTTTGGCGCGATTAGGCCGTCAGCTTCGGCCTCTATCGTGCGGTTGTCTTGGAAATGCCACACGGCAATGCACATGAACGTATGTGTGTGTGTGTGTGTGTGTGTGTGTGTGTGCGCCACACCAGAAATCCACCCACACTCCCATACTCCTCCTTAACATGCTTGTGTGGAGTGTGTTAAGGAGCTGAACAGCATATGCCTCTGCGGGGAAGGCTGGTTTATGTCAGGGGTCTTACAACATCTCAGGCTCTCTGTGCCCTTGGACCCATCGCTCCAAAAGGAAATGCTCTCAAATTCTTCCTCGGGATTGTTAAATCTTTGTCAGTTACTGCCTGCAAGGGTTGCTAGCTTGCCATTCCACAGTTGTTTGCTGTCAATATCATAACATGTTCTATGAATTATCTGTCATGAATGTGCAGGTCTCTATAGACTAATAGTAATGCTTTCAGTCTTAGCACATTTTCACAGCTTATCTGTTGAAGTGTCCAAAGCAATGGGCGCATCAATATTTTCCCACCAGTTAACTGTTTCTCTCTTTGTATTGATGACTGTTTGCTTTGGCGAGTATTTCAGAGAGCCTGCTGCTGTAAGAAGCCTCTCCAAAAGATGCACCAGAGGTGTCGGAACCGTTAGGGCCGAACTCACTGGGAGTACCGATTCCTCTCCTTTATTTGTTATTCGTTTTATAATATTGTTTTCCCTCCTTACACGCATTTTTGTCAGTCGCACAGACTTCACGCACACCCAGAGTAAGTAGGGAGCGAGAAGAAACACACGGAAGTGGTTAAGTTCCATTCGCCATCGTGAACATAGCCGCAATCATCTGAAACACTAAACCTGAACGTCGTAGATTGTAAGGATCTCTTTTTGTAATATCTCAGAAGGGCGTTGAATTACAGGATTCTAGATCTTTATTTTTCAGACTAATGTGTTTCTGATTACTGTGCTGATGTATCAGGATGAAACATTAGATTATTATACAAAGTCAGAGAGGTCCAAAATCCAAATTTTGTGTTTTTAACATATAGTAATCCAATTCACAAATTAGTTCCCTCACGGCTGGTTCAACAATATTATACTGATGGATTTAATTTTTTTTGTATAGATTGTGAATCTGTTGTTGTTACCGGAATAAAAAAGTTTCTCAGTACACTGTTGGACACTGGTTGGTAAGCAGAATGATATTTAGAGATTTGTGGGCTAATATTGCATGATATTGCTATTCCCTGCCAGCATAATTCATTTCTCTTACAATTAATGTCACAGTTTTGACTTCACATTTGTTCAGGGTGATGGTTTCTTTATATTTTCCATCAAGTTCATCCTCTATCCTTTTATACAATGATCCAACCTTCTCTTCAGCGTTTTGTCTGGTGTAGTTAAACAGAATACGTTGTGAAGGTGAAAAAGTCAGCCAGAGTGATTACCAAGCGCAAAAAGAATGTGAATGTGAAAGAGGGCGACCCTGACACTGTGGAAAATCACCTTTTCTCTTCATTATCTGAAACATATTACAGCAATGATCGCTTTCAGCTGCTCTGGTTCCCATCTTGTGGTTGCAACAGAACTGACTGACTTCAGTTACCAGGAGATGCAAACTCCCTGCCAATTAATGGTCTGCCATGTCTGTTGTCGTTCATTTTACAGAGCAGAAGTTAAAAAAAGAGAGAGAGGAGAGAGAGAGAGAGAGAGAGAGAGAGAGAGAGAGAGAAGAGAGAGAGAGAGAGAGAGAGAGAGAGAGAGGAGAGAGAGAGAGAGAGAGAGAGAGAGAGAGAGAGAGAAGAGAGAGAGAGAGAGAGAGAGAGAGAGAGAGAGAGAGAGAGAGAGATAAAAAGATGCAAGGACGCCAGTGTGTTTACTCCATACATACTCTCTGGTGAATTCATCAGATATGGGGAAATGCCCCTTTGTAATAATCAGAGAACAGATACCGTATAACTGGGAAGTGAACTGGTTCGAATGTCTGGAAAGAATGTCCAGAATGTTTTTTTCTCTGATTCATGTTCTGCCTGAAACTCTTTTTTAAAACTCAGAATATCTAGGATACTTGTATAGATGCTAAAGACATACGTTTATCTCCTTATAGGATAGGATTTGAATTGATTTTATCATTAGTGGCTGATGGTTGCAAACCTGGTATCTCTTGATAAACTGTTTCGGGGTCTCTTGATAAACTGTTTTGAGTTCCTGTGCCAGGGAGGCCTCGTTTCCATCAGTATCACAGTCTAACTCTTTGTCCAAGATCAAAACACAGAATAACATCTGTTTGGTCATAGTCAGTGCCCCCCCTCCCCCGCCCCCCCCAAAAAACATATATACACACTCTCCCTTCACCAGCTGGATTTCACAATAGAAAAGGAGACATTTTCTCCCGAATAGTTATAGATTTTATTGTGAACTGATGGAGTTAAACCTGTTTACCCACTGTGTTTCTTTAAAGAGGACTCCCTTTGTTGCCCATTCCACCTCAATCTGTTTTTTTTTTCCTGTCTTTTTTTCATTGCCCCATTCCGTGGCAGTATCCTTTATACAACCCCAGGGCTTCAGCGACTCTATCACCCAGTGGAACAGATCCATGTGTGTGTGTGTGTGTGTGTGTGTCTGTGTGTGTGTGTGTGAATCTGTGTGAATCTGTGTGAAATATGGGACTTCGCATTTATCTGAGCAGCCTTTCTGAAGATTTATACTTTCCCCTAATAAGAAGCACAGCCTATTAAGAACTCCACTCTTGTTCATTAAGACGGTGCGCATGTGTGTGTGCGTGTGCGCGCGCATGCGCGCGCGTGTGCGTGTGCATGTGTTCATGCGTGCATGCAAGCATGCATATGTCAGAGTCCAACTCAGAAGTGGTTTAATTGTTTTCCTCTCCAGTTAAGAAATCCAGCCACCTGGACTCAAGGTGGTCTAGAAGTTTACAAATAAATGAAAAGTTTATGTGTTGGACCTGAGTCAGGGCTGCCTGAGGTTATTCAGAAGATTTGGGAAAGATGACTAGACGCATTCCATTTTCACACATCTCCACCACATGGCTCGGCATCTAGCGTTCCTCACTGTTTTAATGATAGGAGATGTAACAGGGAAAGATTAACAATACCTTCTCCTGTGTAAACTACAGACTGCTCTATTTATGAAGACGGACTTTCTGTATAGACTGCGTCTGCCCATTCCTGTCCACTATGCCTCATTATTGCCACAGTGTAATTCTGTCATTGCTTAATGTATCATGTGCAGTTTAAACTAAAGTAATCCTAAAGCGTGCTGGTTTATAATAGCGGTTTTTAACTGTATTTCTTTTGAAATAACAGCGGAGTACTCCACACTGTAGGTAGATATTGCTTTCCTTAAGAAAAAAAAAAACAACTTGTGCCATATGTTTTAGTGTATTTGGGTAATCTAATATGGTACAGGAGTGAAGCTGTCATTTGCAAACTGCCTGCTAACAGGGAACAGCTGGCTTTGGGGCAACAGTTTGACCCCTTCAACGAGAGCCTTCGTCTTTACTGTCAACACTGAATGACTGTCAGTTCTGTGATGGTAGGGCAAGTTTCTGTATGTAACTGTACACATAGTAAATGAATGGAGATGGGAGGGAGGTATGTGTTCTACATAAGTCACAGGGTTCTTTTACGTGTTTTCACGTTAATGTTCGGCGAGCCGTCGCCGTCTGCAATATCCAGCCCGTCTGTGATTCATAAGCCCCTCCGTCTATCGTGTCCCAGGAGCCCTCACCTTTTAAGGAAAGCCTAGGATCTGTCCTGCCAGTAGAATATATTGTGGACAGTTACTGCGTGAACCCTGCCAGGTGGCCAGGGTCCTTTCTGTGCAGAGTTTGCATGTTCTTCCCCCGTGTCTGCGTGGGTTTCCTTCGGGAACTCCGGTTTCCTCCCACAGTCCAAAGACATGCAGGTTAGGCGAATTGGAGACTCTAAATTGCCCCTAGGTACGAATGTGTGTGAGTGTGTTTGTCTGTGTGTCTGCCCTGCGATGGACTGGCGACCTGTCCAGGGTGTTTTCCGACCTTACGCCCAGTGAAGGCTGGGATAGGCTCCAGCATTAGGATAAACGGCTTAGAAAATGAGTGAGAGTGAGTGAGATACTGCGTGAAACCCCTTGTCCCATTCTACTAACCCATTCTCCTAAGCCAGTGCAATTCGATTAATGTTTCCAAACGCTGAGCTAGTTATTACGATAAAAGCTAGCCATCATGATTTGGGTTGTTTGAGTCAGTTAACAATCAAGGGTCATCAGAATTCTGATAATCAGTGAAATTGAAGCGTAATTGAAAAATATAGTGAGGAGTTATCAGGAAATCTACATGCCGGAGGCTAAAGCAGGAAGAAATGCAAATGTGATGGTTTTGAGTTTCTTTCTTACAGTGACAGCCTCTCACCCTCACAATGTATAAATCTACCTCACATGTCACAGCCTGCCTTAGCTTTGTAGTGTACACTAACCACCTGTAATGTCTCTCTTTCTCTCTCTCTCTCTCTCTCTCTCTCTCTCTCTCTCACACACACACAAACACACACACACACACACAAAGAAATTAAATTAAAGCCCTTGGAGGTTAAACAGGGGCCAAATATGGGGAATGTCAGAAGCCTGTGTGTGGAGAGAGACTGATTACAACTTTAACAGCTGTCCTCTCACATATAGTATGTACACTGCTGCGAGTGCCAGAGGAAACACTGGTCAGCTTCCAAGACTGGGAACACTGCATGAGAAATGACTGGATCCGCTGAGGACCGCTGGGACCAGTACGCTTTCCAGTGGGAGGTTAATTAAACCAGCGAAACGAGAAGTAGACGTTTACAAATCAAATTTTACACACATTAAGAATATAGAAGTATTTTAATTAAGGCTGTGTTATGAGCTGACGTCAGCAGTCGACTACAACCAAATTTGCAGCGTTCGTTTGCAACTGAGATGGTTTATATATCAAGCCTGCTACTTGGCTTATTATATATATAAAAAAAAAATAGAAACAACTGACTTTTTTAACAGATACATAACTGTCTGTCGTGTAAGAACGGGAAAACAGCTCCATGAAAAATCCATTACTGCTTGTACATTTCCTTTCCTCTCTCTGTGCATGTCCAAGGCTTTCTTTGTCTCTGAGGCCATATTATCAGTATTACATTTTCCACTGGTTTCCACGAATGCTCTCTGATATTTAAAATCAGGGCCTGTTACACTCCTTAAAAAAATAACCGCTAATATCTTAAATTAGTGCAAAGGTTGGAAAAATACAATTATTCAATATATGGCTTAGAAAAACAATCTACCCAGTGCGTCCATCTATTAGTGTATTTATCTAAGCCTTAATTCGCTTAAGATAGAGACGAAGGCGAAACGCTGTGATATACTCTCCGTGCATACGTACAGTCGGTCAGACATCAAATCCAAACAAAGCGTTTAGGGAGCACCCTATATCTCTAGTCTGTCAGCTTTCTTTTTTTTTTTACCTCCCTGTCCTTCCCTTCTCGCTTTCATTTTAGTGATAGGACAGAGGGGTTTTTTTTTGTTGTTAAGTTTCCTCTGTATTAAAAGGAGGCTTTGGTGTGGGTGGAGGGAACATATCTCAGTCTGCTAGCAGTAAACATTCCCTATAATCAAGGCCTAAGCTTCAGAGGGTTTCATAATCTCTGAGAGCCCATCACTACTCTTTTCATCAAAGGACAGGATGAGTAAGATGAATATACCAAAAAGTACACAGAGGGAGAGAGAAAGAGAGAGAAAGAGAGAGAGAGAGAGAGAGAGAGAGAGAGAGAAAGAAAGAGAAAGAGAGACAGAGAGAGATTGCATATGTGTGTGTTTACGCCCTCTTGGTATCACCGGCTCTTTCACTTATCAAAAATCCTTTTTAGTCGTCCTTGTGTAAAGTGCTCCGTACATTTTACTGTGCATGACTGATATTTTTTTTTCTTTTCTCTCAGATGAACAAAGCTTTCGGTATTTAAAACGTTTCGTGGGCCGTGTTGCACCCCGTGATTGGGCGTGTGACTCTTTTTTTTTTTTTTTTCCTGGAAGCCCTTGTCTCCTCATGCCTGGGGGTGCAGAGGGAGAGGACGGAGGAGCGAGAGAGAGAGAGAGAGAGAGAGAGTGAGCCTTTACAAGCCTTAGAGGTGAAAAAAAACACAAGCTGGCAAGATTCCGTGGCAAAGGTTGCTATTTTTACTGAGCCTTTTCTCATCCACTTTTCTATCCATGGAGAGGAGAATACAGCTACATACTCATTATGGGCTTATGTGGGTAAGGCTAAATGGCATTGAGTCCTGTCTGTTTTGGCAGGAACCAAATGGGTGACAAAGTGAATTTTGCAGGGTGTAATTGACTCCGTCTCACAAACACTGCAATAAGAGCAGGGTGGAGTGCTGTTGGATGCTGTTGTCTTATTGATGCTGAACAGAGATGCCAACGTGTCAAAGTTCACTGCCTGTGAAGATAAGGTCGCGGCATGCTCTATAGATTTCAGCTCGGTGTGGCTTTCCACTCAAATACCAGTGGCTTGGCATGTGGTGGTGTAACTGGTAATTTGTTGGCTGTGCCCATCCAAAATTATGGACAAGAGATTGAAAAAAAAAAAAAAAAAGCATCGTTCAAAATTTATTAGGAGAACGAGAGAAGATAAAGCCCAAAATGCAAGGCCCCCCCCCCCCCCTTTCCATGTGAGCCCGTGGACTTGATCCCAGGTCATCCGCAAAGCTGCTTAAGAAATTTGCAGTCAATCACTCTCGAAAACTTGACTTTTTAATGGTATTTTAAGATGTTTAGTGGTAAAGCTAGAAAGCTCATGAGTAGATATACGATCAACCATAAACCACCATCTGTTGGACCTGCTCTGGTGAGGGTGTTCACACTGTGGCATCTCTTGCAGTGAAGGGAGACATTGCAGAGGCGATATTTTTCACAGCAGCAAAAGGATGTTCACCGAAGCCTCGCCTCTTTTGCAAAGAATAGAAAACAATGTATCCCCTGCTTCCGTGACACAAAAGGTACCGCTCATAATTCAGACTATTCATTCTTCAAGGACTCGATACAGGTTGATGATCAGACCAGATTCTTGACGGTGTTGAGCAACAGTGCACAAACCCAATGAAATAAGTAGAAATGGAATGCATTTCAAATGATGAAACAGTGGTAACCAAAGCAAAGGATTGTTACTGAAGTGCTTTTGCATGAGAGTCTGAGAGAGATCTCTGAGAGTCCACAGTGTTATTGTCACACTCTGAGTCCCTGTGGGGCCACAACAGACTAGTCTGAGTCAGTGGAAGCATATCTGGATGATGATGGCTCGGGTTTTTGTGTCTTTTCCCCAAAGTGATGTCCTCTGCATACCATTCGGTTGAGTCACGATCAACTTTTTTTTTTTTTTTCAGCTATTCATGCTCACCAAATGTTTGACAAATGTAAACATGTTACGTGATGTCACGAAATCCAGATATATTTGTACACATAAAAAGGACATTCTTTTTCCGTGTTTGCGCGCTGATCAATAGCACAAACTGGGCAACGCGCCATGTACCTTTGTGTAGAGAAGGCAGACTTTGAAACTCTACAGGACCAAAGTCAAAGGCAAAGATATTTTATGTTTTCCTTTCTTTTCCACATGACAGTTTTAGTCTGTGGTATTAATTTAATACATAGCAGTGTTCATTCAGAACTCAGACAAAAATCTGTACTGAATGTTAAGTATTTCACTTAGGAACATATTTTAAAGCCCAAGTTTTGTCCAAACGTTTTGTCCAATGTTCTTCCCACAGTTGCTCTGAGATGCCATTGATGTGATTTTTTTCTTTAAAGAATCCATCTTTAAACAGCCCCTTGGTAACTCTCCTGCCATTTCCTGAGCCACTGCCTGTACTCCATATCTGTAAGTTGTTTCTGGAAGTGATGCAAGGTTCTCAAATTTAGACGACTGAAATAACACAGACAAAATGAACGGCACCTGATGTCCTTGATATTACCCTCGCAAAATCTCACCCTTGCGTTAATTCAGTTCGGCTACCAACGAGGTTAATCTTCTGCACACTGGCTGACTCCAAAAGTCAAGTTTTTAAATATTTTACTTGGATCAATCAGAGCGGACGCAGCGTAATGAAAGATGAAAAAAGATAGGAACGATGAAATATGGAGCAAATGATAAAGTGGGATTGGAAACGCAAGCAATTTGTCAGCATGCAGAGAAGAAATACCATTAGAGAAATAGAGGGGGACGATCCTTTGGGGTAGAACTGGAGACGCTTCACCTCTTCCTGAACGGTAATGAAAGAAAGCCCACTCTTGGTGTTGGCTAGAACAATATAATTTGACTCTCCCATCTGTTGAAATGCTTTTGTGACTTGGCGCCAATTCTAGTCTATGTTTTTTGTCTCGGCATTAGAGTTGAAAAGAGCCTCGGTGTAAAATATGCTTTAAAGGCAGACAGAAGTGCTTCTGTTATATATTAACTTCCCCATACAACCTCTCCCTCCCCTCTGCTGATCATCCACACGCTCAGCAGAGGAACTCATTTAAAACACCTGGTCCGATCCAAAACAGCTGAACGAGGGTAACACACAAAGCAGAACCCAGTCCACGGCACACCCAGAAGCTTTGCCCATTAAAAGCACACGGCTGGAAGATGAGAGGAAAAGACCAAGGAAGACAGTTAGAGAAATCAGTACCATAATTTAAGCAAGAGAGATTGAAAGGAATGGTGCGTTATTCAGGTGAGAAGAATATCAACCAATGTCCGGCTTGTCTCCCTGAGCCCCACACATTACGACGGCTTTAATCTTCAGGTGAGTGTGGGGGTTTTTGGGGTTTTTTTTAACCCTACTTTTAAGCATCAGGAGTGTTAATCTTCTATAGTGTGGGTGTATTTGCATTTCATTTGTAAGAACAGTACTGTTTGTATGGGCTTGTGTCTTTGAATGTGTGTGTGTGTGTGTGTGTGCGTGCGTGCGTGTGTGTGTGTGTGTGTGTGCGTGCGCGCTTTAAGGTAAAAAAAAAATCTGTTCTGTGACTGCTGCCTATCGCTGATGTTTTTTCCAGATGTGGTTGTTTACATTTGAGGTCATGCCGAGTCAGAGAGCACTGGCAGACAGAAGAATGTGTACTTTTATTTTCTTTTTTGAAACAATTTCAACTATGTACAATGAAAGGTCAAACACCACACATTTAGCAGTCAGAGGGTCTAAGTAACTGCAAATTTTATAGTCCTCCAAAGTTCTTTTAAAATGGGAATCTACAAATGGAAATTTTAGAAGGTTTTGCTGCTTCAGTGACTAACCATGTCCTGAGTTAAACTCAGGGAAATGTATTCACCAGACTCCAGGTTAAAGTCTAACTCATTTAGTACAAACCACCTCTCCTAAAACCCCTCTCTCCACAAGGAGAGTCATCCTGTTCCTCCACACACCGCACAGCTTGAACAGATCATTCAGAACAAAAAAATGTCGCCGTGCGTTCGGTGGAATTTGTTTGTGTTGTTTGTTTGTCGATAGTACTTCTGAAATGCTTTCTTGTCACGATTGTGTTGAAAACATTTGATGAATTCACACATTGAATTGCTTAAGTATGAAAGTGAGAAGGATGATATCTGGGCACCAGCTGGCCTAGGGATCTTTTACACCCTGTTAACTCCTCTATAGCCACAAGACATTGTGAAATTTCAAATGCACCCATTAAACTCATCATTTACCATTGAACCAGCATTATCATATATCCTCACAGTTTTTAATGACAGAGCTCCTACATAGCTAAAAGTTAAACTATCCTTCAAGAGTACATCGAATGCACCAGATAAATCATCACCTCATTTACTAACAAGTTATGGCTTTTTAATAGAGCTGACACTGCCTTGGAACTCGGTGAAACATTATGTTACTGTAAAACGTGACCTGTGAGAAGAGAAGGCTGCTCCACACTACAGGAGAGCTGAAACATCTGCAGGTCTTCTAAGCGAGATGATACCTCTGAGGCTTTGTAAGGGTCTACACGTTCTCGAGTTTTTGGTCACAGCTGCGCTGCTGGAATGTGTTTTGTAATAAGAGATGTTTATTACACTTCATCCAACGGAGAAAAGGAGATTGCTACGGATGTTGTGACCAGACTGAACACCATCGAGTCTTCCTTTGTCCCCCGGTGTGTTGAGTTCTGACATACTGGTGGTCATGGGTTTTTTGTTGTCGGCCTGCAGTAGGACAATTCATCTGAAGAATTCACGGGGCAAAGTTTTAATGCTTAAACCTGCTTTTTCCATCAACACAGTAAGGTTATGACTGTATTTACGAGCTGCCAAAGAAACAAAAACTTTGGGAGTAAGAATATGTATAAAGCCCCGGCCATCCACACGGTATTACATTCTGTAGCACAAGAGAGTACTCAAATCTCTGCATGAAAGAGATGGTAATTCATACGGTGATGACAAGATTAGAAAATGTGTCAGAAGAATCCATTACTCCTCATAGAATCTCACCATATTAAGCAAACAGAGAGCATGTGGGGAGAGAAAGAAAAAAGAAAAGGAAAAAAAAAGAAGAAGAAGAAGAAGAGACCTTAAGTCTTGTTGATTTATGGGGATGCTGGGGCTTTCTTAAACTGCAAGTCTGCACTATAAACACCCTGACACACAGAAAGCAGATTACAAGTCAGGCAGATGAGCGGACTTCAGGGGAGCTATATTTTTGCATTCCACTGTCACTAGAGTGCTGAGAAATGCAAGGCAATGAAATTCTCCATCCGCGGTGTGTGTGTGTGTGTGTGTGTGTGTGGGTGGGGCTTTAGGGGGTTAAGGAATCTTCTGTTAAAAAATGGTTAAGAATACTGCAAAGAGCATAAAACATGACTGTATTAGTACAAACTGCTATGGTTTTTTTTTTTTATGTCAGCCATCAATAGGCAGCTTTTCAGGAAGAACAGAGAAAACACTGAAAACGTGTAACCTGCTTAACAAGACAGCTCAGTGTAACTTTTTACACCAATATCTGGTAGATTAAAAAGCTATATAAAGATTTTTAACATTAATGACCTTGAGAACTGACCGATCTTAATTGTTACTTGCCTTTTCTTTACACTTTTGATGATGACATCACTGTGATGAAAGCTCTCAATGGCTATATTAGCAATGGCCTGATACTGGGCAGAGTCAAAACAGCACTGTTCGTGTCAGGACTTGTTTCAGGACTTTGAGCAAAGGGGAAATAATGACTATGTCCCACTGATATTAAAACTGAGAGGTCCTTGCATATAGGAGAGTAGAGCATTCAAACCTAAGGTTACGGGATTGTGTTCTATCCAGAGCAAAGTACAATCTGATGGTAACCATTTAAAGGATCCCGTCTCTAACAGAGCATTCAAAGCATCCTCCACCCTCATTAAGATAATCATAGACTACAGCTGTCTCTATAGCAACTATGTTCAACAACATACGAATTACTGCAATTAAAAAGGCAGCACTGGTCGCTTCAATAACCTTTCCAAAGCTGCAATTTTGAAAACTGTTATCTGACATAAATACATACATTTGAGAGGTAAACTTGGGGAAGGCAAGTTCCTCTGGTTATTCTCTTGCCTGCCCATAAGAAAGACCTTCAAATGATGTTCAGAAAGTGTGTCCGTCTAAGTATTGTGAAAGTAGGGGGTTTTTTTTCAATTTTTTTCAATGGCAGCATATTTTGAGTGGTGTTGAGAATGTTTCCCTCATTAACTGGTCATTACCCTTTGACTGTGGACATAGGCCAAGCTGTAGGAGCAGCTCTGAAGCAAAAGAGGGTTTTAATTAGAGTTCAAAAACTCGTGAGCCTCAAAACTCTTGAACCACAAAAGCATTCAATGGTGGGGTCCTATGACCACGGGGTCTAATGCAAAATTACAACATGACCGACTGATGTCGCTGAGTCTGATCTATTTGTTTTTGTGCACTATGAGTCAGCAGTCAGAAGAGCATACAGGGTATAATCAGCAATGCAGTAAAGACAGGATTTGAACCATGGGTAAAGGCACAGGGTAAATTTTATGCTCTAGAAAATATAAATGAAAAGGTATATATATTTGTATGTGTGTGAGTGTATGTGTGTGGACAATTAAACGTGCTTTTCTGCGTGTGTTTTTGCATGCGTTTGGGTTAGCCTGCAGCACCGTATTCATCATAGCAGACAGTGGGTAAATGAATTGTGTTTTTTGTGTAGTCTCCGTGGCCTGGAGTGAGAGCCTTTTGTAAGTTTGGGTGTTTGCTTGTTTGTGGAAGCAGGTTAAAATGTAAATTGTGTAAAAAAAAAAAAAAATGTAAATGTAGCAGAGTAAATTTGTAATGTGTTCTCGCTCTCAGGCTATGATGTTAACCCAGCGCTAACCTGCAGTACACCTCCTGATCAGTCTGCTCTACAGAGCTTCCCATAAGAAGACTTCTGTTGATCTCTGTCATTATCCTAATTATACACATCTAAAAATTCTGCTCCTGGCATAACGCTTACTCCCCGCCCGCTCACACCATGCTAAACGCTAAACAAAACACAGGGCAGAGGCAAACTTTGATAAATGTCAAGTTAAAATACTGTGTTTGTTGTCAAGATGAAACCTAGAGAGAAAGAGGGATGTTATAACAAAAAGACTGTATATTTTATGTGTGTCTTTCTAAATCTTAATCTGTATTTTAATCTTCAGATCTCGTTAAATCTCATGCCCGTGCACTCTGTTTGTTTTTATTGTGATGCTGTTGTTGATTCTGGTTCTCGTATTACTCGATAATACCTTGGTGATCGAGTGAAGTCCCTTGACGTATGTTCTGTCCTCTGTGGTAGGGCATGTCACTTATACCATATGTCCCATGAATATCCGTGGTTGAAGTCAACATCTTGTTTTGCCTTTCAAAACTTTACCGCACGACACAGAAGAGGCCCTCATATAGGAGAATAATGTAGACTATAATTATAGCCTCCCTCTGTGGGAAAGTTCATTGGGTAAAACCATTGGTTAAGTCTTTCTCTTTGTGTAACCAGGGTGTGCTGTGCATTGAGGAGTGATAGTATGTTTTTACAGAGAGGACGACTACGAGGCCCAGCATCCTCAGGGATGTAAAGGGCTCCAGAAATCCAATCAACTGAGCCTGGACATATGTTTTGACCAGAGGAATCTATCCTCTCGCTGACTGGCAGGTCAGGTCCTGTGGGGGGCAATGGATGAAAGATGGAGGTGTAAGGGGCACAGATCCATCATGAAACCTTGCTAAGTACTGACACAGGGGTTTCAATCCCTACACACGCCCCTTAAAGATGACTATCTTTCACACCCAGTCCATACCTAATAATCATGACAGTCGTGAAACACAACTTCTCAGCATGTCTATCTAAAAAACAAAAAAAAAACAAAAAGAAAAACAATAGTTAAGAGTCATCTAAACAGTGAAAAAGTCTTTCTTTCTCTGGATCCTATTTAGCTACAAATATTTGTGGCACTTACTTTTTCCAGAGAGGTAACCGCTACACAACAACTGTTGCAATTGTTTAATTGGACTTCACTGGCCCATGTCTGTTTGCATTGTCCTGGTAAACAAATTATTGCCCTGCTGGAGAATTCCATGCTAAGAGCATTAAATGTTCTAAATGACGCTTTGCAGGATGGAAGTCCTCAGCTGATAAATGGAGACAGCGACCCAGACAAGAAGTTCTCAGCCAAAGCAAGTACTCTAAGCTCACAAAGGAAGCAGGAGGTTTTTTTTTTTTTTTTTTTTACTATCTTTTTTGATGTTGTTATTGTGGACAGGAATAACTGGGAATTTCAAACAGGCTTGAACTGGTTTCCTGTTGGCAGGCCCTCATGTTTATGTGTGAACCCAAATTACAGCTCTGAGTACCACAAGGTATCCACAGCGCAACCGGGGTTTCTGTCTGAGTGTGAGGAAGGGACGCAGTGAGTCACTGCCCATCACAGGGTGGTGGTGTTTTGCCTCATTGTTCACTTTCCTCTCACTGCCCACAATTCAGTGTTTCATACAGGTTGATTCAGTGAGGAGTAGCAATGGTCCATGGTACACTTAAAATAAGACGGACCACTGTGAACAATGCTCGAATTCATGACCATATGAAAGCACAATGTAAAAGAGAAGAAAAAAAAAAAAGAATGTTCTTCAACAATTTAGTCTCTGTCCTTTCTAGGTATATTGCATTCTGCTGTAATCGCTTGCACACCAGGTAATCATGCTTAGATAGTCTCCCTTCACCACATGTTTCCCATTAAGCCTTGACTAGATTTACTCACTTTTTAAACTCCTCATTGCATATCGTCCTATTGCATATCAGTGAGTTTTCACTGATGTTCACAGCATATTTCTAAGCAAGCTCAAAAAAAAAATGCATGTAATACATGGTCACTCTAAGTATCCCAAGTATCTTCTGAGATGGAGGTTATTGGTTAAGCTGCTGAGAGTTCAGGGGTCAATATGACCATTTACAGTGGCCAGTTTGAAGGTTGGTTGTGTTCCTGAGAGAATTAACTTGTTTTTCTGAAAAACAAACGTGGCAATTTCATGCCCATATACCAACGGCCACGGTATCACAGAGAGATAGGGTTAAAAAGGGGGTAACCCTGGAGTACAGGTTGGGGGATTAGAGGTCAGAGGGGTAAGATTCAGGCCACGGGGGCTGAATTTTTTTTGCCAGTGCTGATTACAGATGGAGTATTTCATTGTGACAGGCCAGTTGCCACAGATACAGGGGAAAAAGCGAGCTCTGGCCTCTGAACTGGACCAAGGGAATTAAGCCAGCCTGATAACATCTTATCAAAGCCGTCCTTTTGTCTGTGCAGGGCTCAATTTTTTTTTTTTTTCCGAAGGTCTTAATTACTCTCTGAGTCCCAGTGTGGTGCCAAGAACATTCATGTCACAACAATTTCATCAAAGTCAAAACCGTTAACCTAACTGTCATTTACAGATGAAAACTGGGAGGCAGACATGGATTTCTTTAAATCAACAACACAAAGATGTTAGTCTGATAGTCTAACAAAATATGTTACATTGAAAGATGACATTGTCATGAGATCCACAAGTCATTGACCTCAAGCATTTCGCAAGATCCAAAAAAGGGAGTTTGGCCAACTTATCACGGGTCACATGTCTGGCTAATGAGGACACAACTCAAACTATCAGCCTTTTATCTCTTTTGAAGCCAGCTAAGTTAAGCCATTCGTTTTGGTACTGACTGCTGGAAGCTTTACAAGCTTACTGGGGAAAAAAATGTTTGTTATTTTAAACTGGTGCTTAATTGGATATTTGAGCCGTCAAGTAAAAAGTTTGGGTATTTTACAGTATAAAGTGTCCAAACAGGCCACTGAAATGTACATTTTAAATGTGACTCTGTCTTAGACTCTGAAGGCATTGCTATCATGTCAAGTACCTGCAAGTTGACTTAAAACGTGTTCCTGCAAATAAGTTTCTGAAACTAAATTACAGAGCTTTATGTTGGCATCCTTTACTAGATCCTAGAAGGGAGACATTTTTACAGAAATATGCCTGGAGTTGACTGTTAGTGTTGAGAGGTGTGGCATTGGATGACAGAGCAAGTTAATTATTTGCTTCTTCAGGCTGTACCTCATCATCATCCCTTCCAAGTATGTTCTCCCTTTTCTGCTCATGTAATTAGTGTTTTGGCTTTAGGGGTTTGTGACACCACGCTTAATTGAATACTGCTGATAGCTGCCACAGAACACTATGGAGGGCAAACTGCTGCCAGGACCTCAAGACTAACTGAGGAAGCTGTCCTTCAACAAAGCTCCACGTATCTTCTTCATACACATTTACTTCTGTCTACACCATCAGACGGCCTTGTATGCTGAGCATTTGTTTGAAGCTAGCTCTGCACAGAGGTGCAAGGATTTTGTCATGGGATGCTGGCAGTGCCTGTCCTTGACCAAAGCATGTGGTTTTGTAGCTTCTGGTTGGAATACTGCACCACCGAGATATCCGGGAGCGGAGTCACTCAAAGATGCCTGAGGACAGCTATTCTTTATCTAGATCTTAGTTATTTTGTGGTGTCATTTGAGTCAAGTAGTCTGAAACTGCTGAGAGGGAAAATTTCCCCTTGAGCACTAGTTACCAGTGCTCATCAGTGTTGCCAATCAGTCTAATTTAGGGGGTGGACGGTTTCTCCTTTTAATAATGATGTGCTCATTAATTACATGTTCTATTTGCATTGGTTTTAGCTTTACATGCTGAGTGAATTGCACTCAGACGACCTCTCCTCGGTTTGTTTCCCTAGGCTTTTCCATATTGTTTGCTAGGTTCTTAAAAGGAAGAAATCAAGTTTTTTTTTTTTTTGTTTCCTCAAATGTTCCTACAATCTTTCAAAGGCCTGAGACTGCACAACTGCATTTGAGAGTAAAGCAGGAGAGGTTCTAAGATGCCTAACTGCCAGGGTGTCGAACTGTTTATGTAATCCCTCCCCTGCTTGCCCTTTCTAGCCCTCTCTCCCACTCATTCCAGTTTAAACCTCATCACGCCACCCCGCCTCCCTCCCTCAGCGTCAGCAGGAACACTGAAGCCTTTTACTGGTCCAGGCCGGAGGCTCCGGGACCGAAGCCGACTACGGAGCGACCGTGTCAGTCCCTCTGAGCCATTTCCTGTCTTGACCCTCCCATCTAATACCAAACAGACCTCTCCTTCTGCTGTTTCTCTCCCTTTCCATCAGGCCAACAGGGTTCCGGAACTCTTTCCATAGTCACCGAAAAAGTACAGGGGATAAGAGAGAGAGAGGTTCAAGCTGTAATAAGGCATCGGGATGGGGGTCTGCTCTGTCCTGGCTTATTCCAGGACCACAGATCCAAAGAAGGTGCGTGAGTAGAGAAGGGAAAAGAACAGCGCTGAGAAAATCTCTGCTGGACTGAAATCCACTTGGATACCTCTCTTCAGTTTCAGATATTCTGTGGTTTTGGCTCTATCAAGTTTTCACCATTGCTCGATTCTAAGTTCACCTACAGTTTCTTCCAGGTCTTTATAAATGCCATGTGTTGACTTAAACAGGCTAAGTTTGGCCAACATGTTGTAGACATGTGTTTTCATGTAAAGAGGTGTGGAGTTTACCTGCAGCAGAGGTGTGTCTTCATGTCTTGTGTGGAATGTATTTAATGAGTGGTTGTGAAGTGTCAGTGATCCAGACTGACATCGGTAGATTCAAGTGAATGTGGTTCCCTCTTTTCAGTTTCCATGGCATCAGTACATTTTGCACTGCAGCTGAAATTTCAGAGTCACTTGAGGTGATCCGGCAGTTTCCCTTGTAACGTGCTACCACATTTGAAATTCACAGACGCTCTTGATTTGAAACAACAGTTAAACTTTCCTTGGAATACACTTTGGAGTGTTCATGCCAGAGCTCAACATTTTATTGAAGACAGTGCTACAAAAGTAAAACATGATTTTTGTTTGTTTGTTTGTTTAAGATTTACATATTCAGTTAAGTGTCAAGCTGACGGTTGATGCTTGACTGATGCAATTATGTGTCAACTGTTTGATTTAGTGAATTTGAGGATAAACCATTCTTAAATAAGTATCTGAGGCATCTATATACACTGACAGTTACCTATCCTTTGTTTGCCTTGAATTTTGTACAATTAAATTAAGTGGTGTGTCATGATCTTTATGCAAAGTATGATCATCTGTTTGAAGTACGGCTATGTGAGCTTGCCAACAGGGTTTTCGATACGTCGATATAAAATGCCCTCTCTGCAACCACGGAACTAAACCGTATAGATCATCTGAGACAATAAGCTGAGCTCTGACTTGTTTCATGCTGGAGGCCTCTCTCTGAGGAACCAAACATTTTAGCTCCTTCAAACTAATGCGCAGTCGAGGATATTGGTCGTCGAGTTCCTTGGATGTCACTACAACTGTGCTACATCGCGGGAAGGGTTAAAAACTGCTCTGTACTTTCATGTTCCACATGTACCACCTCCCTCACACCTGCTGAGCTTTTATCACCTCATTTCACCTTGGCAGTAATCTTAGTGGACAAGTGTAATCTTGTCACGGCTAACCCCACTCCTTTCCATTCCTCACGTCTTCTTCTTGGACCATTCTTTGGCAGGAGGCAATCCGCACGTCTCTGAAACGTTACTGCCCTCTCTATCTCCTCCTGAGGAATATTCTCTAAGGGTAAAATGCATTGTGTTTCTGATTTGTTGAGCCTTGGTGTAAAGAATTCTTAAGAGACCGGGCGCTACTGATGCTAAAGGGAGCGCTGAGTACATGTAGGACGGCCCAAGATCATTCAAATCTGACAAGTCCGAACCTCCCCCAGACTGCCTTCACTCCTTCCCTCGACTACTTCCCTTCCCCCCTGTTGTTGGAGAATAAATCACTCTGTGGGACAGGTGGACACCTGCCAGCCAAGAAGGGATCCAGGCTGGAATGCTATCAGGAATGGAGCTCTCGGATGAATCTGCAAAAACTCTTGGATCCCCTCCTGGATGCATTCGTGGACCTTTCATACCAAACCTATTTCATTCCCTTCCTGAATCTCCAAAGGATTGGAGGGATGCCTTTCACTCTCTCTCTCTCTCTCTCTCTCTTTTTTTTTCCCTCTCCAATACTTTGAATAGGGACAAGGGAGAAGAAAGTGCTGACAGTGTCTTGAGTCTTAAAATCTATTGGACGTTGAAAGACTCTTCACTTCGCATCAGACAAAAAATATCTGTTAAAGAAATATATTCCATTTTCTATATTTTACTTCTTTCAAATACCTTTCTCATTACCGTGCCTTAATTATATAAAGCAGCAGAAGCTGATTCATAATTACCATGAATCTAGACACAGTTCTGAAGGAAAATGTCTACACAGTCTGGGTATGGATCTAATCAAAGTCAATTTAGTATTAACTCTGCAGGTCTCTGTAGATTTATGATTCGCTCTCTTAAGTTGGTTGGGTGCTCTTGGAAGTCAGCAATCCCCAGCAAATGAAACTTGGGGTTATGAACTTGGAGAGGCTGCAGAGAAAAAGGTTTGTGTTCATACATGCACAATGACATTAAACAGGCACGGTCAGGCTCTGTACCTAAGTAAAATATACATCTCAGCTTTAAAGTACAGCAGCTTTACCACTGATGACCTTATCTGTAGAGACTGATCTCAACAAATGAGGTGGACTTTGACCAGTAAGAAGATGTCTTGGTGATGTTGAATTGCTGTCTTCTACAATCCAATAGGGGGTCAACGTTGTTTCAAAGAACCTTGTCATTTTCTCTTTTATGTGCTGCTGTGCACTATATTATAGCTGTTTCAGAGATAAAAATGTTTGAGATGCACTTTTGATTCACATAATATCTTAGGTTCTTGTTTTGTTTTGTTGTTTTTTTTCTTACCGAAAGCAAATAGGTTGTCCGTGAGTCTAGGGAGTTCTTTATTAAAATCAGACTGCCGTTTTGTTGTTCCAGACTCTCTCAAAAATTTTTGCTTTGTTACCCACACTTTGTAAAGAACGTTCTGATTTTTCCAGTTCAGATTGGAAATTATGTTGGCGAACATTTGAATACAAAGAAAAGATTTATCTGTTTCTCATTTATGATGATCAGAGACGCCTCACAGTGAACACACCCTTTTCAGTCAATGCCTCTTTCATACTTAACGCTGTCATGTATTATTCAGTGTGGAAAATCTTACTTAATTGGTCTCAAGCTGGCTTTTCCCTAGCTGTTTCCTTAACAACAGAGGGAAAAAGTCCCCCTCCCTGCTACTGCCCCCCCCACCCACCCATCTTCCCAAACCCTGCCCCTTTTGGGCCCCCCCCCCCCCCTCTCTCTCTCTCTCTCTCTCTCTCTCACTCCACTCCCTTTGTAAAGGATTGTGTGACAGTTTTTCCTGTTGCTTGCAGAGAGAGTTTGGGAGGGAAAGAACTTACGCTTTTACTCCAAGAGGACGTCCCCACCTCTTCCTTCGGACTTCTTTAACACAAAATCAAAACTGAGACACAGAAACTTCAGCACGCACATGCAGGGCAAAGCAGGCGACGGTCAAGACTGTGTTGGACTGGACTGCGCGTTTATACGTCAGTCTGTCTAGTAGCCGTTACCTAATTTAAACTGGAGAGACGCTTTTAAGTTTGGATTGTATTTTCTCTGTGCAACCAGTCTCTGTGGAGAGTAGAGGCTTTTATAAAGAATGCAGTGTGGAAGGGGAAGGCTTTGACAGCTCTTTCTGGTGAGTGTCACCCTCTCTCTTTGTATCTGTTGTTCTAAATCATCATGATGAGACATGTGAAGTAGATTTTGGGGGTAAAAGCGGTGACACTGTGGGATGCTCAGTGGTCTCATGAAAAACATGCCAATTCAAATGGAACTTGTGTTAATATTTGATGACATTAATGCATTGATGCTTTGAAAACCCTGATGAATGTCCACATGGGTGGTGTTGAATGCTGTAAATTTAACCAGTTGGTATAGAGACGACATCTCCTGAGTGTAAAGAATAACTCTTGGCTCGTCCATGTTACTATAACACAGAACAATGTAGCGAGAAATGGTTTTGAATAAAATGTTTATCTTGAGCATGTGCATGTGTGTGCTTGTGTGTGTGTGTGTGTGTGTGTGTGTGTGTATCTATCTAGTGAAAGCAAGAGGAAACCGGAAAAAAAAAGAAAAGAAAAAAATCTCCAGTCCATTTGCCCTATGCAGCTGCATGGTGGCTCGTCTTGTGGGGATAAATTGCTTGACATTAACCACCATAAAAACAAACATTCTGGCTCGCGCACTGGTTTTCTGAGAGAAGAGTCAATAGAGTAATATAATCAGGGCAATCTGAGGTGAACCTTCAGTCCTTGGGTTATGTGCAGCTCCCTGTTTCATAGGGCTTCATATATACAGAGCCAAGTCAATGTGTTCAGGTTTGCATCCGTGCGTGGTGCAGGTGCTCGCTGACGGCTGATTGTTGTATTATTTCGACCCACAGGTTTTTTTTGTCTGAGTCTCCAAACTGGAACCCGGGCGCTAATCAAAAGCTGTGAGTATTTTTGACCATCTCCTCCTCCTCGCTTCTCTAAATGTTTTTGTAGTGTTTACCAGTCAGCCTGCTTTATCTGTCTGAGTGCTGGTAGTTAACGTACTCTGTGGATTCTGAAGGTCAGGGGTCAGTCCCTCTCTTTAGCTCCTTGTCTAAACCCCTGCCATCGTTACACAGCAGACTCAGATTGCTCACAGAGACACACACACACACAGAGAGCTGTGTAATCAGAGACGACAAGCTCCTGCCATGAAGTGACAGACCAACCGTAGCATTAACACAGAAACTGACATCCGCAAACCTCGGAGACACTTAGAAACTGTCAGTTCTTAAACCGAGTGTGGTAATCCAGAGAAAGAGGGTCAGAGATGTGCTCTCGGCCTTAACTCTGTCTTATCTGAGTTTGACTGATTTACAGGCACTTTTGGTCAAAGGAATTCCCCCTTTGCTCTGGGGGATGTTTTAAAGACAATAGCAGATAGCAGAGTTTGTCTAAAATCTCTATAACACACACACTCTCTCTCTCTCTCTCTCTCTCTCTCTCTCTTTCTCTCTTTCTCTCTCTCTCTCTCTCTCTTTGTCCTATGGCCTCATACAAAGGATGCTTTTGATTTTTTTTTTTCTTCAGTTAGTTAGTCAGTGAGTGAGGGAGTGAGTGAGGAAGTGAATGGTTAAGTTGGTTATTTAGTTATTTATTTATTTATTTATTTAGTTAGTTAGTTAGTTATATCGTGAGTGTAAACTTTAGACTTTAATAGCAAATTTACATCAAAGATGTGCAGCATGGTTATCACTAGAATCTCATGAGTGTTTATTTGTATTAAATAGAGGAACTTTTCATTTCTCTTTTGATTCGTTATTATCAGTCACTTACTTCCAGTGAGTGCAGGCAGTTGTTAATGAACGGTTGTTAAAAACGTGAAAAAATGTTTATTGCGTAGATTTCTTCGCAGCATCTGAACAACGTGTCTCGTCATCACAGTCCAATGCGATGTGTGTGTTTTGCTTGAGAGCAGGACGTGGGGTTAATGATGCCCACCCAGTCATGGGAAAAGGCAAAACACATGTTTTGGGTCATACAGTAATCAAAAATCCTTTGTAATGGATACAGCATGTGTCGTGAGCCTACTGGTGCCTGCTGGCCTAGATCAATCTGTAGATGAGATCATGCTCGTATTTGTAGAACTGAGACCTAGGATCACCTGGGGGTTACTGTGCCTAACAATCACCAAGAGTTTGCATGGGCATGAGCTCATTCATCAACTTGAATCTTTTTTTTTTTTTTTAAGAAAAAAGGTATTTATTTAGTGCCTTGCCACTGGCAAAGTCTACAAGTGCTAACAAGAAGAGAAAAGAATTGAATCAAATGAATATAATGGAGAAGACTGAAAGATTTTTGGCTTCCCAGGGGTTAACCTGGACTAAAGATGACTTGAGACAACATCTATGAACAGGAACGCGTGTACTCTGACCTTGAGTTTGGACAGATTGTGGAACTGTGTTACTTGCTGGTTGGTGAAAAAGAAGGTTATGGAGCATGGAATGAGTGATGAGGTACCCATGAGGATTAGATTTGTGTTTTCCCCTGTGGATCTACATAGGAACGCATTGTGTCCCTGTCTCTCATCGGCTACACATCTGATACTTATTACCCACCCCCGAGTCAAACCTGTGTCTCCACCATTCTCAAAAACCAAAAACTCTAACCCCACCAACACCAGCACCATCTCCACCGTCTGCTGACTGGGGATTGCGTTCAGCCGTCATAGTAATTAAATACCAGCCTCAAGATCTCCTTATTAGTTTTATCTGGAGTCTACTCAGAGGAAACAGTTTCTTTATTATTCTTTAAAAAGGATTTATGCATTTCAGAAAGGTAAACAGGTAATGCAAAGACCTTTACAAAGTTAACTGTCCACCTTTCCTCCTCCCATGAACACAGCCATGTAACACACACAATATACCATCATTTAAAAAAGAAATAAGAGTTAGATTATAGTTACAGTCTGTGTCACACATGACCTCTGTGATCTACTTTGCTGTGTGTGTGTGTGTGTGTGTGTGTGTGTGCATTCCATCGTAAATATAACAAATATTCTTTGAATTAAAATGATATAGGTTGATGAGGAAACATGATTAAGAAAGTCTGTGTTAACCACAATGCTTATCGTACGGTAATTAAACAATTAATTACACCTAATTCCACATCAGATCACATCCAGGTCTTTGTGTGATTATATTCAATGTTTAGTCTGTGGCAGCAGAGTATATCAGAGCATGAAGACATTGCTATTTGCTTATATGACATATCACATAATACTAAATGACAGCAGCCTCTAGGATTTCATACAAGTGTTTATTTCACATCTGCTTCAAACTCAAAGCAAGATTAATCTTCTCATATTCTCATTTACAATGCTAGAATGAATTATGATAGATAAGACAGAAATAATTACTTCTCACTGGGTTCTCCCTGCTCACTGTGTCCTCATATACAAGTAGAACCTTGCAATACATTCACTCATAAATTGACTGAATTGAATCAACTGAATGGGTTATTTTACACAAAAGCTTTTTAATCAAGGAAATTTAGAGTCCAAGGACCACTGGAAAGCAACGCTTTTCTGTGTGCAAATCCATAATTCAATTCATTAAAGAGTTGAAGTAGTTTTATAATGCTTCTGTTCTACGGTGTAAGTTTAGTGTTCATCTTGCCAGCTGGCATCAATCTTTGGGGTCAGCACTGCCTTGTGTGTAGGGTCAAGGATGTGATAGCAACCACATGTCTGATTTTATTCCAAGTACAATAATACCCCCGTCGAAAGAGCCACGGGCAGGGCATGAGGCAGGAGCAGCAACACAAACTTTTGACGCTGCTTGAAGCCGGAGATCTGTGTTCAGCAGTAATAAGGAAGAAGGACACTTTCTTCTATCTGAAATGGCCTTACAAGGTCCAAGGCTGCGGAAGAATTCTGGCCAAATCAAACAGAAAATACCTTCTCCATCTGCTCCACTAAACGCTTTTGCAGGCAACATAGTCGGTCCTGTCTAAGCACCACCTCAGAAATGCGTCCGACTTTATCGGGCGGACAAGCGAAACCCACAGCACCTCTGTGGTTTCAGAAAAGGTTTTGAAGCTCCACTAAGACTTGGGTTTCCTGCTTTTGGCTTGAGCGTCTTTCTACTTGAATTGTGTTCAGGTGATTTTTGGCTAGTTTTAAAAGCTATGCGTTGGCTGGAATATTCTATATTAAGCATTTTCTTTTTCCTTTTTCTTTTTCCTTCTTTTTTCATAACAGGAGCATTTTGACTGCAGTTCATGGTAAAGGTAGAGAAAAAAAATCATGATTATGGTAAATTCTTTCTGTGGAAGAACAACGTAGTGAATGAGACTCCAAGGAAAGAAAGATTCAATTGTCAGAAAAACGCTAGAGAGGAACAATGTTGCAAAGTGAATGGACATAAGTGTTTATACAACTAGTACAAGCCAATCATTGGTCAGCCTTTCTTTTACCAATTTTGAGTGCAATGTTATCGGCAAAAGTAAATTTTCCTTGTAAATCCGTTTGCTGGTCAATCCCTAGAATTGCTTTCACCAAGTTAGTAACAACATTTCCTCAGACCAAGGTAGAGGTCATATTTTGATTAACTCTGTGTGATACCATTGGCCCTATGTAGACACTGTGAAAATATTTATGGACAAAAACAATGAAATGCCATCAAATTTAAACCCCATGTTAGCTGGAAAATTGTATGCCAAGAAGTTCACAAGAAGTTAAACGATTGTGCCAGGAATTCCTGTGGCTTTGAGGAAATTTTTTTAGGTATCAAAAATATCTCTTTGCTGTGTTTGGCTTGGTCATTAGGATGAGGACACAGACCTGCTGTGTTTTTTGGGGGTTTTTTGTTTTCTTTTCTTTTTTAATGTTTGTTTTTGTGTTTTTCTCCGAGAATTGGCTGTGGATCGGTTTTACACGTTCCCTGTGATTACATTTTGTAATGATTTGTGTAAGAGTTGTGCGGTTGAATTGTTTATGAATGATTTGTCTCTGGTGTCTGTAAAAGAACAGCTTCTGTATGATGGCTAAAAGGAGGACATGTTTTTTTTGGGGGGGGGGGGGGGGGGGGTTCTCATGCCACTTTGTGGCGAGCAATTCCTGTAATTTGTTTCTTTATGTAGATAGATGTCATAAGCATCTCCAGTGACAGAAGAACAATGGTGTGCTTGAAGAAAATTAAGAAACCAAATGTAACCAAAATTTCCCTGAAACCCCAAAGGGGTGTGGATCCGTGTGGGGTCACACACAGAGTTAGCGGATGGAGACAGACCTACGGGGAAGGAAATGCTATTGTGGTTGTCTTATTGTGGTGTCCTCCTTAGAATTATCACACAATGTGACAGTCCTCAGTTTCCCCCCTCAGCTGTCTTCAGTTCAAACCAAAGCAAACTGTCGAAAGGTTAACCTTTTCCCAGGCTTTGAGACATCACAATGGAATATTTATTGTCTTTCATTAGAAAACCAGTAGAGACCTGACCTGAGTGGAGTAACTTCTTTCAAAATAATTTGATAAATCACACAAATTTATTGCTGTTCTGCTTTCAAACCAGCTCCAGATACCTATCTGTTCTGACATGTTATTCTCCCCTGTATAGTATGAGTAATGAATAAAAGTTACAAGTGTCAGGCCCAGGGGTTTTGGATAGAGGATGAAATGAATGGACCTACTTGAATGAAGAATAGAAGTCTACATGACATGCAAGATTTCTGGGTAAATGATGAATGATACCTGGTCTCCGGCCTAAATGTGTTTGTATTCTCAGTGTGAGAGCAGGTTGACGTCTTTCGATGGAATATTAAATGTATGCTTTTGCTGATTTTTCTAGTGTGAGACAACGGCCAGATTCTTCTATGTGGAGGAACATGATACAACAGGTTTCCTCTACATTCTATTTATTGATACAAGTAATAGAGAGCTATTTCAGAAGTTCAAGATACCCAAGCTCCGACTTTGCAGAGTTGAATTTTTTTCCTCGATTCTTTGTGAAAGCACTTGGCAACATCTGCTGTGGATAAGGAAATGATGCCAGACTAAGAAAATAGGCAAGGAAGAGTTTGGGAGGGGGGTCGGGGGGAGGGGGGGGTGTTGGGGTCTGTTGATAATTTCCTCCTTAGGCTGAAAACAAAACAAAACAAAACAACAGGGCAGGTTAATGAGTGTTTAGGTTGGCTTTAAACAAGTCCCCAGCTGTCGTTGTCCAGTATTTACAGACATCTGAGTCATTGATGAGCTCAAAACTCTTTGTTCTCTGATGAGGTAGATGTGTTATATAATGAACCTTAATCAAGGAAAAGCCAATGATATCATGTGTTATGAAAGAAAAGAATAATGACCGTGCCTAACTACACTGCTGCTGAAGCATCACTACTGTAATTACAGTGACAGCGGCCGGGATGTGTTGACCTTGCCTGTTTAAACATGCGCCGCTGCAGCAGCTGAAAAGGAAGGAAGAGCCCAACAGGAGGATGCATTTGGATCCCCCTGTCCGGCAAAAACAACAACATTCACCAGCTCTCTCTGTCTCTTGTGGGTCGTGGCTGGGTTGTGAGGAGAATTGCTACCATGGCAACCCTCACCCCGCTCTGTTACACATAGCTCTAATGCACACAATGTCTGCCAAGAGTCAGCAAGATCAAAATCTACACTGGAAAGCAAAGGGGCTTTGCTAAACTAACTTGAGTTGGCAGCCTTTTCCCCCTCTCTCTCTCTCTCTCTCTCTCTCTCTCTCTCTCTAAAAGAGAATTCACAGTCCTGCACATTTCACAGATGTTTTATCGTCCACAACATCTGACATGTAATGATTTTTCACTTCCTTCAAAAGACCGTTAAATGATTATTACCTTTAGGATCTTTCAAGGGGGGACATGACCTCATTTTAGGATGGGCCAGGTCTACCTTTAAACGTCACTTCAAAGTAAAATATCCAGTTATCAGGTTCAGGATAGAGATTTTCCGTTCAAGTAAAGCGCTTCAGTTCCCTCACTTTTGGAGACTTATTACATAACGCTTCCGTATTACAGTAGCATACTTCTTAAAAGATCAGTGAGGAAACAGAGCTTAAACGGATCTTCATGCTGAAAGAGAAGCAAAAGAGTGTTCCGTCAGTTCAAGTTTGCCCAGTCTCATCCCGGCTTTCTGTGTCAATAGTAACAACGACGGCCTTGTCATTTGTTTGCATTGCAGATGCCTGAATGGTTTTGGATGTAATGTAGTCTGACATCCGTGTGTTTGCTCTTTTCATTGCATAGCCAAAGGAACAGATGAGTGAGACCAGAGAGAGAGCATAGACCAACCATGTTATAGACCAGGTCCAGCTCCCAGAGACGCATGAGGAAGAATTAAAACATCCCCGTTCGGCATTTCTTGGTAAGATTTTTATAATGCGTGCCATTGGTTTTTACTGTTTTTTTCTCCTCTGTTTGACCATCAGTTGAAAAAAAAATCTGAGGCTAAACAATAGGAAATATACTGATGCATATACATGATTTTCTTAAGAGTTTTTTTTCTCTAGTTATCATATGATGACAAGAGAATCTATGGGCTCCTTAAACCCTTTTCTTGGGGGATTGTCATATCTGAGTGCAGTCTATTTGTCTTTGAATTGTTTCCAGCTCTTTCCATTTGTTTGCAATTTTTTTGTCTGTTTATACTTTATTTCCAATTGTTTCTCAGAGAGCTAAACTGAAATGCAATGAAATTACCAAGAGAGAACAATGCGTATAAAGCTAATCCTTCTGACTCTGGGATTATTAATCACTTCTGACCATTCTATCTATTTGGTCAATTTATAAATTGTTTATATACTAGAGACCAATTCTAAACATACATGCATGAAAGTTTTGAAAGACGGCGACCTTACAGTTCCACTAATCCTGGATTAGAAATCCCTCTTCTTTTCGCCTGCAAGCCTCTGTGAGAAGCACATGCTCATTGAATGACATCACAAAAATGGATGGAACAATAGCAAAAGAGAGAGATGAGAAGTGGCAGAGTCAGCAGGAAATGCGGTGTGAAATAGGCCCAATAGGAAGGGGTGTGGGGGGGGGGGGGTGCACCGGAAATGTAGTGTGACACAGTAGGAGCATATGACCGGAGGGTGCAGTGTTCCTTCCATTCAGGAACACCGGCAGCAGAGCTCAGATTAGAAACAGACTTCCTTATCATCTAGGGGTGGGAGGTGGATGGAGAGGGGAGGGGGGGGGGGGTAGATGAGGATTTGCCTGTACATAACAGGCTAATAACCAAAACACAGCTTCTTGTGAAAGGTGTACAAAATTGTACTGGTTCTTTGGAGGAACATGACACTTTCCCCAGCAGTTTGAGAACAGTTTATGTCTGGGATATAATTGGGGGGGGGGGGGGGGGGGGGGCATCATAAGACCAAACAAACCTCCAAGAAACATTAAGACATTCAGACAAACGTCATAGTGGGATGAGTCATTGGGTTCTTTGAAATGAGTCTGAACCAGACATGATTGCTCATTAGCTACTCTCTCTTCACTCACTTCCAGTCTTTGGCCGCCATACAGAGAGTTTGGTAGAGGAAACAAACCTCACAGATCACTAGCAAATATAGTCTTTGGCCTCACAAAAGAGGCTAGCGGTTGCTGGAAGAGATGGACACGTATCAGCTGAGCTTTGGGATTACGGTGAAGTTGTAGTCGATACAGTACTGCTTTTGTCTGTTTGTTGAGACCTCCCCTAACTTAAACACCCACAGGCATATGGAGAGATACTTTGAACAAAGAGTTTTTTAATGCAGTGGAATACATGTACTGCGGCATTTGAGGTCTTCATAAACAGTTTAATGGCATTGTCAGGGGAGGGGTTCTCCCTGAACAGGGAGGAGATTGCGAGGGCGCCATGTGTTTTTAGGCCATGTGTTGTTTTGGGTAGTGTCTTTGTTCGTTCAACACCATGATTCAATAAAGAAATTGAAGCCTCAGATATACAACTTTTTTATTAAAATGGGATGTGACTTGTCTTTTCAGTATTTTGGTATGAGAGGGAGACATTGAGAATATATCCAGAATGGACGTGAAAAGAAAAGAGATGGACATTTTGAGCAACAGCATGGTGGCTTATGTTCACATAAGAGGTTGGTCATCTCCTCCTTCAATTCTGACAGCAACCATTTTTAAATCTATTTTTCAAAACCTCTCACCAGCTATATCTATAAATGGAAGACTATTTCCCTTTTAATGAGTAAAAACTACAATCTCTGTTCTTATAGTGTTAGTACTATAGGCAAAGAATGTAATGTGTATGTTTTACCTGCTTATTTTCCAGAAAATCTAGAAAGTGTTGGCCTCTACTTTGTGATTGGAGTATGCTTTGGCCTGGTCCTCACTTTATGCCTTCTGGTTATTCGCATCTCCTGCAAGCCTCGGACCCAGACGGCACCCTCAACCCCGGAGAAAAAGCACCTGAAGGACATCAGCGAGGACGAAGATGACGAAGACAGCGAGGAGGAAGAGAAAGAGGAAGACGACGAGATAGAGGCAGAATCGCCCATTCCCCCAAGCACCACGGAGATCTCCATGGGCAACCACCACAGCCAGTCAGACAGGACACTGAATGTGAACGTGTTCACGTCGGCCGAGGAGCTGGAGCGGGCCCAGCGTCTGGAGGAGAGGGAGAGGATCATCCGAGAGATCTGGAGGAACGGCCAGCCTGATATCTTGGGCACAGGGACTGGTACCATTGGGAGAGTACATTACTACTAGTGCCCATTTAGTTTACACTTTTCCGGAGAGGAGCACTATTCTGAAAGAGGTTACTGAAAGCTCTCCACGGACCAAAAAGAGCACACCTATACCCTAGCGCTGGAGGACTGTAGTTTTCGTTCCTTTTGTTTTTCCAATATAGAATGATGATTTTGACTTGTACAGTATAATGGCAGGACTTTGGTGCTATGTGAGGTTATGTAACCTTACATTTGTCCTGTTGATTGAGGATGTGGTTGCAGAATTTCAAGCCATATTAAGATACTGACTCAGTCTACCCCCTTTCCTTTCATGGGGTCAAAAACTTGAGAGACAGTGTTTGGGTTGGCCTGTGGATGTACTGTTGCGGTGTGTTTGGATTCCCAAGGGATATTAAGACCAAGTTTAACAAATGAATGCACTTTTCCCTCTGCCACCCAGTTTTTGAAGTTATTACTCTTTTATTGAACATGTCTTTGAGGCATAGCCTTCTTGCTTAAATTTGAGCTCTCAGTTACTGGACAATGAAATAACGACTTGGAGAAATAGAACTGTCTTTTTTTTTTTTTCCTCACCATCAGATTGCAGACTATTACAGCAAAAATCAAAAATCATAGGAAACGCAGAGAGAAACATTACGTGCTCAGAGTCTTGACTTCATCGAAAGTATTGTGTTATCACGTGTAAACATGCTTGGCTTTGACTGCTGGCCTGATTCCACTCAACCATTTAAACCTGGACAACAAACCAATGAAAACCTTCCAAGTGTTGTAAGACGTGTCCCTATTCTTAGTACATTCACGATGAAAACTAAACTAAATCCATTTAACATAGTGATCAAACGCAGAGGTTATTTAGCTTACAAAGGCGAATGAAGAAACTGCTGTGTTCCAGAATGCTGAGACAGCAGATGAAATAATGCAATTTTACATTGCTCCAGTGGAAAAACTTCCAAATTTGGTGCATTTTAAACCTCTCTTGTGTGTATATCTGTGTTTTAAATCCATGGTGACTTCTAACACAAGCATAAAAAGAATATATTTTGCTAAAAGAACTGGTCGAGCACACAACAAGTAATTCATGCCAACCTTAAATGAAGACAGATTAAGGATTGTTTTATGTTTATGAGGTAATTTGAGTGGAACAGTACAGCAAAAATGTATGAATAAAACAGTGTAACCTCATAAAATTCTCTTTTGGTCTTCATAGATGACACAATTAATCTGTCTATGCTCCATGTTTCTTTGGAGTCTGTTAATTCTTAATTTGCACAGTGAGCCCAAAGCGCAATTATATGCATTTGATAAAGAAAATATTTGACAACAATTCATGTGTTTGAATATGAGTAAGGAGGCAGAGAATGCCAAAATGTCTTTTTGCACAATAAAAACATGTATGAACCAACCGATCCCGTTGTCTTTGATTTTGATTAGGAATAACATTTTGCTGACATTATAATATTACATAATATTTGGCCATTTGCTTTTCATAAAACAACATGCAGGAATTCAGTTTGTTTGTTTGTTTTTGTCTCAGATGTTTAGACTTTTGGATGACAGACATACCAAAACAATAAAGTGATGTCTCGTTGTGAGAAAGAGAAAAAAACACTTTCAGATTCTGCCCTGGTTATAGTGTGACGCCTTAGAGAAACCACTTACAAAGCGGCAGAGGTCACATAGGACAACTTAGGTAACGTCCTGGAAAATAGTTTCACATAACAGCTGCTCAAATAAAAACATACATTACTGCTTAACCGCCACCCTCAATTCAGTTTCACCATAAATGCTCTCCACTTTTCCGACTTCTGACTGATCCAAGCTCTATGACAAATCTGGAGATATTTTGCGGGGGAAAAAGGGCTACAACCTTACATATATTGTATATGTAATGTTTTTTTTTTAATAACCACTCAGAAAGAGGCAAGTGGTACATTGCATTTTCCAGGAAGATTATTCTTTAATTGTTAGACATTTTTCATAAAGAACATCTCCCACTGAAAATGTGTCCTGTTGCTATAGTGACTCAAAAGCTATAAACCCTCTCCCATTGCTAATCTCAAAGTAGAGCCCAATCAAAATGAAAACAAATGTTTAAGCATGCCAAAGGCTATTTGTAGAGACAAATCAGGGGAAATGGGAGATTCTGCCTCTGTGTGTGTGTGTGTGTGTGTGTGTGTGTGTGTGTGTGTGTGTGTGTGTGTCTGTATGAATGTGTGCACATGTGTGTGTGCATGTCTGTATATATGTGTGTGTGTGTGTGTGTGTGTGTGTGTATGTGTGTAGAGCAGAGAATTGCATTGACAATTTAACATTTAGCTTATTGTCAGGTGGAGTTCAATGAGCACACGCAAAAATAAATATTTTGTGCCAAAAATTGTTTCAAATGTGTCATTATTATCACAAAATACCTGTTCTCTTACAAAATCAAACTAACCCTGTCATGCTTCTGAAAAGCTTTTCCTGCTAGATCTATAGAAAGCGTGCCTGGCTCCTTTAAATGAAATTTACAACACTGTTGATATGATATGAGGACCTTGTAGTTTTAGTACAAATAACAGCAGATTTTCTCAGACTTGCCAAATATCAGCATGTCTGTCATCACAGATAAAATGGAGTCTTAAACCATAAACCATGCCTGATTATTTACATCTCTCGCATTGTACTGGCAAGCAAATGAACCAATATGCACTCATGAAGACATTCAACAGTTTTTAAAAATAGGCAATTCCCATGGCACTTTGGGAGTTCTAATTTGTCCCAGATGTTCTCCAGATGTATTTCCCGAGGCAGTGTGATTCACAGCCAGTTCACTAAATGGGGATAACCACATGTATAGGTTCCCGGACAGAAAAGCAGAAGAGCATTCATTTCTCATGCACATAATGTGTATTTACATACAAAATGTTCTCTAATCACATTTAACACACTATGTTTAATATATAAAGATACATTGCACACATACCATGCCACACGAGCTAATCCGAGATGTCACGTCAATAAACAAGACAAGCAAAATGGTGATATACACCATCTACCTAAATTAGAGCAAAGAACACTAAATTCATCTGCCTCTGGGTATCGGTGTGATTAAAGCTACCCATCTGCACCGAGGAATATGAATGAGCACAAAGACGCTATCAAGTAGAGGACAAAACTTACAGAGTCAAGGAGAAAGAGAAATCAAACAGAACACAGTCGCCCTCTTCTGGACACACAGCGTAGTCCATTTCTGACACGCACAGAGGAAGCAATGCTGCTTTAACTCATCCAACCAAACCAAAACTATGCAGTTCAACCAGTACTTCAAATGATCATTTGATAAACTGACATGACAGCATTGATATAAGAGGTTTCAGCCTGTGGCGGAATTAATGAAAAGTACACCCGTCTGGACGATATTGTTTATTTTACAAAATTAATTGGCGGTAAAAGATGAACTACACACTCAAGCTAACTTCATCTGTCACTTGGCTGGCAAACTCTTACAGTTTCCCCTGTCATAGTTTGTAGTGATATTACAGACAGCTACAGTCACCTGTTTTACCACATACCACAGTAGTTTGCTACCGTTTTAATCTCTGATTCCTTAGAATGGTAGTGAACTTGTACTACATTTACAAGGCAAGCTTATCAAAAAGTGGCCCACAGAGAAGATCAGGCTAACTCCTCAAAACCAGATCGAAACTAGTATTTGAAAAAAAAAAAAACAAACAAAAAAAAAAAAAAACTGGTTCACATCCCAAGCAGGCTCTATAGAAATAAATCAATGTTGAATCTCAAAGCCTCCTCTGTGGCTATGTCTCACTGAGCATTAAACTCACTTTCTATAGACTTGTGTACTGTGTAACAGTTAGCATGAATTGGCAAAATCCTGCCCATACATGATAGATTATTTACCTTACCTGTCAAATGTGTCATGTAATCCATATTCATATATGACACAGCTTGAAGAACTGCCTATAGTAAAGCGTTGTCATAGTGTATCCAGATTTTTAAAAATGATAATTATTTTACAAAAAAAGCAACACATTTGACTTAATGATGTATCAATGAACAATGATGCATAAATGAATTTATTGGTTCTGAATTCAATTATGCAATAAAAAAAAAAAAAAAATTGTCACACTGAATAGCATTAGGGTTGAAAGAATGCAGGGTCACTCTTAAATTCTAGGAAGGAATTTACCATCACAAATAAAGAAGAGGAAAAATAAAAACAAAACAGCCAGTGCACCATAATACCTTATACTGCCAATACAATATATAACATGTTTAAAGACACCTTGTTCACAGTCTTTGTTAACCACTCATTTGATTTAATGAGTCTGATGAGTTCAACATTTCTTAGAAAGTCCCTGATGACCCATCAGCAGTGTTTCCTGGTCTCCATAGCAACCCCTGAGCAATGACTTTGTATTTGTCCTTCCCATATGGAGTAGATGAAGGCGAAAGATTGTATAAGGAAAAACATCACCCACAGACTTTTGTCTGTAACAGTTAATGTTTTGACCTCAAGGCCTGTACTTCCTCCTGCAAACAGGGAATAAAGCGCAATCGACATTTAAAACAAGATATTATATTATTTTGATTATTTTCATCAGTAGTAGAAGCAGCATTGATCAGGATAGCCTCACAGCTAGTAAACACCAGTAGGCTAGTTCTCTGTATTCACAGTGGTGATTCTGTCTTAGTTTGCTCTCTTTGGCATAACAGGCCTGATATGTGAGAAGCCTTGAAAATGCCTTGTACAGTTTGAGCATGAGGTGGTAGGCAGCTGGTCAAGACAAAATCCGTATCCTGTCAGAAACCGTGTTTTGACTAAACAGTTCATCTCATAATGCTAGAACATGCGCCACCGTTGCATGCTAACTGCTCGTTAAACACATTTTGAATCATTGCCGAATTTGTTCACCGCATCAAACGTTTTATGACCGTAGTAGACAAATGCATACTTGATTGTGGCATGGATTACACGTTGTCATGTCCTAATGCGCTGACTGCACACATCCACTGGTTGTCCAACTCAGTGAAATATGTAACATTCATAAATGACTTCATTATGGACATATTGGTTACCAGGCAGTAAACACGTGAATTTCGTCCATTACCTGTAACTTCGTGCGTTTATTCCTTTCATCGTTCAACTCTTCTTTAAGATCCTGTACGTCCCTCCTTGAAAGACAGCAGAGATGATGTGAGTTAGGGGTGAAAGTGACAGTTGAAGTCATTTTATGTACTGTTTCTCACTCTGAAGAAGTGATACATACTGATGAAGGGCCTTCAGTAGGTCCAGTGACACACGCAGCTCTTTGATTTCTGCCATGACTACAGCCAGTGACACATTCTCCTCCTGAGGCTTGGTCTCCGTTGGCACTTTAGGTTGGAGGTTTAGGTTAGGTTGCGGTGCCGTCATGGACTTGAGGGATTGTTCTATTTTTTCTGGCAAATGTGAATGGTCCTGTGTAGTCTGCAATAGACATTACATACCATAGTGATAAGCAGCAAGTTTATGTCACAAAACATACTTGTATGAAATGTTCAAAATGAAAAGGTATCTGCTTATTAATCACTACTGAAACACTGATCCACAATCTAGACAACTGAGGGTTCTGGCTGGAGAATGCTTTCTGTACGACAAGCACACACTTTTGTTAAATTTTTATAATGTAGCGCAGTGATATTAGCAATGTATCTGTACATTCACTTTTCAAGCTTTGGGGAGCACAATGACCTTTTTAGACGACCCATCTGGGTCTGACGAATCCTCAGTCTGCTCCACACCAGTGGCTCCCTACAGAGAGACAACAGCATTGACTTTTTCATTCTGCTGCCTCCTCAGTTTTCATTCATTCATTCATTCATTCATTCGTTCGTTCGTTCGTTCGTTCGTTCGTTCGTTCATTCATTCATTCATTCGTTCGTTCGTTCATTTGTTCATTCGTTCATTCGTTCATTCGTTCATTTGTTTGTTTGTTTGTTTGTTTTTTGTAGTTGTTAGAATACCATTCTCTCAAGAACATACCTTGATTTTTGTCACAGTAACCTATTTTAGCCCTGTTTGTCACCTCATTTACTAACAAGAACATAACGCAAGTGTTTGCTCAAACTGGCCACAGGACTGGCCTTACCCAGACAAATAACCTTAATGCTGATTTTTATACAGCATTCACTTGTTGAACAATCTTGAATATATCAGATCAGGCTAACAAAGGACCCCAGGGAATAAATGTTAGTATCACAACATGCACAACTGACTAAAGTTAGAAAAAAAAAAGGCGCTCATGGCCAGCCCAGATGTCGTATGTCACGTGTCAGTGAGTTTGATGAATGTTCCAGAAGGTTACTTTTCGTGACTGGCTTACTTGCGGGGCACTGGCGGCTGCTGTCGGTGGTCTTCTCTGAGGAGGCTTAGCTCTGTTTGCTGTGGGATGACTCAGTTTCTGTGGGGCCACATCAATCCCATCAAAGTGGTCCACATCTTTGTCCTTATTCTCCGTGTGTTTTGGTGAAACAGGAGGTTGTTCCTTATTCTCAGTGTGTTTTGGTGAAACAGGAGGCTGTTCCTTATTTTCAGTGTGTTTAGGTGAAACAGGAGGTTGGTCATCATTGGTCCTACAGAGGTAACACAGTGCATTGGTTGAAGGGAAACCAACTGTTGCTGGTTGAGCAAATATCACAAAGAGTGGGGGAAAAATGTTTTTTTTTGTAGCTCAAAAACCCACGCAGAAATGAACTGTGAGGGCAAAGGAGACATTTCTGACCACAAAACCAATTTATAAAAGGAAACTGGCAAAAAAAAAGTTCGTTTTGGACTTTGACAGATTGAATCTATCATAATTTTGCATAATATACTAAGACAATGCCCCCGTTACTCAGAAATGTACATGCTGAAATTTGAAGCCACTGCAAATATCGTCTGTGAGGGTTTTGACAAAATGAAAACAGAAGAATGGCTCTTGAACCAGAAAAGACGGAACGAGATCCACATGTGGCAATCCTACGTCAGGAGAGGGCTGTTTATGTTTTCTTCAGTGGTAAAAATGCCCTTTCAGGAACAGGAAATAGCTTACTCCAGCGTGTCTGCTCCCACAGTGACTCATACATTTTCCACTGCCTCGGCTCCCCTCCCAGCTCAGCTCAAAGGAAGAGCCCTCACACAGCCACAGTGGAACAGGACTGTCAGAACAGTATGTCCCATCATGCTAATGCTAACAGGGATTCAAACACCCCTTCAGTTTTCAGTTTTCAGCCCTGGAGTCATGGTATAATTTATACAAGGACTCTGGACCGGGTTCATAGTCGAGACGAAATTTCTTCCGATTCACGTCTTACACAAAGATCCCCATAATGGACCCCTAGTGCAAAGTAGTTTGTTGTATAGATGGCTGTGTATTAAATTCCACTCACTTGGGCACAAACTTTTGTGGTTTGTCCTTAACTGGAGGTGGCGGAGCTTTACGCAGGCCTGGGAGTTTGATTTTGCCAGGGGGATCACTTCTCAGGTCTTTCAACTCTGGCTTCTCTTCTGTAAGTGGATAAGATGTGAGTGCTGCTGGCAGGTTCATGTTAGTTTACGCAAAACACATGGGTCTGTAGCAGGGTTATTATAGTTAACGAAAACTAAGACTAAAACTGTAACTAGCAGTGAAAAAATAATGACTGAAACAAAGGAAAACTAAATAAAATCTACAAAGAACGATGCAACACGAACTAAAACGTAATAAAATTGCAGGTAAACTCCGTTGCGTCTCTTCTCATTTTCTTTATTCCTTCTTCAGTTTCTACAAATCAAGGTTTTCTTCATAATATCTGAAAAACTAAAACTAATTAAAAACTAAACTAAAACTAGTCAATTTCTCAAAATAAAACTAAAACTACTTATGCACTTGTAAACTGAAATCAAAGACCAAACTGAAAGACTAAATAAAAATAAAAACTAATGAAAATGTCAAAATTATAATAACTCTGGTCTGTAGTGGTTCCCAGATTAAGGAATGATCTTTAAAGAGCATGTTTTCTCAACCTTTTGCGTCAGTGCCGTTCTTCTGTTCCATTCCTGCAGGTTGTAGCTTGACTGTGCAATGACAAGGGGGAACAAGAAAAGTCTCAGTATTTACCACATCAGTTCCTAAGAATATTTTAAAGGTTGCAGGTCTCAGTGCAGTGGTCATAGATGAAATACTGACAGAGACCCAACAGAAATGATCACTATTACTGGACTTTTCTCATGTAATCCTAAATGGCCGAAGCGCATATCTGGCTGGTTTTCATACATAATATAACAATATTTAACCTTACAATTGATAGTTCATCTTAAATAGAAGCGAGGTTACAACTGTGTTATCTTTGTCAACATTAAATATACAAAGTAAATGATTGGGAGAAGAAAACGTCTCATGAAAAAACATGGGGGGGCAAGGGTGGGGTTCACTAGAGGTCGTTAAGTAGCGTGGGAATCTCTTGGTCTGGCTGTCGGAGAACCAGGCCAAACCACAGCTGTCTTCAGTGGCTCTCCTCCAAGCTAATATTCTCAGGGTTGACCCATTAGAGGCCCATGGCTCCTGGCTGGGTGATTTTATCATTCTTTTCAGGGGCGTTCTTACTAAATGGTCAGTACACTCAGATGCGTTAACAAATAGACCCAGATCTGAATTGCTGCAACTCGACACACTTAACCGTGAAAGGCTCCATTACTTGTTTCAGCAGAGATACATATGAATGCTTGAGTGAGTCAAATACAAAGGGAAACTCCAACACAGTTGTTTTATGGTGTCTATAATGTAATACTATGTGACACATTCAGTAAGTTAAACTTGAACAAACAAATCAGTCCAGCTTTGTGGTAAATATGAAAATCACCTCCCATAAAAATCAAAGTAAAGCGTTATGTTCTATAAAAACATGCCCATATCAAAACACCAAACTGCAGCTACACCTTTGATCTCCGAGTCAGTCTGAGGAACCTCACTAAAGCGAAATTCTTATGTCACCAGAGTAAGACATAAATAGGAAAAAATTAAAATTGTGTAATGAGAATTAAAGATTACCTACCTCGTCAGTTTCAAAAAGCAGTAAAAGCTAAACTTCCTTCCCACAATATGTTAGCTCCTTTTGAAGGAAACTTGCAGAAGGTATGTGTAAAAACCACAAAGATGCTCTACTTTACTGTCTCTTGTACCCCACAAAACTAGTCACATGATCGCTTCCTGTGACACTGAACGGTTTCATTTAATTCATCAACGCAATGAAGTATGTAAGTCAGCTTTTGAGTTCATTACCCTTAAAACATGATGGTGGATCCAACTTACAAATAAATTTCAGAATTTCTCTACCAACCACCTAAAATAACATACATAACGGAGGACAATGGAGGACAATGAATGGCCCAATTTGTGTTATTAAATACGTGTGAGGTGCTGTGTTGCAGCAGGACAGCCACAGTATCCGCAGGCTTTATCTCTTCTTAAATAACAATCTGGAGCAGGCGAGATAAAAGCTTGTCTTTGCCAACAACACACTTCCTGTTTCAAACTAACATCTGTCAATAAGTTTTCCACATCCTCTTTCACAGACAAGCAGGGCCAGTGCTGACTGTTGCACATCATTGGCTTTTCTATGCTTGATTTGCATGATGGGTCTAAAACCAACACGTTTAACCTCAACCCTTTCTTACCATAAGCTTTCAAGTCAACAGTATGTGTCCCTTTAACAACAACAACAACAAAAAAAATCACTGCAAAACTGAATGTACACATTCTATACAAGAAAATGCTTATTTATTTCTACAACGGTTTTGATAACATTACTTCCTACTCAACTATGATACAAGCAAAATCTATTTCCTGTTGATTCTGGAAGCTCTATTTTTGTGGTTCTGCCCAAAGCCTAATATCTTACTGAAGTTCTCTAAACAAAGCAAAAAAAGGAGATATATCAGTTCAAATTCTCAAACTGACCATATACTTAAGCTTTACTTTCTTTCTTCAAGAAGTACAAATAGAAATATTGGTACAGCACAGAAACACAAAACAAAAACACACAATGTACTATCAGCTGCTACAACACACATTAACTATACAAACAACCATAGCCAAAAAAAAAAAAATACATGTGTGTTTAAAACATATAGGATGCATTACACATAACATTTCAGAAACCATGTAAACTATAAGCCATCTGAAATATGGTCAAAACGCAAAAGCTTTGGTTTGATCTGACCTCTGTGACTTCACAAGAACCAGTTCCAGTGAGTGTTGGCAAAATTGTGACACATTTTAAAGCAAACAATTGCAGTTTAGAATAGAAATATTCTACTTCTTTTAATGTTTGATGAGTCAGCACTGATGAGTCATACACTTCTCGATCATTAGATAGTACACAGGACCGGTTTTACCAGCCACACTATGATGAGCATGAAGAGAGGCTTACCTGATCGTTTCTCAGTGCCACGTCGGACCGGAGCCTGGCTTTTAGTCCCGCACTGGTACACAAAACATAAAAAGAAATTACTGGAACTCTGTGTCAGTCAAAAGCACACAAGTTTTCCATGGCTGGAATGTAAAATAACTCATTTTCAGCACTGAACATGCTGTGGAAATGTCTGAGTCAATTTTTCTTCAACAAGCTGACCAAAAAAAAAAAACAAACCAAAAATCAGAAAGGGAACTTTGTTACAAACACCAGTAAACACATTTTTCATTTTCTCCATACTGTAAGGAATTGAACTCAGAACTACAAATAGTATTTTGTTCAGAGAAAAAACCCCCCAAAAAACAGAAAAACAAAACAGCTCAGTGTTAACGACTGTAGGTGCTTTTGGTCTCTGAGCTGTTTTGTTTGGATTCTTGTTGACTAGAGGGGAAGCTCTAATCGTTTTCCTGTCTCACTCACTTGGAGGGCATCGGCTGGAATGACCATAACAAAGTTGTCGGGGAAGAAGCCCCTGTGCCCATTCAGCTCTCCCTGCCACCAGCCCTCATCCTCGGTCTCCTTCAGAAGAGAGCGAAAAACAGCGTCGGTCATACACAGCACAGGAAAACCCTCAGCATGCCATGCTGTTCCCCAGCGTGAAAGGGTTAAACAACAGAAGCGCGTATGGGCCCTCCCCAAGACAGGATAGGACATTTGATATTATAGTAATTGATAGTGATATAATATATTTGTTTCCTTTTGCCAAAGGTATTAGAACTGTGAACCTATGCTCTGTCAGTAAGTGGACTGATTTGTTGATCTATGGCATGGTTTTCAAACAACATGGCAAGTTTTTCCGGTTGAGGAAGGGTTGGAATATTAAAGAATGGAAATTCCATTGCTCAGCGCTACTTAAATATTTACAATGTTTATACCACCCTTTCAAGACGGTGAGTCATTTTCCCATCACAGACCTAACAAAGTTTAATGGCTATCATAAAGGTGAAATGCTATAAATGAAAATGGGGCATGTCAACGTGAGAAAAATTCAAACCTTTGTGATGATTGTGACGATATCTCCTTTCTTTAGCTCCAGCTCATCCTCTCCACAGGGAGAATAATCAAACATAACCTGACAACATTCTTTCGCTATGGAAATAAGGACAGGAGAAAGGTGTGTTCGTATTTATCACGGTCGATCACTGAGACAAGGGAGTGCCTAATTACACTGATAAATGTAATCAGATCACGGCACTTATGATAATGGCGTCACAAGGAGCGCTAGCTGACGACCAATGATTCATTACTGTCTGTTACATTAGGGTTGCCAACTTTTATTGTCCCCGTATGGGAAAGAAGACAGTGTTGTGTCAATGTAAATCAATATATACGGTACATGACATCTTACAGTTGCCACACACACACACACACACACACACATGCACACTCAAACAAATAGTCATAGTAGAGATCTATATTGACTATACGTTGACTTAAAATCTTCAAATGCATTGTGATTAAAGGCACTGGGCTCACCAAGTCTATGACTTGCTTTTTACTCCCCTACTTACTTTTTGGCAGGCCCATTAGACCGATTACCCTTTGCACTTATGTTAAATAGGACAAGACCAGCAAACTGGAAGTGCGTACAGGATGTCCTTAGGTTAACACTTCAGTTTAATTTAATTATGCTGGGAACTAATTTACAGCTTTACGTATCAATAAGAGTGGTTTAGTGCAGTCCGTACATAAAGTCTATGGAGTTGACTAAGAATTAACCAGTGCACAGGTGTATTTTAGTGTTGCTCTTGTTGTCTAATACATCGGTATAGATCTAGTGGTGATTCCAAGCAGTGAACACATGATTCTGTTTCGGATGCCTGGTATTTGGTTATTTGGGACAAGCTACCTTGTCATCATGTTATCATCAAACAGGATTGTTGGCAACCCTAGTTCTTTGCCAAGACAGACATAATGAGCTTAGGTCGTCAAACTGAGAAACAGTCTCGTTTCTTTAATTGTCACGTCATAAGAGTAAAATTTCCCCGTGGCATTTAAGAAACTGTGCGGTCTCAATTTAGCGCTCAGTCTGAAAGGAGCTTCTTTTGTTTAGTGATGAATAATTTCAAAAATGTTGTTGACACCCTGCTAATGGGTACCCACATACAAAAATAGAGTAGGTATGACAGCATGACAAAGAACTCCATGCTCCTCCTAGAGTTTGAGATTCAATTCAGTACAACAGGCCAAACTGCTTTTAAACAAGCATTCTGGAAAACAAGACGCTACGTCACGTTTTTTTGTGCGACAAGTTCCTTGAGGCCGAATATGTATTTCTTATGCGGTCCAGGGTTTCATTACAAAATAAGCATTTTCATATACTGTTGCTTTAAAATGCTGAGAGCTGAAACTGACCTTTTGTTGTTTTGTTCCGTACACTTGCCCTCTGCTGTGGCCTTCCCTGTAAAAACCAGGAACAATCGTGAGGCTCAGTGTTCCACTTTATTAGGGCTTCAGGTAATTAAGAAATATGTTCATCACAGTACCTCCTTACTGAAGATGGCTTGGGAGAGTTTGGGCCTTATTTTTCCCTCGTTATGCTTACTTTCTGCGGAAGATTGAACACGTCAAGTGAGTGAGTACATACAATGTGAAATGTGGATTTA
>NC_044502.1:40347521-40610021 GCF_902362185.1 Chanos chanos
GTATTTGGATGAACTCAATAATGTGAATCAAACAGGCATGAGCTATCACCACCAGGACTTGGTCCCATTGACATTCTGTGCCAGTCATTCTGTCCCATTCATTCAAAACAACACCACCCTTGCCCAACTATACGGTATACCTACTTCCATGACCATACTCACTTAGTACAAGACAAAGATAATGTACAGACAGTAAACTCTTAGTAGTATTACTATTGCCAGATTGGTTGGGCTAAATCCTGTTGTCATTCACTGCTTTCAACTTAAGCTTTTGAGACACTGTTTACTACAGGTCAAATCACATGGAGTGTCTCCAACTATCACTGTTATTACTCAGGCTAATTAATAATCAATACATAACAATTATTATATATCAATCATTAGTTATATTAATGTTCTGTTTTTACTCTGCTGCTGCTGTTTGTGTACACTTGGGTATTATTAAGGCACAGCTGTGTTCTTTAAACTGCATAGTCGTTGCTCTTTAATTTCTCACAAGTAAGATATCAAAGGTCCCACAGTGTTACACTCAGCTTATGTGAAGTTTCACCTGAAAATGATTCCTGAATGTATGATGACAAAAGATGGAGGAAACCTCAAACAAACTCTAGAAGAGGTGAGACAACTTCATTAGACAACGTGAACCCCCTTGTCCATCAGTTGTTAGTCCAGTCGAAAGAAGATCAACCATAATAAGGTGGAGATGATGCAACTTCTTGGTCATTTCAGGGGCCACATTTTTACTGCTTCAAGTTGATTTTGACCCCTAAGCTGTTCTCTTCTTTGTGATCCTGGTCGACATCCTCGTCGGCCATGTCAGCGTCCTCGCTGCTACCCTGGAACTTGTCGTGGGTCCACTTTGGGCTGCTGTCGTTTGTCGTGCTTATGCTGGTAGGTCGCCGTAAGATAAAACGACCCCTGACGCAAGGGACGTTACCACGCCCACGCCCCCGAGCGTCAGTCCACTTCCTCTCTCCCTCCCCATCCCTGTCATCATGCTGAAAATACAGAAGAAAGACAGGAAAAGCAGGAAAACTTAGATAAGAAAATGAATTCAGCAGAACGCCTAAGGCACAGTGTGAAATGATGACAATTAAAAATATCAAGAACAAGAACTCATTGTAATCTCTACTATAATTAAACTGTCCAATACTGTGGTAAAACGCTATTTTGTTACGCCTAAGTCATTTCCAACATGGGCAACAAGTAAGTCGTTTTGTTTATACATGAAGATTTTTGGTTGTCCAAAAAAGATGCCATGACAAACCAGATAATATTTCTTGCTCTTGGGAGTATGCTCTGGATCCCAGTCTTCATTCTTGAGGTAATCTGGCATTGTCATTCCGTTGCTATTGTTTCCAGGGTAATTCCCCCTGTTCCAACCTCTACCTCTTACTCTGCACTGCTATAAAGAAAACCACCAATGTTTAGCACCAAAAATCTGAAACAGCCTCATCTAAAACCAATAAACTTATATTTAAACCAATACTTCAGGACATGGAATGAAAAAGTGTTGTTCAGAACATTCTATCTTGACAAGAGGATTACAGAACACTTACAAATCCTCCACGTGGTTTTCCTCCCTCCATTGTTCCACCGTACTCTTTAGGTCCAAGTCGGGCCTTGTCAAAGCCCTCCTCTCTGGCTTCTGCTTCCTCATGGGACTGAGAGGAGGAAGATGTTGAAGAGGAAGATGAATGAGATCTGGCTCGTTTCCTTTTGCTTTTCCTGGGAAATGAAAAAGTATTCCACGTCAGATCAATTAAAGATTCCTGACTTTTTGGTAACATGAACATTTCTGAAGTGTCCACTGGTTAAAAACCTTGTGTTTGACAGCATTTACTGATACTGTTGTCATTGACTCCCATTGTCTTTATATTAGACCATGGGACTACTGGCCTCTATGACAGAGAGTAAAGCTATTTTCAACCAGGCAGCAAACACAATTCACAAACTGATGTACTTCCTGCATTTCCACATGTAAACAGGAGAAAAAATGAGTAAATCTCAGCATATTCAAATATCATATGTTACAATTTTGGCAAAGTAACTTCTGAACTTCTCCTATGGCCCTCTGACACTTAAGCTGAACTTACTTTGACTTCCTATGGTGTTTGGAGGGCTTTCCAGTATATTGTTCCCTTCTTAACTCTGGCGACTCCTCTGAGTGCTGTCCCCAATCCGGTTTATAATTGTCCCCCTCTCTGCTGGAAATTTTTTTACGTCGTTCAATATCCAAACGAAGGTCCACAGAATCATTTTTCATTTTTTTACCCTCAGCCTGTGTCGAGGAGACAAAAATAATGCCATTTCCAGGCTTTGAGTTAGTGCCAAGTATAAATCATGTTTTCTATATTGCAGTTCCTAGAGTAAACAAAATACAAAAGATTTAGACATTAAAAGAGTCTGGAAGTCAAGGACATCATTAGCATAATTTCAAAACTTTCATTACTGCAAATGAAAGTATGATAAATTATGTCTTGAGTTTTTTTTTTTTTTGGTTATGATCCTTGAACTCTCTGCTCAGGCTTTCGAAGAAGAATACTTACTATGATGTTTCATTAGAGTCCACTGTACAGCTTTGACTCTGGAGCAACTGGTCACTTCCATTTCTGACCTCTCAACATCTCTCATGATCTCTGAACTGCCATAGTCAGGCATGAACCCATAGTAACAACCAAATCACCAAACATGGATGGTGGGGTGCATATAAAACATGACAAACTGAAAGCGCCTCTCTTTTGTCACTCTCTTTGAGACTTTATGCATCTCTCTTGAAAGAAAAGCAGGAACTTAGAGAGAGAAAGGGAGAGAGAGAGAGAGAGGGCGGTCTAAAGAGGCTTTGGCTCGCTCACTTTCGCAGCATTTCCCCCAAAATACGTCATATTTCAAAATGTTTGGTCACCTTATTGCTGCTATCCATGGAGCTTTTCATCTCCTCAAACAGGTGAGAGTGCTTCTTAAAAGCACTTGGAGAAACATCAATTCTCCTGTAAAGGAGAAATAAAAAAAAAACAAAGAAGAACAGAGCAAGATATTTTAACAAGCAACTGGAAAAAAAAAACACGCACAAAGTCAGATTTAGGAAGGAGCTGAATTGCGGTAAACTTTAAAGCATCACAATAATTGGAGAAAATTTTATATAAAAAAACTATTTATGTCACTAATGGGACTGTTAAAAGACTAGAGTCAAAAATTGCAGTTTACTAGGCAGCTTCTATTTCGAGCAAAATAGAACGTTCAAATAAAACTAAAGCTAATGGCATGGATCAGGGGATCTTTCCCATGTTTCTACCGGTGTATCTCTGGGCTCTTTCTTGGCTTCGTGCTTTCCATCTCTGCTGCTCTTCTTCGGTACATGGCAAAACGATCATTTAAGGTCATTCCAGATGATGGAAAATGCTGAGCTGTGGATGGCAGAGATATATCATTTTCAATCATACAACAAGGACCATTTGCAAAATGGTAACTGTCTGAGAGCAGAGATAGTGGACTACAAAACGACATCTGGGCCGGGGACTTCCAACTCCAGTAAAACAAATATTCTTACGTTCAAATACATCTCACAAGAGACCAACAAAACTGTGGAAGACATTCTTGACTTCGTGCAAAAACCTGACCTCATAAAACATTCATGGGAAGCTTACAGTCTTTTAAACTAGTGTATGATTATGTGAATCAATTGAAAAAAACTCTTCCTGACATCTTAACAGTTAGTGAACAGAAATGTTGCGAGAGTATTCAAGGACATTTGCCTTCAATTAAATGTCATGCTATTTAACAGCTTTCAAAATATCTGCTGTAGAAGTATTACTCAAATATTTTCCTGTGCCAAAACAGGGGTTTTAGGTTACCTTTGATTTGGTGAACAATGGTTACGATGTGCTGTGCAAACAGCTCGGAGGGGCTCCTACGTAACTGGGTTCCCTGAATGTGCTGAAAAATGGAGCGGAACTCCTGCTCCTTTTTATGCTGGATAAGACCTCTGGGAATCCTTTCATCATCAAAAATACTGGATGATCTGTCCAAAAAATAAACAACCAAATGTCAGTACTTTATCATTTCTTTATAAGGAACATTACATCAATGCAAGACTTTTACAAGTAATCATTCTGTCAGAATAAGTCTAGCTCATGCGATTACACAAAACATACACTACTTAATACCACTTAGTTAGATGGAAAGGTACTGTGATTGGTTAAGGGCTTGTAATTACATTAGACATGGTAATTGTTACTCTGTCTCTTTGAGTTGAATCATAGATATATCATGTTTCATCTGCTTTCAAATCAGTGTCATTATGTTACCTTGTGGATAATTATTACATAAATGCCATACTCGGAAAAGCAGCTTCTGCAGCCATTTGAAGTCTTAAGAGGGTTGACTTTTCTGTGAGAGTTCACTGGGCTCATTCCAAACTAACTGTATCTTAGTAGTAGCAACATCTGCAGTACACCAACACTGGCAAGCCACACTGCCACAAGGCAGCCATATTTGTTACTGTTTGGGTCTCAGTGTGTTTTGGTGTCTGGTCCTCCATGTTTTGTTTACAAAACCTTTTGTTTGTGATTCCCTTCAAGTTACTTACTGATTTAAAATGGCTAACAAATAAAAAAGTGAATGTGCTACTCTACTCTTCAATGTAGCAATAAAGCACTTTAATTGTGTTTATATCCTCGTGACTCATATAATAAAAGTGTATTTCTGTCTTACAAAGAAATCGACTTATCAGAGTGTCATCAATACACCACAGTACGTCGACGATCACCTCTACTAGTGGAATCTTGACAGTGAAAAGCAGATATTTACCTTGCCATTTGATTGCTGAGGGAGTCCATTCTAACATTAAATTCTGTCCCTCTTTTCCCAGAGGACCTGGGTGGGGACTCATCACTCATCACCATGAACATCTCTGGTTCACGGTTCTCAGAGCTCCTCCAAAGTTGGGGTGGAGGTGAAGGAGATGAACTCAATGAGATTTTTTCTCTGCGTTTGATCTTTGAGGGCTTTTCAGAGGAGAAACCCTTCAAAACACCTGGCATCTCCTTCTTGGTCAGAGAAGCCATGATGGCTGCAGCTCTTTCCTGCTTACTTCTATACAGCAAGGCCTCCAATTCATCATCCCAATTCATTTCATCAAGCTTGCTTAAGTGCTCCTCAAATAGCTCTTGAGCAGAGAGTGTGGCCTTGCTTTTCCATTTGGGAGAGTCATCTTCCAGCTCCCTCATCTTATGGTGGGACATTTCCTCCTGATCCCCCTCTTTCTTACCATCTCCACTGATAAATGGAGGAGGACCATTTCGAAAACTGCTTGCTGGCATGTTACCCTCAAAATTTTCAAAATATTTGTAGTTCTCCCTCTCATTTTTGTTGCTATGTTCTGCAACGTCTGCAAGACCAGTATCAGAGCTCTTCTCAAAGTTTAATGTTTCTGATTTTCCCCTCCCTAGTTTGCACACTATGTCGTCTTTGTGTGCATCCTGATCGAGGCCATTCTCCAATTCAAAAGTTGTTTTTTTACTCTTGTGCTCCTCCAGGAATCTGTTCAAAGACCAAGAGAAACATTTGTTTTATTTTGGGTTGCACACAAAATGAGTTTGGTCTTGAGTTTGTTAGCACACTTGTGAACTATCTTCTTGAAATGAATGAATAATATAGAACTGCACCCACCATCTTTGGGTCTCAAAGGATCTGAGCACACAAGTTGATGTTCTTTTTCATTTACAGTCAAATTAGCATTATCTGCAGGCTTTTTTTTTCTTGACAGGTGGAACGAAACACTGGAAGCTGGCATTTGAAGACCATCCATTTTGTGGTCATGCACCCTTTATAGAGCACAGTTTCGTGCATAATTGGGCCAGTTTAAGAGATGCAAACACTCTCAAAATACACAAACTCTCAAGAGTCAATATTGTCTGACTGCCTGATTTATAGGGCTCAGTTCCCCAAAGATCCAAGTCCAACAAGACAGACTTCCTTTTGGGTAACTCAAAAGGAACTCATATCATATGACTGTTTTCCTTTCACTCTCTTAAGTATTTGGGACAAAAAAGTAGTAGTCATGTTTTAGATCCTTTGCCTTGATGATGATCTTAACCAAACACACAGACGTATTAAAAAAGAAAAGCAACCAAAATTGGTCTAAACAGATAGCACTCTTTATAAGTAATTAAATAATAAAAAAAATGAATTGAAAAGGACTGAGGAACATGGAAAGGACTCTAATTAATACGACACCTAAAAACCGAGAAAAAATACAGAGAAAGTCAGCTTACTTTTTGAAAGCAATGGAGATTGCTCTTCGATCCTCTGGCTTCTGGTCAACATTTGTAAAGGACCCAAAACCAGAGAAGACTGCTGTAGGACTTTTCTTTGAAGGGCTTTTGGTGAAAGATGCATTGCCTATTGCCTGCCATTTAGTGGTACCATTAGTAGAGGCATTTGTACTCTTAGGGATGGCTTTCTGTTCACTAGTTGCTGGGTGAACTTGATCGGCAATGATAGCAGAGCAAATCTGAGGGCTGGCCCTTTTAGGACTGGTACCATTGTCGGTCAAGACCTGTCTAACGTCACCACCACTGCTCCCCTGTCCCTCAGCAGGACCCGCTGCATTTGCATTGTCTGTCAGAAACTCATCTCCCCCTTCTCCATTCTGGTTCTCCTTAGCTCCCTCCGTCACATCACTAACGCTGTCCTTTGCGGCCCCAGACCCAAATTTCTCTTTTGGAGAGTTGGGAGAACAGCAGGACGGTTGTGAGCGCCCCGATGAGGACCTGTCAGAACGACGGGAGTGGCTGCAAGACTGAGGACTTTCTGAATGTTTCTTAGGGCTGTGCGAACGAGAGCGCCCTCGCCTGGGACTGTGGGAGAGCTGCTGTTGCTGTTTTGATTGCTGCTGTTGTGCTTGTTGCCGGAAATCTTGCCAGTTGTTGGATCGATAGTTGTTATATCCACCTCCCCTTCCACGTTGGAAGCGGCCCCGGAAGAGGCCTCGGCCTCGGCCTCGGTGATAATAAGGCCTCCGGAAACCTCTGTGGTAGCCTCGGAACTCACGGTTTTTTTGGTACTCCCTGGGGTAGTTCCGCTCCCGATTATGGGGCGGAGAATGGGATCTTGACCGAGAGCGAGACCTAGAGCTTGGAGAGAACAAGAAGAGAAAATGTCAGAGCCTTTACAGAACAACAGACAAAACACAACAGTAAGGGTCACAGGAACTGTCAAACGCAGGATGTTTCAAGTAAGTATAAAGACACGAGATATTAATAAAGATATATAAGTATCGATCATGGTGAAAATTTTATCTCAGCATTTGCTATCAATATTCAGAAACAGTATATCTTAAGACATGTAAAATTCAATCAAAACTCAAAACACTTGGTTAAAGAAAAGTTAAACAATATGACACCGAGGTGTTTAACACAAAGATGTTACATACTGCTGTAAATCAAATTTTTACAGTAACAGGAGGAAGAAGAGGTGGTACAAAACCAGACTGCAAAGCTCCCTGATTCCACACGGTGGCTCTAGAGCACCACTGTACCCAAAACATACACACCACAGCACACTGAAAAAATAAAGACTCGGTTTCTGCTCAAACTCACATCTGTATGTCACGAATCAACTACATTAACTGGAAAAGTCTTTCTCCACGTTTTTGCCTTAAACAAAAACGCATGATTCCAACTGCATGCCTGACAGCATTTAAAACATCTCAAAAACAGCGAACGAACCTAAAGCTAATAGAGTCCTCACTATTGAGTACAGTCTGACTGCATTTCACGTAAAGCTTTAGTCCACTCCAAACAGTAAGTACGAATAACGTTATCAGTTATTACTTTCACACTGTCCAGAGATAAAATGTAAATGCTAAGCAAAAGGAAATGAGTTTTGAAACATTTAAATGCAAATTCAAGGCAAATTTTGACTTAGAATATCATATCTCTATCTGTCTCTTCATTTTAATCATCTCTCTGCTAAAAATGACTTTTTCTACTCACCCTTTACGTCTTTTCATTGGAGTAATGAGCGAAAAGAGAGAGCAGCATGCGAAGCTGCATTGCACTCTCACTGTAAGCTCAAAAAACCTCTCATCTCTTACGCTCAACACTGGTGGAAAGAGTCAGTCACATGGGCCATATGGCAAACATTTCTCCCTTAATCCTTCCAAGCACAGACAATCTGCTCAGACTGCCAATTACACCATGCAAGCTCTGCCCAGAATATTCAGCAAAAAAGTATCAATTAAATGCAATCGTTTGAGACTTTCACTACTCTGTTTTTAATAAATTAGCCTACATTTTCAAAGGCTTACATCAGTTCAGGATCATTTCTAGCCTTTATGAACTCAGGTAGAAAATTAATGAACAAACTCTCAATTTGAAGAGTGCTAAAAATGGAAAGTAGAATAGCATAAACCATGTTTGAACTCAGGGAGCAAAAGCGTATCTAGTACCACGCATGAGGACACAGACATACTGCTTATTTTAAGCAACTCGCCACTTGATTTACATACTGCCTCACTCACACAAGACTTGCACCGTTGCAGATGTAACGTCGTAGAGAGCAAATGCGTGAATTCTGGTTCACGTTTTAAGCAATTCAGCTTTTGTTAACCTGATAGGCTAACATGATATAAAACGCTGTTGACTTCAGGTTAAGATCTTTTTCAGTCCTATGACGAGTACATTTATTTCAAAGCCCCAAAAGCACTGAACTGAGTCCAAGCCAAAACAAGGAAAGCAGTCTATCACCTAAAAAACATTTTCTTTACAAATGTGTGGAAAACAATCAAGAAACTGGTCTTCCTCATAGTGATATTTACATTTCCAGGAAGAGAGGGCAATACCCTAAGCACAATTCTCCTTAAATGTTCTTTTAGCTGTAATGTAACAATGAAAAATCAAAAAGAATCTGAAGATGCAAATGATATCACTTCAGTCCTCGACAGACACCACTTTCACTTGGACAACATGTTTCAAGTGTTCTAGGTCAAATCAGTGCTTAGAAAATCTGCAGAAGAGGCATTCCAGCTGATGTCCACATAAACCTCCCTGAAACGTCAAGACAGGAAGGCATGGGTTTGATGCAGGAAAACAGAAAATATGGTGTGTCTCTAACAAATCCACATTTCTTAGACAAATGTCATGCTTGTCATGCAATGACAAAACGCCCAGACGTACATCATGCTGAATAAGCGGTACACTTAATCCACGCACAACCTTTTTCCTAGGGAATCCTACAACACAAGGAGTGCCCAGCACAAGAGGTGAGCCATAAATAACGTTGGCCAGTGTGCAAAGAAAGCATGGCTGATACTACTATGGGGAGAGTAACAGTTCTGATGGGTAACGAGTCATAAATGGAGAGTGACCCCATCTTTCTACACAAAAGTTTCAGGCACCTCCACTTTACCAACTGTGCACAGCGAGCAATACTTCAAATGAACAAGGTGTTTGTTGCTCCACACATACAATTTGAATGACGAGTACAACCAAGCAAAGAGACAAACTCATTTCTGACTTCCATTATAAAACTTCTTCCAAGTTCCTCAAACACTCTTGAAACCACACAATACAATATTTCTACTTCAGTTCATACCCCTCACTCCACACAGTCTTAATGTCTCCACGTGTCTTATCCAGTAGCTATTTTTTTTAGGATTATTTTTCATAAATATTGAGGTCTCTGGTCTGGTTTGAATGTTTGTGCAGCTTATGGTAAAACATAATACGGTTACTTATTGGCATTCTCGAAAGTGACTCATTTATCTCCCTGTACATGACTGTTTCACAGACACAGCGTTGACCTTCAGTTGACCATCACAGCTATAAACAAATTGATTAGGCAGCTGAGACTCAAAAGGCTTCATGCAGTATCAGTATCACATCCAAAGAATTTTGTTTTGTCCGAAACTCGTACGGATTAAGAGTCTCTACCTGTAGCGGTGTTTCCTCGACCTGGAGTGCGATCGGGACCTGGAACGGGAACGGGAACGGGAGTAAGATCGTGACCTGGATCTGGAACCGGATCGAGAGCGTGACCTTGAAGTAGATTTCTCTGTTTTGGACATCTCTGTCGGCAGCTTCTTTCAGATGTGCCTGTCAGAGAGCATTGAAGATAGGCAAATGAACAGCTGAGCATGTTGCACATGACATACACACAATAGGACAGAGTCTACAGGCTTCTGCAAAAGCACCAAAAACAAAAAATCAGCAGCTGGTAAGATATGTGTAAAGTTCAAAGCCTGGCAAATGTTTCATTGTCACAAGACAAATTTAAACTGAGTGGTTGCTTCTCAAGACTTAATTAACAGCTGAGCATCAATAATATCACTCAACAAATGCTTTTTGAGATACATTTCTTTTGTATTGAGGAAGTTGGAGAAGGTTCGAGGAAATTGGAAATTGAGGGAGTTGCGGCTAAATTGAAGAGTGACTGCAAATTTGAATCCAGACTTGGAGTGTAGGAACTGATAAAGATATGCCAATAAGCAAACACAAAATTTAACTGAAAAGTAATTAAAAACATGCTAAACTGGAATGTAGAGACAGCCGAAAACAGCAGTGTGTTTCGTTTGTTTGTTTGTTTGTTTAAGTCAACACACTAAATTTTGCGCCAAGCACACCTTTAATGAGTCACACAAATATAGTTTCAGTTCAAATGTGAACAGCGTATGATGAGTCTAATAAGAAGGTTTAATCTTCAAGACCACTACAGCCTTGTCACAAGTGATACACTACAGAACAACATGGTTTTGTGACGGAGCGAGTGTTGCATTGGCCCTGCAACGTTATCATTCATGTATTTCAAGAGGTGTTGAAAACTATCTCTGGAACAACTCCCCATCACCTTTTTCCATAGGAGCATGAAAGTGTCATCTGTTTTTGCAAGGCTAACAAGAGGTTTGTGACAGGACTCTAATATGTTAAGAAAAGACGAGAAGGTCAGAAACAGACAACGACTTCACTAGATAAGGGTAGGTGGAGTGTCAGAAGTTTGCTGTTAGCTGTAGTTTGGAGGCAAAACAATGAGTATCACTGTACAGAGACTTCAGTGTTCAAAGTCAGTTTTGCTGTTCCCAACAACATATAAGTCTTCTGACGTTATGTGTTTTCAAAGTTATGAAAGTCAGAAAGCACAATATTAGAACGTCATCATTCAAGCTTAACTGACGGTCTTCAAACCAGTGATGAGGAAAAGTGATCAGTGTCAATGTCTTTACGTCAACTGTGTTCAGATGTTCTTTCCTGTGTGGCCTAACAAACATTATAAAGTTCTTTATCCTATTAATAACCTTCTCTTTCCATAAGCATTGGCTATATCTTCTGATGGATTGTCACCATCCCTGATGGATTGTCAAGCAAGTGGGCTGGTTGGCAAAAATATCATTGGGCAGTTGTTAGACTTATCCTGCTATGCTTCTTGTTGACAATAGACCAAGGGCTGTACATACACATCCTGAAAGAGAACAGTTAATCAGTACCAAACACACTAGCCCTTTCTTTGGCTAAACAGCTGGCGATAAGCCATTATCTGTGAAGATATTGACATACTGCTGTTTTATTTCCATATTAATGGGATCTTGCACGTGACAAATGATTAAGCACACTGAGATCTGAAAAGCCATTTGTAATGTGATGTAATTAATGAATTATCTCAACCTGTTAAATGATCTATAGATGAAAAGGCTCCAAAAACTTCACAGGTCATCTGAGGGGAACAGGAAATTGCAGATTGAACACAGAAAAGCTCTTCGACTCGATCTTACTCTACCAACAACACATGGTGGTCTGAAATGCCTCCCTGCTACTGCAGCACTCCACACTAAGTTGGAGTTATTCCTCTTTTATGAAGCCCCCGCTTTCCTCATTTTTGGATGATTGTTGTTCTTGGCGTCTTGTCCATAATTTCCTGCAGCCATTGGACAGCCTTTTTTTTTTTCTTTTGCTTACTGTGCAAACTTTCACAGAAGAGGACTGCACAGAGGTGAACCATTCAGACATATGAAAAAAAAAAGTCATGGAAACATAAACTAAAGTCAGCAGACATTCTGAAAAACAAGCAAAAAAGAAAAAAAAAAAAAAGCAAATTAAGGTTTGTTTGTTTTTTTCTCACACCTTAGTTCCAGACTGTTTTACATTTTAGTCAAAAAGATGGTTCGGTTCACAACTGAAAGATTTTCTGTCGTTTCATAAGCTGTAGAATATGCGTCTGAAACTTTCATACTTATCAACATCTGCTCTTGGTTTCTTCCCCAAGTTTCTTTCATTGTGGCTGAGAATAAACACTACCAGAAGCTAAAAAGTCGTAACTGTGGGCAAACTTCAACAAATCAGGGACTGAAGATGCCAAGAAGGGTATTTATTTCATAATTCATTTAGAATTATCTATCCACTCTATCTAGACTGTATACAGCTGGTGTTTCTCACTGGGATCAATGAAACTTCTTCCTTATGGGTAAATAAAATGAGAGCTTTAAGGAGCAGAGGAGATAGTAGGATCTACTTCAAAGCAGAGCAACCAGACCCCCCAAAAGATTACCACAGCTGTGCCCCAATGCCAGAGAGTGAGCCTCAGCTTAATCACTGAGATTTGACATCTAAAATAGACACTGTCCGGCATTCCCAGCAATCATAGCCCTGCACTCCCATTAGGAACACAAACACACAAACACATTTTAAACACGCAAACACACGCATGCACACACACACACATACACACTCATGGGCACGCACTCAAACACACACACACACACACACACACACACACACACACACACAACCCTTTTGAAAGCAGCAGCTGTTGCTAAATCCTCATCATCTGTTCAATTGGGGACGAAAGTGGATGCAAACAATGGTGAAAGAAACTAATACGAGGGAAACTACGCAAACCCATCACTGCGTCAACTGTCCTTTCAGTTTGACAAAGATGCCTCGACAGCAGCCCAACTCACATTTGGTATCTGTAAGAACCGAGGAAGCAGCAGTTCTCTCTTATCACAGCCAACAGCAACTGCACTGGCTCCACCATGCCCTGTTTTTTTGTTTTTTTTACCCCCCCCCCCCTAAAATGTCACAAAGGTCATGGCATCCCATTCTTTGATGGCTGTCAAAGTCAATCTAATGGGAGTGATTGGTACATGACCACTTGTGTGACCATAAAAACTACACTTAATTATGGGTTCTTTCATTCCTAAGACAGCTGCTCTGGCGTACACAGAATTATATTAGTAATAAGCTGCTAACTCGTTCCGTTCCCTGAACATTACTACTTGGTTGCTTGACCTCTGACGGCTCATTTACACTTGACCCTACACCTCAAGGTCATAATGGTCATTTTGTGAGTACATATGTTTCCAGGTAATGAACAATAAATAAGGTTATCTTATACTTTTCATATCACTTTAACTGACGATGTCAGTGGTGGAGGGAAGAACTGTGTTTAGGTTATGAGTTTCTAACTTAGTCAGGCATTACACAGTGAATAGGTCATCAAATGCAAATGGTTATTACATGGGTAGTTCTTCCTCAAATGGCAGAGGAGATTGTAGGTCTCTTTCATGTACGATCATTGAATTCACTGGCTTTTCAAACACGAAACAATGGCAAATCACAATGAACTGATGTCAACGTCAAACTCTGCTCATGTTTGATTCATTTTTTTTTTTTCAATATTAAATGGAGCAGTCAAAGATTCCCTCTGTTTTTTCTTTTGACGTGAACAAAACAACAGCTTGTAAGTCAACCTATGTGAAATAGCAAGATAACTGTTATTCAGGGTAGTTCAAGCAAATCCTGTACGTATAAGAGAACACAGAAGAGATCTGTTATCAGCTGAAATCTTATTCCGTATCAGTGATGTTCGAGTAACGCCACAGTATCAAACAGCATTCTTGTCTCAAACATCCTGCAAGTTTTCTCTGATATTATGTAAATAGCCGGTCAGCTAATAGTCATCCAAAAATGTCTTGTTAGGAGCACTTCCCGAAAGTCCAAAGTATTGACAATTTGGACAACATTTTTTTAGTCTTTACAACAGCTTTCGAAGGTGCTCGCTCACCACGGAAGAGAAAAAAAACCCTTACGGTTAGTTACACAGGTGTATAGATACCAGATTAAATGAATGGGCAACGTTTTGGTTCTTTGTCTTGCGCGTATTGGATAGCTTTGCATACTACACACACTGGTCATACCACTGAGCCTTCAGTGTAATCCCATCATTATCTACCGTAAATAATGTAGATTGATATCATTTTTACATACATTGCTGAGAGGCATGGCGAAGTTCAGTTAGAATTCACAAAAAAAAAGGGGTCGAAAATAAATTAAATGGTCGGATTGCCTACCTCTGCGGTCCTCAGTGTGGACTTGGATTCCAGATACGCAGGATAGGAATGGTTGATTAGTGTTCCAAATCGAATCCTCTTCGCCAGAACAGCTGACTGCAAATCAATCAATTTTAAACTTGCTCGCCAGTAAAGTTAACCATAATTATACAGCACTGTTAAAGAAAAAATAACAATAGTCGTCTCTAAAAGTTGCCACCTATGGCGTTTAGAAAGTCATGCCGTTGTCTCGCCATATATTAACGACAAAATGAATGAGCTAATTCTGCTAATTTGTCATTTTAAACGGTGTCAGTAAAGTTGACAGTGATCAGAGAATCATGGATATAAAGTCGTTTTAATATTAGGGTCCTCTTATTATTCCTCAAACTGGCCACACGACTGAGCTCTGTAAAGGGGGCGTAACTGCGGTCGAACAGAGGCAACTGGTCATATTTCTTTCCTGGTTTTATCCTTGTCAAGCAAGTTTTCGTTGACTGTTTCCCCCGCCTCCAAGTAGTTTAAAGAACCAGGCGCTAGGTCAGAGGGAGACCCCCGAAGCCAAATTATTTTGTAAAACGTTATAAAATGTTACTCCCACGCTCTCTCTCTCTCTCTCGCTTTCTCTCTCAGGCACGATCTGAGCGAAAGTATTGTGTTTCTTCATTTAAGGGTAGGTAATTTAATAAACTAGCCTACATACTGTTAAAAGATATCACTTTTTACAATGGTAGGGTTATGTAAACGTAATTCCAGTTCTGCAAGCAGCATTGACGAGGCAAATTTTCGTATTAGGATTGCGATATATTTATGAGATATGAGTTATTTTAGGTACTCAAAAGCCCTCTGATATTTGTTTACCACCCACAACAAGACAAAAACCTAATATTCTTCACCGTGTTAGCATTCCCTCTGCAATATTTTATGACATAGTTATTGAATTCTCTCGTCACTCTCCTCTGTGCGATTGACCAAATAACAGTATAGGGAATTAAGATACACAGACGCCAAGTTTCGCACTTGCAAAACAAACATTTGTACATCTGGTAGGAACAATCATTCAGTAGTAATTCAGAGACAGGGGAATTTCAAAGTGAAATGAGATAAAGCAGAGGCAGCTTCTGTCAAATGCATTATTCAAACCATACCTAAACCACATCAGCTTTTATCTCTGACATTCAATAGGTTAACCAGGAAGTGGTATTGGCAAAATAAATACATTTGGTAACAAACAGTTCAAACAAACTGAAAGTGAAAGGAGTAAGGATGTCATTTAAACTCATATTTAGTACAGAAATTACAATAACTGATGTATGCACCCACACAAAGTAGTGATTATTGCAGCTGATAAATTAGTCTAGTCTAGGCATGTACACAGGCATCCTAGACCCAAATGTGAGTTTATCAGGACGCAGTCCTCTGGAACAAGAATTTCCTTTGGGATGAATGCTGTATACATCAAATGACAAACGTTATCACATTACTGAACTCAGTGGGACCCCCAGACTATACTATACTTTAGGCTATACTTTCAATGCTTAATTCAGTCTTAATAGAAAGTCTGCTTTAAGGTGTGTTCAGCAGAAAGGCAAGTGGAAATTTAAATGTGTAAATAAGACTTCTAAAATAGCACTGTCACCAACCACTGACAGTTGTCAGTTACAAGTTTCAATGTGGGTGAGGTTGTTGCACTGTTTTTGCTATGCATCAAGTTTGACTGAAACAGTAAACCAAAGTGGCAGGTAATTTTTTTAAATACATTTTTAATTTTAAATTAGGATTGTTTTACTTAAAAGAAAGCAACTCTTCATATAACCATATGACACTGTAGCCTCTGAACATGACATTTAAATTCAGAAGAAGAACAAATTGTTTGAAAAGTCTAAAGAATTAAACATGGTATTGTTTAAAAAAAGAGAACTAGAAACCAAAACATTAAATGGAAGTGGAAATGGAAATGATTTCCATTTAATGGAAAAATAAGAGAATTTTTAAAAGTAGAATCTTTCTTTATCATTTGCACATATCTGATTTTTACAGAAAGAAGGTTTTTAAAACATTATGGGGAAGCAACATGTATCTTTTAAATATTAACGGAGTGAATTAATGAATTTTTTTGTACTATCCTCAGTCCAGCTAACCATGGCCTCTTCCAAATGGGCCTCTATACTAAAGTGAACTTAACTCAATCCAATGGGATTTCTATACTCATAGAGTATAGGAGGGTATTTTTAACAACTCCTCCGACACTTTCTCCACACGTGAATGGTCAACACTCTTCCCATTTGCCCATAGCTGTTAGCTCTATTGTAGACAGATTAGAACACACAGATGTCACTTCTCCAGGCACGCAATAACATATACACAAAACACATGCTCAGTCCTGCTTTACACACTTTAAACCAGTTTACACAAGTGACATGAAAAAGAATTAAATGGACTTTCCACTTCACAACGACTTTTTCTGACAAATTTGAATCTTGAAATCGTCAGCTGAACGTAAGCCCTTTCCAAATAAAAGAGACATAACTGATGTTTCATGAATGATTATCTGCCGGATCATGACGACAACTGATGGCAAATTGTAAATCACAGGAGGCCTCCCGTTGGCATGAAGAATGATTTCCCAGCGTCTTAATGGACAGAGAATCAAAAGCAGTACAGTTGGAGCCCCGTGTGCTCTCCCAGTAAGTTTTCTTTTTTTTTTTTTTTTTTGATGTGTTTGTAGCATTTTCCCTTTGCCAGTAATTTTACACAAGTGTGTTTTATAGCGTCTTTGACCATCTGCTAGCAGTTAAATCAGTTTGGAGTGATGGCCATTGCGGGAATACACTGGATCTCATTGTTTTCTTATCTACAGTATCTTCAGTACAGTATCAACTAGTGAATGAACATTGTATGTTTGAACTTAAACTGTCCATTACAAAGTGAATTAATCCTCTCTAACGGATTTCTGATCCGGATTCACTGGAATCTGCATCATCACGGGGCGCTTTTTTTGTTCTGAATAAAAGCCTTGTGTATTAAGTAACATGTAGAACTAATAATGAATTTAAGTGTAATTCTTTGATAATGCCCATATGTCATTCCTTCAAAAGATGTACAATGTACAATTTTACAATTTGATATTTGGCAGACGCTTTTAGCCAAAGCGACTTACAATAAGTGCATCAGTCAGATTCCTATTACCTCATAAGCAGAGATCACAATAAGACTGAGCGTTAATTTACCCCTTCGTATTGCGCCCCTGGAATACTTTGACAGTGAGTGACAAACATAGATACGAAACGACTGTTTTTTTTTTTTTTTGCAAAGAAAGGGAGGTTAGGCAGTGGGGGGACAGGTGGGTTCTGAAGAGGTGGGTTTTCAGTTTCCTGCAGAAGATGGTAAGAGATTCCGCAGTCCTAACTGCATGGGGGAGGTCGTCCCACCACCGCGGGGCAATGGTGGAGAAGACGCGTGGTCGGGAGGAACGGCTGCCGGGTTCCCGAAGTGAGGGGACCGTTCGTTGACCAGAGGTCGTAGAGCGGAGGGTTCTAGTAGGGGTATAAGCACTGGCTGATGTATTGTGCAAGTGTTCTGGAGTCACTCCGTGATGCTGATCTATGCAAAGATTACGTACCATTCCCCAAGTTATCACTGCCTGTCTTTGAATAAGACTCCTCTTTTGTGAGGCCTTCTGAGTGAGCAGGAGAGCAGCGTAATCCAAAGTTGTGGACGTTTATGCTGATTCTGTTGCGTAACATCACTGGAACAGAATTTCCAAGTGTTCATAAAATGACATCCATAATCACACGGAGACTGCCAAAAATATTTATAGTTTCAACACTTGGACAATGCTTCTGCCGTGCAATCCAATATTAAAACAATATGTAACAATGACCAACACAGCACCAGCAATATCTCCTCAAACAGTTTGCACAATACTGCTAGTGGAAAAAAAAGAATATGTTGTTATCAGCCAGTGCTGTTCATAAGCTTTCACAAAGTGATAACATAAGCATTTGGTGGTAAATGGTTTGGCAAACACCCGTGATATGGTTGGATTGACTAAAACAGGCAGGAGTCTGTGCCATTTAAGATACGGACTTTAAAACCAGCTGGGAGGAGTTGGACAGAAAATTCACACTGGCGTTTAAAAAATGATTACAGCATCACAACTAATGTGCTCATTTCCATCATTGGAGGCTGTAACTAGGCCAATTAGACTTATGTCTGACTCATTTTGGTGTCAGATCAAACTAGTAGAGATTTTTTTTTTTATTAAGAGAGTGTGTTTTCCCCCTGGTGTGTATTTCATGTGTATTTTTCTCTCTGATGTTAGTTCAGGCCTTGGAGACAATGGCACACACTCTGTTCTTCTGCCCGGTAACGGCTTCCTATTGCAGCCAGCTCGCAAGCTCTCACTGGAGCTCACGTCAAATCCCTAATGTGGCTTCCTGTTGCGTCTATGCACCACACATTCAGAGCACCTGTCCCTCTGGCTACAAAGCTCTGATATTCAATTACATTCCTTTCTATGTCAGGTCCCGTCGCCAAGATCCACCGCAAAGTTTGGAAAACCTGTTTCAAAGGATATCCAGTGGAATTTTAAATGGTCCAAACGGACTTGTAAGCAAACATAACAAAGACAAGTCCAGTGCCATTAGTGAATTTTGGCATAGTACTTAAATCTGTAAAAGAAAAACTGCATGCTAGGATTCAAAACAAAAACTACAAAGGTATGAAATTCCTGTTCTCTTCAAAAGTGATATACTTCAGCATTAAAGAACTCCCATTACAGACTGTTTTTTTTTTTCTGTTAGGTTTTAGGTTTTATCTGTTAGACGCTGCAACATTCGTAGCGACAGCTACGATCTTAACATTACATACTTCTGCCATACTGAAGTTCAACATGGATTTTTTTTCTCTTCCTTTTGTGGACAGACCTCTGGCTGAGGTTGCAAGAGAAAGAGTTTGTTGAACAGCCAGCTGCTAGTGACACCAGAAAGGGGGTGAACCAGCTGTTCTTAAACTATTATCACCTTCTAGATCCCTCTACTGGGCCAGATCCACGTCTGTCCACGTTGACCTGTGTCAGCGTTTACAGGGGTGGCAGATGGAACCCAAGAAGGTGTCACAGACCAAGGTTTTTATCAGAGTGTAATTAGAACCATCAGACTAAAGTGACGACTGGACATATCAAAGTATCAAAATGTTTTTCGAATATGGTTCACTCATGCCATAGGTATCCAATGTTTTCAAAATTTGATGCTATTCAAAATTAAAGGTACAGAGAGAGAGACACGGTCCAAGTTTGGAGTTTAAGTAATCAGATATCGTGTTGTCAGTGACTTTGTCAGTGATTGCTTATAGCTGTTGGTGTTTGGTCCATGCTTTTTAAAAGAGAATGACATTCTTTTTACAAAAAACCTCATTGTAATGTAATACATTAAGACAGACTAAACTTGTGCTCATAAAATAGTAGCCTACTGAATCAATATGCCAGAAGTAATAGCCTCATATTTTCTGCTTCAAGGCATGACAGGAAATGATAAACCAAAATATCCGTCATGACAACCAGCTATTTTGGTAGTGTTTCTCAGTGTTGGCTAACTCTCCCTGACGCTCTGTGCATCCCACGGCAACGTCCATCTTGAGAAAGTAGGACACAAATTTACATATCTTCTCAGAGCAAAAGTGAAACTCCTTCAGGTGTTGAGGTCTGTTCAGCAGCTGGGTGTGGTTCTCTGTTTCCATGTTCACTGCTTCCAGATGTTTGCTTCTCCCATTTCCTTTACCCAGCGTCAGCATAAAATGCATGAGAAAGAGATTATCAAGAGCATATCAAGGCATATTGCATTGATGACCAAGGCAAAACAAATCAACAATAACAGTATTTTAAAATGTTGCAAAGTTGACAAGCAGCAAAGGACAAACCACTGTGGCCACTCATACATGTGAAACCCTTACTTTCCTCATTGTTCTAAATCCATTTTCAGCTGTTTAGCACATTCAGACGTAAAACAAAGGAACAGAAAATATTAAACTAATAGAAAATATACATTAATCTTATTACATAACCAGTTGTTAGACCGAGAATGTAATTAGGTCACTCACCTGAAAAAGCTATTTAGGAGAATGTCTGCCAAGTTAGTCATCTTTTTTTTTTTTCTTTTTTTTTCCATAACCTTACACTTGCGGAACAAGTTCTTAAATTCTGGTCGACATCCAGGAAACCTCTAGATGGTCCGCATTCCGATCCCATAGCTGGCTGGGTTTCTTTCTGGCTGGCTGGGTTTTTTTTCTTTTTCAGTGTGCATATGCCATAAAATTTAATGAATATATAACTAAATAAATGGTGGTTTAACCTGTAGAATAATCTGGTACTAACAACTAATAACATATGGTGATAAATTTACCCACATATACTCTTAGGCCCTCTTATCCACCTGCTCCAGCTGTCTGCTATTACATGGTTGTCCACTACAGACAAATACATTCTATAAACCAGGCAATAAGCAATAATTTACAAAACCACTCTGCCCCTGTTTTTAGCACTGTAAATAATCTACGCATAGATGTTTACTCATGAGCTCTGAGACTGCAGAAAATACCAAAATACTGGTTTAGTCTAACTATGTCCAGAAGTTTAAGAAAAAAGACACTTGAGTGATTTACCAAATGTGAGGGTTTATACAAAGAGCAGAGAGACACAAAGAAGCTGCTTCAAGAGGTCAAGGACATTTTTATCAGAGTCGATACTTGAAACAGGGCAACCAGTTTACTTTCCTGCACCTGACTCTCATTTTAACCGCTAACGTATTAAGAGGAAACTCAAAGAATGACTCAAAAGATTTGAACAGGTGGTTTCATCACTGTTGTAAACCATTAGGCCGTTTCGTGTTGTGCATGTTCTTTCTTTTGGGAGACGAGATAAATGTATTTGCACTAGTTTGAAAACAACTCATGACATATAGAGAATGTAACCGTGCGTACAATCTGTCCTGAGTGTACAAGAGGGAAACTGAAACTGTCAGGAAATTGAAACACAGAAACCACACAATTTTTTTGGAAAAACAGGCCAACATGTAGTAGCCAGTTTCAACCTTTATATTCTATACACTATCCTGAATCCCACACTTAGTGAAAGGGGGGGTTTTAGTTGAAATGCTTCTTTTTACAGTAAAATTCATTCTATTCCAGAAGTGCATTCATTACATTTATTACATGTACTTTTCTGTTAAAGTATCTGTAAGCACACTTTGAAAAGTATTGTTACAGTTCCTCTTACTGACCAGTATCGTGGAGTAGTACAACAGAATATTTAATTTAGAACCAGCACGGTCAAGTTCTACATACTCCTTTATCTCCTGTTGGCCTTCTTGTGGTTTACACTTGTAAAAACCAAATTTGAATGTGAGTTTGAATGTCTGAGCTTCCAACTAGCATAAAGATATCATTTATTAGACCATGTTTCATATTTGAAGAGGGAGTGTTTTGCTTAAGCAAATAACGGTCACCAGTCCAAATGAAGCTCAACAGCCTGATCTGTTTTGATGATATTCCCTCCCTACCTCTTCTAGTGAGGCCTCTCTCCTAGTCTAACTTTGGTTCCTAAAGCCTCTGCTTAGAGACCCCTGCCAAGCATCGAGACTTAAATAGACTCCTCATATAATGGGCTACAGCATACTCATAAAAGAGGAGCTCTCCCCAAGAGACACACACACAACAGCTGGGTCAGTTGGAGTTACTGCTAAAGAGCACCCTTTACGTCAAGGAGGCATCCACTGGATGGGCGCCAGTTCTGAGAATGGGTTTTTGATGAATCAGTATCTGAGGGATTTCGGTAGGGGAAGCCTTGAGCCAAAAGCGTATGGCAAACATTTGACCCCCGCGACCCCTCAAACTGCAGAGACTCAGGAGGAGAACAGGTGGAAGGGGATCAAGAGGGGGCAAAAAAAAAAAGAAAGAAAATTCCACATTAACGTGATTAGATTTATGATGTTTACAGGTTTGTTTTTGGGTAGTAACTCATTTCAGCAGGGTAAAGAGCAGGTGGATGGGTGGCTCAGGCTGATTCTGTGGACAATAAAGAAAAATAAAGAGGGTTGAACCTGGGAATTGTTTGTGAGGAAACTGCTGTCATGTCAAGTCCTCAAAAGAAGATGAAACCCGGAAAGTTGAGATGGTCAGAAAAGCGTTTAACAAAGATATATTTGCTGAAATGGCTCCAGCTTAACAAAAATCTGCCATCAGTACACAACATTCATCAAGGTAATATGTCACCTACAGAAACCAGATCTGACATAGAGGAATGCAGTCTCCACAGTCAAACTGTTGGTTTACAGAGAGTCAAAATATTTCAGGTTTCAGTTCAAAGTGGTGAATAGATAATGTAGTACAGATGTGAGGTGTGAATTTGTACTTGCAGCAGCTGACACATCACATTTTGTCATTTTTTGTGCTGATAAACTCTTTTTTGTTTTTTTTTGTTTTTTTTGTTTTTTTTTTTGTGGTATGCAAAAAACACAGCTGATCATTATTAAATCCAAACAGTACTGATTGGTAAAAGCTGAAAGGCATGCATTCCATCGGCAGAATACCTCTGGAGCAGCATGTCATGCAAGATCAAAATAATCTTTTTTGAATTTAATAGTTGCCTTTTAGAATGTTCTATATCCTGTCTACTTTATGTCCTCAGGAGTTTGTCCGTGGATGAACAATCATCCATCGGAAAGCTTTATGATGTGGAGAGAGCTACAATCAATTTACACCAATTTTTTTTTTTAAGTTTTAGAGCATGTCCTGGTGGTAAGACCAGAGATAGACATTGTTATTTTCATGGTATATGTGACAATTGCCCCTCCCATCGCATTGCTATAGAGATAAGCAGACCTTATGTTTTGAGGGACCCGCCCCTGTATTGTGTCAGCTTTGAGTGGGACCATGTCAGAAAACAAGGCAAACACAGCTGTCTCTCTCTCTCTGGGGAAAGGTCCCAGAGGCTGAGAGACGCTCAGAGGAAGGCTTTTTTGACTTGACAGGGCCAGCTGAGACCAACAACTGCCCGCTGTTACCTAACCGAGCTCTAGTCTCAGCTTAGGGATCCTAGACTGTGGCAGAGAGTTCATGACCTGTTATTTCAATTAAAAACATTACGAGCTGACCTCCCTCGGTGGTTGCAGTAAACAGGAGTCTTCGCTCGAGGTAAAACGACACAACACGCCTCTCAGGGCCCTCTGTGCCCAACACAAGTCCTGATAGACAAATCACATATCCCCACACAGGTGCATCTTAGCCCTCATCTTTCACACGTGGGGGGTAAATTTAGTGGCGGTGCAAATCTACCCTTCCTCAGACGCCCTTTCCCCCAGCACTGTCAGTCAACGTTACAGGCTGTTAACAGTCTCACTTACGGTTAGTGTTCCAGCATATCGCTGGTAATTTGAGATCGCTCGCAAAGAATGGAGCAATGGTGAAAGCCATCGCCGATAAGGTTTCCGTCGTAAAAGCTTCTGCATCGCTTCTGCCATCACCATAATCTGTTTTCACCCCCTTATTTTGAGTGAAGCATTCTGAGCCCTGTAACATCCATGATACGACGTACATGTTTTGCAAACACAGCCTCAGCTAGCTTGGAAGACAGCTTGGTTTCTATACATGGGTCAGTTTTAGGTCATTCAAAATAAGATCAGATGTTGTGTATTTCCCCCACCCATTCAGTCTTAAACCAGCTTAACTTTCCCAATTGAAGTCTCCCTTCTATCAGCCTCCAAAATGTACCCTTTCTTTTCAGATTCATAAAATTAATGTAGCATTAGCAGTATCAGATAAATCATATTTATTTGTTGGTCCCTTTTCTGAGGGCTGTCTCTTTAGCTGTAACTTAATATTAGCAATCAAAAAGCTAACAGAGTTGATTTATGTGTTTGTCATGAACTGAACATTTGCTGCTTAGCAATCCTCCAAGTTTCTAGTGCTGTAGCAGCGTTCCGTAAAGAAATGCTTGTTGAAACTATTGATGAACATTGTCGTTTAGAGGTAAAGTTGGGACGAGTCATCAGTCATACAGCATAAATGTCATGAGATCTTTGACTTGGCAAATGGACATACTTTAATGGCTCTAAGAATAAAGGTAATGCATGTCCAAATTAGGAATACAAATTGTATCGAAAGCAGATACTTTTTTCCAAGGTTAATGACGCAGTAAACATGCTCTTATGCTCAGGGTCATTCATAAAGGTCCAGTCACCCATTATTTTGACTCACAAAGCTAGATGACGAAGCAGCAGTGTCTTTGAAAGAGGAATGGCTATTGGGGCATGTTTGGCAGGAGCCTTACTGAAAAAGACTGGTCAACCCTCTGATGTTTCATGAGGAGCGGAAGCTAAACTCAAACAGGTAAGGAGGATCAAAGGCATCACCAGTTAAGTTCAGCTGTGGTCAAAAGCACATTTGATTCGATCATGATGTGCAGTTCAGGATGGAAGGCAGAATATGACCACTTCTGATTTAGTAGACCCCAAATACCACCCTATGGCCTGAACATCCAATTCCATCATGAACAGTCTCTGGAAGAAGCTTTAATATGGTGTCTGATGCCTATCTCTTGCCTATAACTTATGTCCACTCAACTCTGCAAAGGGCAAATTAAATGGCAATAAAGTACATTACATACATTCTATCCCTATAGGACTGGGCAACCCATGAATGATCACTGAATGGTTAGCATTAAATCAGTATAACCTATAAGACACAGCCCAATGCTCCATCGCCAGATCAAATCACCACTGGACGCTTATGGGATATTCAGGAGTGGCTCCTGTGATACATTTTTTACCACTGTCAAATAACATCCAGTGATTGAATTTCTTGTGGAAGTATGATATTGCATCCCTCCAATTAATTTCCTTGTCAAATCCATGCTGAAACTTGTCCGTTGGACTGCGGTGATCCAATACCCTGTTAAGATCCTTCATGTCAATAATTATTTTGGCTGTTACCTGCGTGTAGGTTGTGGTGAGGCATGATCTTGACAGTTCTCATTAATGAGTATCTTAAGAAGAAAAAAAAAAACTGTAATTTCAATCATGTTCCTTCACAGTCTAATGAATTCACAAATCTGAAAAACAACATTACATACATTGTTATGGTTGTCATATGGAAAAACAGAAACTGAACAAATCCGTTAGCTTTTAGTGATTCCAGTTCACATGTAATGAATGTAAGGAGAAGTACATTTCTGAAACTTCTGAGGATGAAGACGAAAAGAGACAAACATTTACTTACTGGGCAAAACATTATTTAGCAAAACAGTGAACATTCACAAAGTTCACAGTAAGCATAGCTTACTGATGTCATGAATTCTCAGAGAATTTGGATGCATGTGGTGACTGCTCTATTTTCTTTCTAAAATAACATTCCAAAATCAAAACAACAGGCATGATTCAGTACAGGAGCTATTGCCATTCAGAGGTGGGGCCAAACTCAGAATCAAAGTACAGGCCAGAAACAGTACATGGGAAACCAGATTAATTATTACATGAGATAGAAGGCTTGGTGAACCAAAGTGACTTTGGGAAACAACAAGTGAAAACACAGGCTATGTTCCAAATGTCCACTTGTCCACTCACTCACTTACTGTATAGTGTTTGCTACATAAACACTCACTGGGGTATAAGGGCAGATGGCTGTTGATACATCTGGATCACTATTTGGATGTTACTCTGCTACTTCGTAATTATCATCTCTGTTGCACAAACAAATGCCAGAATTTCTGCATCTGATTGGTCTGTAAAGTCTTGCCTGCTTTCACGAGACAGGCCGCAATGCACGATGGTCTAAGTTGATAGATGTAGGGCACAGCTCACTACATTTTGCCTCGATTTTGTAGTGCACTATATAGCGTTGCAAATTTACGGTGGAGACTTGGAACGGCACTACAAAATGGCTGATTCACTATATAGTGCGTGAGTGGACATTTGGAACATAGCAACTGTGGTAAATACAAAGAGCGTTAAATTAAAGTAAATTAATGAAAAACAGGTGTAAATGACAATCAGCTTGAGCCTGTAGTTAGTAAACTGGCAGAGCTGAGTGGTGACTGGCCGAATCAGATTGCGGTGACGATGGGGGTGTGACATCTGGCAGCAGTCAAGGCTAAGAGCACTGGGATAGGTGACAAAAGGGCTTGTGTTTCACACAGACAGAGCTTCATCCACAACAGTCCCTCATTTATAACTTGTTGATAATGGTTCTTACAGTGTGTCCAGGCAAATGCCAGAATCCAAGCGATCCTCCTCCATAAACAAGCCTAAGGAATTTTTGGAAAAAGACAAACAGAATTCTCCACACCCAAATCCTTAGCAGTACCTTTCGCGGGTCAGTCTTCTTAGCCTCCTAGCGAGAACGTGATTTAGCACATCTTGTGCTGTTCATTCTTAAATTGCAGTGTATCAGCGGTGGCGTGCCACTGCAAACCAAAGATGGTTAAACCACAGCACCGGGGGGGGACAGAATGTGCTGGAAGAAGATTTGGAGCCCTCTATACTAAAGACCAACTCATAACGCGTTAATTTGGCGTAATTATCTTTGGCCCGACCGCTTGAAGTTCACCTCATTTTCTGAATGTGCAGAGTCCACGCCTTGACATTCAAACATCTCATGCTTATAAGAGCCAATGATGAGATTTTGATGTGTCAGTACTAGGAGAGCGTTTCACTGTGCTTCAAAGAGTAGGAGAAAAACCAAATCACCAAACCATATAACAAACACAATATCCCAACAAATATGGTGCAGATGCTTTAAAAAGTTACTGGAACATGTGAGAAGAGAAGTAATGGGCCTGTCACTTGTATAGGCAGAATTATGACATGGAATCCCCTGCTCCTCCTCTGTTAAATGTTTCAGGATTTGTGAAGCTATTGGAGGGTTATTTCTATGAAAGAGAGCTTAGGCACCAAAGAGGAATGCTGATTGTAACCCACAATGAGTCACTCTTGGTTGGATCTCTAGCCCAGGCGCCGATGCCATAGTAGCAGTAAAGTCAATGGTGGTAGAGCCGCAAAGACTAGTCGAACCATATGAATTTGGAGAAAAGAAAAGCCAAATTTTCGTTTGTAGGTGACCCGACATTGGTGGACGGATTTGTGATTCAGAGGTAAAGCATCCTTGTCGCAGTTTAGGGGTAGAAAAGCTCTCAGAAATAGAATTTTGACAGCCATGATTCAGGAGACCAGAGTCCACCCTAGAGAACGAGCTGCGACTCCAACCAATTGTCATAGTTGTGGTTTAACATGTGTAGATTCAGGAACAGTCTGTTCTCCTCTTTCTTTCTCCATCCAGAAAAGGGGTGGGGGACTGGGCAACGCCTGCCTCCTTTGCTTATGGCTTCTGTATGGACCTTTAGAGCCAGAGAGACCCTCTAACACACACTAAGGCCACAGAACTTCAGGCCCAGATCCGAGAACCAGGGCTGAATGGTTTGAATGAGTAGAGTGGATGACAGAGGGCCAGACTTCAACCTCAAACATTAAGAAGATGAAGTTAAATTCTTGCCTCAGGACTCGCATGGCCGCAAGAAGTCTGAGGCATCCTCTGGCAGCATTTGCCGAACGAGAACTTAGCTTTTTTTCTTTTCTTTTTAAATGTGTTTTCATTGCATTTATGTATTTTATGTGTTTAGCCACTGGTTGCTAGGTGTAATGAAATAATAACAATAAAACATCTTTTTGATTGCATGTATATGCTATTCAGTCACTGATTTATATGTAGGCTGAATCTCTTTACCATCCAAATACTATAATCTCTAAGACTTGTGAGAGACCTCAGTCAATATAAAAATCAGTTTTCACCCTACAGACATGGTGGTGTAGGACATGTGTTGAGCTTTCCTGACACATGCTGTAAACAAGAGGCTCTCCCCTGTCCTCAGATTAGTCACAGCACAACCTGTAACTATAACCACAGCAATGTTAGTGACAGGCCAATGAATTTGTTTACAGTATGGCAGCTCGAAGCCCTCATATACTTTACTGATTGGAAACGACTGTCCCTCAGGCAAATACATGGCTCTCTCTCTGTCTCTCTTTCTCTCTCTCTCTCTCTCTCTCTCTCTCTCTCTCTCTCTCTCTCGCTCTTGCTCTCTCTCTTTCTCTCTCTCTCACTAAACTTACTTTGAATACACTTAAGAATTGTCCCTTTATTACAGTGTTTCTCAATCCTGTCCCTGGGGGACCCCTGCTCAGCACATCCTCTATCTATCCTTGCTCACCTGGTGAGAGTGATTAACATGCTCTTGATTAAATCAGGTGTGCTCAGCCAATCAAAAGTGCCACTGATGGGTTCAGCCAGGTAAGTAGAGCAGGGAAGGATGGAAAACGTGCAGAGCAGGGGTCCCCAAGGAGCAGGACCGAGAAACACTGCTTTAGAGGGTAGGTAGATCACATTTTCCGTTGATATATCAGTTCCTGCTCCCTTGGTATTCTTTAATGAGCAGCCTTTACCGCTGGGTATAACCAAACACAGATGCTTGCAAATAATAACAAGTGACAGTGTCACTGGGTGATACAGTCAACCAGTGAAAAGCTGAAGGACTTAAACAATTATCAGATAAGACAATATGCTAAAGGGAGTGACCATGTTAATGCTCAAAATGAAAGCTTAGCTGAGGATCTGGTACTAATCAGTCTTTTGGAAAAGGAATTGAAACCGTGTTCCCATTTAAACTTGGGTGCATTGTGTTCCATGCTGAATCAAAAGCATTTGGATCAACTGGGCTCATAAAGTAATTTTCAGTATTGTAGATTCTGGGCTTTAATCGGTACAGTTATAACACCTTTTTGGTATAATTTGCCCTCCTTCTCTGAGGTTAATGTTTGCAAAAAAAAAACAACAAGTTTCACAAACACACTGTGCACATACAGTATGCTGAAGAAGTAAACAGTGTCACTGGCCTCTGCAGTGTTGGCAGGGGATCTGTGGTTGATCCTGTATAATTGATTGGAATAATGTGTGTATCCCCACTGTATGATTACAGACTCAAACGAAAGGACGAATGTGGCATGTAATTAACTGAGAAGAAAAAAAACAGTGGGTCTGAACCAACTTCAGTTCATTTAGCAGGACAGAAGCAAACAACAAACAGCAGCAAGCACGGGATGGATTTCATCAAAAACGTTATTAAAACCATTCACCTCAGGAAACCCAAGACGCTGAAACCCCTTTCATTATGAAAAGCACCTCCATTTTTTTCACTCACTGGAAAATCATTTAATTATCCCATTTTTAACAAGATTATCTATCACATCGTTTTCTCTTTGTCCAAATGTTTCTTTTTTTCTTTTCCTCTGGCGTTTTAAAAATGATTTTCTTTTGACTGGCCGGAGCCATGTTATACGGTCGTTACGCATGAAAGGCCTGACTTTCAGAAGCCACCAATAAAAACAGGGAATGTGTATTCAATGTAAAAGATGCTTTCCGCTGGGTTTCTCCTTTGCACACACAATAACAGGAAATACACAGAATCCCTGTCTGGAATGCATTCTAGAGGGTGAGGCACGAAAAACAAGCACAAAATGTGAACATACATTTTCACAGCCAGTACACAAATGCTTGGTCACAATCATTGAAAAACAGAAGTTTGGTGGACAGATGCTGGGAACAAAAATAAATAAATAAAAAATAAAAAGGCGGTTATTTCATTCTTTACAGATTGCAAGCCAAGTCGGCGAGTCAGTTTTTTATTTTTAACCGTCGAGAACGGAGGTAAACCTACTAAACAAGTTCTCAGATTGATGTCATTCGGAACCACGGGGGCCATAAAGTAACAGAAAGTGATGCTCTGTTGATACCAAATACAGGCTTGAAGCTCACATCTGTATCGGGGCCTTCCTCCACTAGCACATCAGAAGAGAGCCGAGTTATGTAATGTAAGAGGCAACGGGACAAAAAAGTTTTTCATTTTCAGCGCTTTCCCTCGATTTGGAGAGCTCGCCAAACCCCGGCTCTGGCAATACAGTCAAAACAGTCCATCTGGATCTTATTCCCATTCATATTTGGTTACTTAACTCAAAATAATTGTTTCCCAGAGCTCTCTCTCTCTCTCTCTCTCTCTCTCTCTCTCTCTCTCTCTCTCTCTCTCTCTCTCTCTCTGTCTACTCAGAGCAAACGTTGAAGTTCTCTTGAGGTAGTTGTTCCTGTCAAACTGCGTGCTGCTCCTTCAGAAAGCCGTTAAAGTCCATTCACACCTCATTTGGCACTTTCTGATAGGTTGGGGGGGGGGGTCTGCACCTTCATTTTTTTCGGTTAAATATAGCAGGCTATTTCAATGTTTCAAAATGGGTAACAAGCCTGGAGTAAACCTGCTCCCTCTCAGTTATTAGTCCTTTGTTTGTCTTTGGCCCGGCCACAGAACTGTTATGGAGGACCAGGAAGGGGGACAAAGAAAACGTTTTTCCTCCGTTCCAAAAAGCAACCGAGCACGGAGATGAAGGCCTCTTAACGATTTTTTCTTTTTTTTTTTTGGCTCCACGTTTTGTTGCATGACAGCTACTGAGACTCTTTTTTTTTTGTTTTTTTTTTTAATTCATTGGACATTAGCTCGAAAATACAAAAAAAACAATAACTACTACTTCTGTCTTGGAAGGAGGAAATATTTTCTCTCCTCCTCTCTAACCTTACTCTTTTTTTTTCTCCTAAATTTGACTTGATGTTTGCAAATGTGAAAAAAAAGGGAATGAGCTCATATTCTACCCTTTAAAAACGCTGCCAGGGAAAATGGCTGGTTTTGAATAGCCCCACTGTTCTGTTCTGTTCTACTCTGCTCTGTGTCTCGCTAAGAGTCCCTGATGTTAGTTCCAGAAGAACTCATGTGGCTGTTGGTTTCGGTCCAAAGTTAAGTAAAGCAGCGTTACCCTCGAAAGAATCTCTCTACAAACCGTCTGTTTCAGTATAGACACACTCGCTGCACAGGCAAACTCACAAACATGCACCTATCGTCAGACGCGCACGGGTCAAAACAGTATTTTACGTGTTTATGCGCACGAACGCCAACGAACCGGCATGCAAACAAATGTGAAAGATCTCATTTCAAATGCAAATAGCACCGGACTTTCCATCTGACCTTTTTGTTTGAATTTGAAGGATGGCAGAGGAGAAAGGAAGTCAACAGCCTCTAAAAAGTGGAACTCAAAGCTTCCAGCTTTCCAAAATAACCCTGCAGACAAACGACACCTTTGTCACCTTGCTGGGCATGTTAGAACCTTGCTCATAAAACGTTCTTACGCCCAACGTAAAAATCTCAGCATCAGGTTCAATCCAGGCCAGACAACATCCCCGCTCTTGGATCCTCAGATGGCCACATTCCCTCAGTTCCCTAAGTTCACCATTCCGCCCATGGACAAAGCTGAAAACAGCTGGATATTTGGAGCTTCCCTGATATTCTGTTCTCTAGTTTGATGATTCCAGTTTGATACAGACACCTGACTACTTCTCTGATCATTACTGTACCCTCTCTACAGGCGATGAGCTACATATAGCTGATGATAAAATATCATACACAAACAAACAAACAAAAATGTATTTTTGCAGCTTTTGTGTTCGCCGGCATCTGCACATGCTGCAGAGGTTAACTGCAGGTCTGTGGGAAAATGAAGTCGTGGCTGGTTTTCACATTTACAGTCATTCATAACACACAGGCTGTTTTCATCTACATTTCTAGAAAGTTCCTTACTGGCTTAATGAAGACAGAAGTGAAATACATCCCCTACTAACAGTATAAGAGTGTTTTTCAGCTCAAGTTACACAACGGATCTGGAACAAACTTTTACGGTCATTGTGTGGAGAGAAGCTTGCCTTGAAATTGGCAGGCAAAATCATTGTGCATCAATGCTCTGAGACAACAGCTGTCTGCAACCTCATCTTACATCCTGAGACCTCAACGGAGAGTCAGAGGACTAATCAATACTTTGGCTCCCCGTAGCCTGTTAAACCCTGATGAGCCCCACATGTCAACCATTAGGAAAACATCGTCACACTCTCTCACCCCAGTTAGTCTTTTTTTTTTTTTTTCTTTTTCCCGTTGTGGAATAAAAACACAAAAGGACCGAAACAAAGCTCTATTGTGGAGATTCTCTGTCATTGAGCCACGGCTGAGTTTTTTTTTTTTTTTCGACCAGCAATAAAAAATCTCAATTAAGATTTGCCGCCGCGGAGGAGGCATCTAGACCAATAGGCAGCTAGACCGAGTGTACTTTTTTCTGTACAACAAACGTAAGACTACACGGCAGTACGAGGCGCGAAGCGGGGTTATGCGGTTGTTTGTTTTTATACAAAGGGATCTGTAAATCACACCTCGTTAACCATTTGAGAGTTTTGTTGACTCATGGCGTGAACCGGTTCCAGTCAGATGAAAAATAAAGATATGATTTTCCATTTAAAGCATTTTGTTTCAACCACTTCAGCGGGCTTTATTATTAGTCACTTACTACTGCACAAATATCACCCTCACCAACAGTTACCACTGAAACACGTTGTCTGCTCGGGACGGCCACGGTTCAGCAGAAACCCTGAAGAACAGGATACAAACACCACACAACATACCAGAGACCGCATGTTGTTGTATGTATTTAAAAGATTCAAAGGTACAAGGGATGGGTCTGTTATGTGGGTGACTGTTCCACCGTACCTACGTGATGAGTTGTCATGTGGCCAGGAAAAGCTACGTTCAGCCAAGATGAGCTAAAAAAAAAAAAAAAAAAAAAAAAAAGAGGTCTATTTGATGTTTATTTGAAATGTGTTGTGTTCAGTCATGGTTTAAATCAACTACAGAGAGCTATATAATCAGCCCAAAGCACAGTTCCCCGTTATGCCAGAAATCCACTATTTACCCACACAGCCTACACCAGTATTAACAGCGCTTTATGGCCTTGGCATTTCTTAGTTTTAACTAGTGAAAAAAAAAAAAAGAAAACAGCTTTAAATTTTCTGCAGTTTGGACACAACGTTTGTGTCTTACTTAGATCAAGTTTAAACAGGGGTTGTCTGAGAGCAGAGCATCAGAAACTGCTCATTCAGCTGTTTGTGAGTTGTTTCCTCTACGTATTGCCCAGCATGCTGCTGTGCTAACGATTGTACTCCATTACAGACACACCCTCGCACCCCTAAGGGGTCTAGAAAAGAGCCTGACGAATTAAGAGCCAATTGAGAAATGTTTATGAAGGGATTGGCGAGCAATAAGAGGAGAGTGGAGATGATGGTGGGGGGGGGGGGGGGGGGTCGAGAAGGTTGGCATCTCAATTAAAAGCAGAGGTTTCTTCCCCCCTCCCCCTGCCCCCTTCTCATACACACGCTAACGCAGAGGATGAGACCAAGCATTTCTCCGGCCTGTATTTGAAACTCGAACTCGCAATCTCATGACCTTGTAGCCACAGCGGGTGTCCGGAGCACGGTTTATTTTTAATAAGATGTGGCATGTTGGCGAAGAAATGAAGAGGGCGAAAATGCACCAAAGCCTCAAGGGGGGGGGGGGGGGGGGGGGGGGGGGGGGGGGGGGTTGTGAAGGAGACGCAGACGGAACCTCTGCAACCAAAGCCCCTCATATGGTTCCCTTCTCGCCTGCGCCCGTCTCTGCTTCGGCCTAACGGCATTAAAAATACTCCGCGGGCTTTAGTGACAGATAAATGAGAGAAATTCCATACTGTCTGTATGTGTGTTTGCAAGCATGCCAACATACTCTTCACCTCGTAAAGCATTCTCCGTCATCTCTGTGTGCGGTAGCAGAACAGACAGAAGTGAACAAATGCACCTTTATGACTTTGGAAATGTTTTTTTTTTTTTTTTTTTTCCCTGAATTCTAAGGTAACGCATGCCAGTTCTGAAGCCACATGGTACCTTTCCATCTCTTTGCTGTGTTCATATGTTTTTCCAGCTTCATCTTTAAACCTCTGAGTGTCTGCACTGGTTCTAGTCCTTTCCTGTCTAACTGTAGCACTGTCTTGTGTAGGGCAGAACAGGGTCAAAACTAACGTGACTTCACTGTATCATAAGAAAACAGGTAAAATGTTGGTAAATTATTAAATACTACCTTTGCATTGAAGGAAACACAAAATATCCAACAGGAATAAATTTTAACCAAGCAGTGTTTCTAATAGGCTCCGCTGGTTTTGAATTCAAATGTTGATACATGCAAATAATGTTCTTCTAACCTTAATCAGACACAGTCATATTGGTAGAAATGATCAACACCACCAACACATTACTTACTTTACACATTTGAAAAGAGACACAAAACAGTTTCATCACAAATAAACACGGGTATGGTCTTTACCTAAAGAAATATATTTTCTCCAATCTAATGCCTTGCAATACAAGGGTTTTTTTTTTTCTTCAGTGTCATCGTAATTGCACTAAACACAGTTTTTTGATGTATGTGAATGATAAATTCTTTAAAACATCCCAAAAAACGAGGTATGATGAAACATCTCTGACTAAGTGCAGTCATGTGTCACCCTACAGCCACGTTGCAACCAGGTCCTGCAGACCATTGACGGTTCAGATGGTCTGTCCCCCCCTCTCGATGGGTTTTCTCCCTCGCATAAAAAAAAAAAAAAAACACAGACAGGAACAGAAAGACAAAAGGGAGAAACTGACAAGAGATAAGTAGAAAATGTCTGGATGACCTTCCATTTTTTTCTGAAGTAAAACCATCTGTATTTGACAGTAAATCAGACAGAATGAGAGACAAAGAGAGGGTGGGGTGGGGGAGAGAGAGAGAGAGAGAGAGAGAGAGAGAGAGAGAGAGAGAGAATGAAAGTGAATAGTGAGGAGGAGAAAAAGTTTATGGCTTATACACAGATCAATATGTGGAAAGAGTGAAATAGAGAATACACTCGACTAGCTTTAAAAAAGGGTGGGCTTCCTGTTTTTATGTCCTTTGTCTGTTTTTCCTCCCCAAGGGTTACATCCTAAACATGTCTAACAACTTTGGATGCACGATACCTCAGAGATAAGAGAAAGGCCTTCAACCATTATATAATCGAATTTCCAAACTACGGGCCTCCCAAAGGGCGTGTACAGCTGATACGTGGCCTCTCTTCAAACAGACTGCGAAACGTATGTTTAGATTTGGAGGAGCTCAGTTTTAGAATTCCATTCTTCATTTTAGAGCTGTGTTCAAGGTAATGGTTGCAGAATTTTTCAAGCAATCATTGCCTTGAACACAGCACTAACGTGGTGCACATGATTCAGTACCTTAACACTGAGATGCACATTTAACAGTGAATGAATAACAGTGCCAGGCTAATCCTTGTAGAAATAAACTACTGACTATTGCTTTATGTGACTCTGCTCCACTTAAAACAAGCTTTCCAAGTCCGACTCTTTCAGTTCCATCATCACAAGGAGAGAAAGACAAAGTTTATGTGAGCCTTCACCCACAGAGCTTGCTTGAGGGGGTCAAAGACAAAGACCTACCCTTTCTCTCTCTTGGAGGTGGTGATAATTGAAATTTCCTTTTTCTCATTTTTCTCATGGCTTTGTGGCTCTTTTGTGCCGTGCCAGTTTTCTCGGCATGGTCCAGGGGTGGGGGGGTGGGGGGGCGCAGAGGAGTGCCACACGAGGACACTAACAAGAGGCCGAGTCATATGCTCAAGGAAGATTTCATGTCAGCCGTGGGGGCCACAGCTGTTGAGTCTTTGAAGGATATTACAGGCCGCTTCAGTCATAAGAACACAATAAATATCAACATCCTCCACCACATCAGCCTTCAAAATCCTCAGCTTTCAGCTGAAGGCAAAACAAGTCTGGGACTGATTTGAAGGACTCCTGCCACAGGAGAGAATCCGAGACGCGACTACAAACATGATGGACCATAACTGCACACTAGGTTGATTTTTTTTTATTTTTTTTAATTTCCTTTCAGTTGTTTCACTTTGGTGATTGCATTGTATAATTTGAGGGTGCTAGAAAAACTTAAGTTGAGGGTGCTAGAAAAACTTAAATTATGAGTGATGATAAACCACACTGAATTCATTTTGCTATGGTTTGGAAACTCATTAAAAAGCTGAGTGTTCCAATGATTTAAATCAAACAAATGAAGTAGTAAAATTTTGGAATATGACTCAAACTTCTATATGACTCAACATTTTTTGAGTCATACAACATCTCTTTGCTCCTTGTACATAATTTTAGATGTTAGAAATAAAACCCGTGTCATTTTGCAGATGGCAGTTAAAGTTTCACCACAAACACAGACACACACACACACACACACACACACACACACACACACGAAGAATCCACCCTGTCAAGTGCCACTTGCTCCCACATTAGCCCACTCATCCCACCCCTGACCGAAAAGCAGTGGAGGTCCAAGGCCGACCCTCCATTGGAAAAAAAAAACGAAGTCTGGTGAGTGTGACGGATACGTGACAGGTGGAAGAGTGATCCACTCAACAGGATACACCAAATGTACTATGCATCTGCTATTACACAAACTCTTGTTTTGTTTTTTTTGTTTTTTTTGTGACCAAGGAATCCTATCATTCGGCTATCGTCACGCTGATACATCTTCCACCGAGCCGGTCATTCAAAAATAATTTAAGTTCTTATTGGTTTCAAGGAGAATCCAATTTGACGCTGTGCTATAATATGCTCCTCTTGAATATTTAAGACTTATGTAAGATTAGGTGAGGTCAGTAATTTAAGTCCTCTAAAATCAGTTCAGATGTCACACATCAGCTGTTCCTGTAGCACTGAATGGGTCGTGTATGACAGACCGGTTTTGATGCGATAGTGTTTCTACGGCTTTTTTTTTTTCGTGTGGCGTGGATATAGTTTTGGTTCCCCAAGGGTCTTTATGAGTCAGGAAGTAGAGGGGGCTGTGCAGATGCATCCAATAAAACAGTGGACTGGAATACACTGCTCCCCATACTGAACCGAAGGCTTGTCCAGCCGAGCCAGCAATAACAGTATTGTGTTATGAGAAGCATGTTTTCCATTGTCCGTGACTTTGGTTTTAAGCATGGTTTCTCACATGCACACACTTTCTATCTTGAAGAGAGAACTATAGCTGAAGAAACATAAAAGACCATGCCCTGCTCTGGCTGGCATGCGATGAGGCTGCCAGCCAGCTCTCAAAATAACCAGCCTGAAAGCTGGCATAATTGAAACCTGGTGGGTGAAGCTGTTAGCGGGTGGTTTGGCCATAAAACGTATTCACTGTCAGGCCAAAGATGAAGAGATACCAGAGCTAGCAAATCAAAGCTACTCCAAGACTGGATGACTCTAAGACATGCAAGCACTTTAGCTCATGCTAAAATCAAGCAGTCCTTCTCATGTGCTTGCAAACAAATCTGTTTACACGAGGAGAGAAGAGAAGAGAAGAGAGGAGAAGAGGAAAGGAGAGGAGAGAAGAGAAGAGAAGAGAAGAGAAGAGAAGAGAAGAGAAGAGAAGAGAAGAGAAGAGAAGAGAAGTGAAAATCTCCTTGCTCTTGTATCTCTCATCTGCCTGGTCTTCAATTTCCTCTCTCATAATTTACTTTATCTTTGTCTTCTTCCTCCTCTTCATTGCCTCCTTTTTCCTGCTCTCATTCTTTCTTGGTTCTCCTTAGTATTCTGTCTTTCAAACAAACAAACGAAGCCAATTTTGTGAAAACTACAGATGTGACAGAAGGGTGGCGTAAACATGAGGCTACTAAACAGCCATCTAAAAGTAAACAGAAAAGCAACTGCATGTGTACAGCCAAGGAAACGGTGTTTACTTGTGTTACTTTGGATGTATGGATTACTTTGAAGGACATTTCAAATCCCATCAGTCATTTTATGACCTTTGTGCACGAGCCAAAGAACCATACCGGAACATCCTGACAGACATCTCAATCCCTTCTGCTTTGAACATTAAGGTTATGTGTCAACCCAGGGTTAGTCACCCTAAACCCTCTATATCCCTGTATGCCAGAGCCTTTTAGGAGCAGTCAGTACAAGGCCACAGTTGATCAGGGTAAGGGGCTTAGACAGCACTGTACAAAGGGGTAATTTGGCCCAAAAAAAAGCCCCCTGCTCTCTGAACACAGGTCTACTACACCCACCAAATCCCAGCTGTTGCCCATTTACCTCCTGCCGCTACTGTGGCCCAAGTGGCTGTTGCCTTCAATAGACTATGACTGGTTAATCTCCCAGGCACTCCGACAAACTGCCTTAAAGAGCAGCCCGAACGATGGGGGCGGGCGAGGACCGAGGGCGAGTGAGGTTCACACGCAGCTCATTAAAGACATGTTTCTCACCCGCTGCGGTTACAGAACAGGCTTTACCTGGAAAGAACCCCAGTTAGGAGGAAAAGAAAAAAAAAAATCCTAATTCGGGGTACAAGGGTCTCTCTGGGAGTTCTTTTTTTTGAGCGCCAGCCAATCTGCGGCCCCCTCTGCAATACGTCGTCATCAGATAGCAGCTGTGAGAAGGGGGGGGGGCCTTCCTATTCTGGAGATAAGAAAGCTAAATATGAGTGTGAGAACTGAGAGGTGCGAACAGGTTCTGACCAAGAACGTTTGATGTTTAGGACGCCGACCGCACGGGTCGGTGGTCCGCGCCTTCTTCGTGGCACCCACTGACGTGAACTTTCAGTTCCCTTGGAACTCGTTAAAAAACGGTCGCGCACATGATGCATCTGTGTTTCTACATGTATGAGATTCCTCTGGGTCATAGTGTCAAGGGGTTTACGACCGAAACAACGACAAAGATAATTGGCAGACAGGGGAGGCAGATAGAGACATTCTGGGGAGAATACAATAATGATTGCAGAGACATAGACAATTACCATTTAATTAAGGTTTAATCCAAATCATTTAACCCTTTTACACCTAGATAAACTGTATCTCTAAACATTATGGCATCAGAAGTTGGAGCATTTCGTCAAAATAGTGACGATTTTAAAAGCCGGCCCGATTTAGACGTTAGTAAATTCAAATCTTAATTCACTAAAGCAAATACATCCACCGCAGATCTCAGAGGAATGCATTGACATCAGCTTCTGTACACATAGATCTCTCAGCAATAATTTGCAGTATCCCTTACTTAGGATGGGTTAGTGTCAAGGACTTCAAACACAGAAAGTCCATGCTGTCCCTGAGGAGACAACAAACCGTAGATTAAAGTGACAGTGGTTGTGTTTTGCCCGGAGTGCCAACAACTCTACCATTCCAGAAACGTTTGACTGGCAAGACCCTGCTTGATGGACAGGACCTCTGTCCTGCTCATTGTCCATCAGAGCCTCGTAAATTGTAGCCCCTCCTTCTCCCCCCCACCCCTCCCCCCACACCACTTCTAATCATTCATTCTTTGTGAATTAATCAGCACTTTGGCCTGGCCTTGCTGCCATTACTCACTAGCTGCTAACACCCATCTAAAAATAGTACCTCTCGCCTGCCTCTGGGCTACACCACAAGCAGTGAGAATAAGGGGTGTCGCCACGGTAACAGCAGAAAACCCCGAAACAAATCCTTCAATTTGCTTTGTGGGTGTATAGAGTTGCAGAGAAAAGACCAGAATTATAAAATTCTGTATCTACTCATTACAATGTGAGCTACTAAAAAAAAAAAAAAAAAAGTGAAGTGTTGGCAGTAGGAGTAAACTTTTCAACCAAGGCAAGCTTGAGTTATAGTGTAACACCTTAATGTTATAGTGCTGCCCCCTAGTGGGCTGCTGGAGTATGAAAATTCAGCATAAACTGGTATCCACAGGCTTTAACCTCTGACATAGGACATCTAGGTAAGGGCAAAACTCTGGTGCTTATGGACCCTGGGAGTAGTAGCTGTTTCATAATCCTGGAATCATAATCCTGGATTTCATTATAATTTCCCTTTCCTTTCCTCTCCTTTCAGGAGTTTAAGCAAAGAGAAAGAAGTGAGAATGAGAGCCAGCCTCACAGGAGAGTTTTCAAGAAGTTGGACGAACGTCCAGGCAGCCTGGAGAAGTTCTCACTCTGAGGAGAGTCACCCTGTTTGAAAGCACAATGACACAGCTCGGAGGGAGAAAACCAACACCGGCACGCGCAGTAATAAGTATTATTAGTTAGAGATCCTTGTGATGATTGGTCGGGCATTCGTCAGGGAAACGAGATGTATATTTATCTAGTAATGGAAGTGCGTTGCCGTGGTGCTTTGGAGGACATATCACTGGGGCCAGAATCCACAGGCCACGGGAATGCGAGAGCGGTGGGAAGCTTGTGAGAGGTATGTGCCCCTCGTTGGGTTTCTGGAAAAAAAAAAAAAAAGAAAGAAAGAAAGATAGAAAGAGAGAGATGGACAGCACAGCTGAACCATCTGGGACCAGGTTTCGGTTTGAAGTAAATTTCCGAAACAGCATATAGATTTTGTTCTGCCGGTTACACTGTAAAGCGGGCGGAACAGAGACCGTGGATTCATCAGTGACTCTCAATTTCTTTTTTTTTTTTACACTGCTGTTCTGCTCAAAGGGAAAGTAAAACAGGCTGAAAAAAAAAAAAAAAGAAATCTGAGGAGGTTTTGAGGAGGTTAAAAAGTGTTCTGCTTTAAGTTTTTTTTTTTTCCCAAAAGTAGTTGCACAACGTTTTGGCTGATAAAAAAAACAAATAAAAATCAATAACACAACACCCGTAACAAACAGAATGCCAGCAGTATTGTGATATATACGTATGGAGCAATGCCGCATTGAAGAAAGAACTACTTTCATCTGTACAACAGATTTTTAATAGACTCATATAGTCTGACAAACCTTTAGCGCACATCAAAAATACATTTAGAACATATACAGACACTGGATTGGCAAATGCATTTGAATCTGTGGAATTGGAGTGAAGACTGTTGCATAACATGCTGTTTTTTTGTTTGTTTGTTTGTTTTTTTAATTTCCATGTTACATTAAAACTACACACGGAATTAATATAAACACACCCAGCGTTAGTCAAGAAGTCCTGAACATCTGCAGTTATACATTCCACTCCAACCCCTAAAAACAAAAAAAAAAAAAAATCCAACCAGCATTGGAACCGTCCAATTAAATAACTTTGTCAGCGGTAGGGAATTAGCTGTTAAAGGTCAAAGTAAACAATGCTATTGCAACTTTGCCAGCTCTCTGATCACGACACCAGCTTCCTTTTATTACAGCTATTGTAGCTCAAAACTTTATTGTAATTGGAAGTATCAGCTTGAATGAGAGTAACCTTCAAAAGATTTCCATCAAAAGAGGAAATGTTTCAAAAGTTTAAGTGGCAGTTTGAGCCCAGTTTTAAATGTAGCGTTGGAATAAGGTCCATGTACACTGGCATAATTACAGAGTGTACCTACACTGGTAACAAGAGGTAACTCTTAGTAAAAGCATTACTGCTGTGGAAGGGATGCTTCTAGTGTAGCTAATTATTTATGTGTGGAAGGCAATTTTACTTTACATATTGCTATTATGGTTCTGTCAGTCACCATTTTGTTTTACAACACAGTTTTTGCATAATAACGTCTTGTCACCAGTGTAATGTTGTTGCAATACTACAGTTATGCATTTCAATTTTTAGTCACTTTTTTGGGACAAATGATAAATTGGTTGGTGAACAATCATTTTTCTGACAGCAGAGCAATGTAGGCATCAGTCTCCCTTTCAAATATCTTTATTCCATAAACCATATCATCCAATGGTCCATTACACTCTGACTCATTTACACTATTCACATTGAACTGTACCCAGTAGTTACAAATCTTTTCAAGTTAAATAACTAAACATTAAAAATGAAATAGCCAAAGCACTTCTCTTTTTAAGATGAAAGGATTGAGAAGGAGAGCGATTAACTGTAAGTGTCAGGGTTTTTTTTGTCTTTTTTTTTTTTTTTTGTTCTGCTGTGGCGATTGCTGAGACGAATGAAGCTTGACTGGCAGGAGATGCATCACTAAACAGGCAGGTGGTTTCTCTAGGCGTTGTCACTGTTGCACCTTGGTGGGTGGCCAAGTCTTGTGTTAGTATCTGTGTTGTGTTGCCTTGTGTTGGCTTGTGTTGCGTTGCGTTGTGTTGTGCTGCGCTGTTTTGTGTTGTATTGTGTTGTGTTGTGTTGTGTTGTGCTGTGCTGTGCTGTGCTGTGCTGTGCTGTGTTGTGTTGTGTTGGCTTGTATTGTGTTGTGCTGTGCTGTGTTATGTTGTGTTGTACTGTGTTGTGTCATGTTGGCTTGTATTGTGTTGTATTGTGTTGTGTTGTGTTGTGCTGTGTTGTGTTGTGTTGGCTTGTGTTGTGTTGTGCTGTGCTGTGCTGTGTTGTGTTGGCTTGTGTTGTGTTGGCTTGTATTGTGTTGTGTTGTGTTGTGTTGTGTTGTGTTGTGTTGGCTTGTATTGTGTTGTGCTGTGCTGTGTTATGTTGTGTTGTACTGTGTTGTGTTGTGTTGCGGATGCAGAGACGACTCTTTGTAACCCCTCTCCCTGCTCCCTTGGTAGCCCCAGAACGTGGCGTCGCTTTATCCATTATCAAGAGCAGTGAGTGAGCAGTTTGGCACAGATAGGCCCAGGCAGGGCTCAGTCAGACAGGAGCCACTCACACGCCCAGGGCACAGGAACAGGGGAACTAAGGCCTTATATCACCAACCCATCCCTCTTCAGAGCACTTCTACACAAAGGACAGAACACACACACACACACACACACACAAAAAAAACAAAACAAAACAAGCATTAATGGAAATATGGCAAATACATGGTGGGAATATTCACGAATAAGACGCTCCATTTTTAGCAGTCACTGATTTAAGTGTCCGTACAAAATCGGACCATATGTGATGACAGGCTTTAAATTGCGATATTCGCCGTGTAACGTCTGCTTCCATTCAAGTGAATAGAAATTTTCCTGACTATACAAGAATGTGTCATGTAAATCGTTTGATCTACAGCTTGTACGAAATGATGCATCTATAAAATGCAACTGAATATGGCAGACAAGGATAGCATGCTGCTCATGTCAGTCAAGCCACCGAAATGACAGTACCACCTGGAATGACGTTGTCATATGAATATGCATTCAAATTGCTGTTCGTCCTAGTCTGTACAGAAATACACATGAACTCATCCCGAGCAGTTATACCACAACTATTTCGTAAATGTAACAGCTAAGATAGGAGCCAGGAGCGAGGAAAACTTAGAAACAGATATAAAAACCTGAGAAGACGAGGACTGAACCGCTGCTATTCGGGTCAATGAACATTAAGGTAAATCAAAAATCCCATTTTGGTAAGTGTTGGCACGTGCTTAGAGCCCCTCCCCTCTGTTTGCTTTGGGTTTGATTTATGGCCAAGAGCTGTCTGCAGGCTGGCAACTGGGGGGGGAGGCAATACTGCATGGAAAGGTGCTATTGGGAGTAATGCTGACCATGTCACAGGGAGGGGGGGCAGGGCGCATAGCTGCTTTAGTGTCCGATTTCTAGTGCGACAGCCAGCGGGCCCCCGGAATGGATCTCCTCACCGCACAGCTCCGCAAATGAAGGAGATGGCCCGGCTCCAACGGCTCTTGGCCGGAGCTGTCAGAATGTTTGTCCCCTTCCACCCGACCCCACGATTCCCTGGCTCCGAGCTCTCCCCGAGAGATTAAACTCCTCACGTACACCCCCTCCTGTGACATCCACACCTGAGATAGCACTCAACCCCCTGGGTGAGATGAGGGGAAACGGGGGAAGAGGTGCCAGTCGCTCCCTCCGGTCCAAGAGCAACAGTAAAAAAAAAAACAAAAAAAAAAAATCAAAGAAGCCTCGGGGGGGGGGGGGGGTGCCATTTTTACAGCACGACCGCAAATGTCTCCCACTAACGCGAAAAGTCGATTGCGTGACTGCACGCTGCGACGGATCTGACTCTCTGACTTCTATAAAAGAGAGGCTGTTATCGCTGAAACTTTAAGATCTCTGCGCTAAGGCCTGGCGCGAGATGTGAGATGTGATTAGGCTTTTACGAGAAACATATTTGAATGGAATATCAACAAATTGTTCCATATCCTCTTACCCAACCTTGAGACGCTGTGAAAGGATCGTATATATTTTAGCTCGTCGGAAGAAATTCTGAGAGCGGACTTAAGGGCACTGACAATCGAACTGTCTTGATGGTATCACCTGTAACTTGTTGGGGGCTCATGCCTGCTTTTTTCAAAAACGTCTCCTCGCTTTCAAAGGCCATGATCGATTCGTCGGGAATGCCGCTCTCTGTCTTTTCCCGCCCTCCGCCGTTGCCGCCGCTGTGATTGGATAGCTGGATTATCTCTTCGAAATGGCCAGAGGAAGCAGAGAGGCCATTTTCATGCTTGGGTTGTACTCCATTGACCAGCAACACTGAGGAACTGAGGATGGAGGAGAGATAAACGAATGAAGGGTCAGAAATGGTTGGACCAAGGGAACACAGCCTCACTGAAATCCACTGTAGTTAAAGATGTCTGTCCAGTAAAGAGAAGTCATCCACCACTGCATCAATGCAGCCAAAGAGTCAGGGATGAAGCACTAATTAACTTGTTCTCATCCCGGTTCTCATTATTCTCTCAGTCGGACAGAACTTGCTGTCAAAAGTATGTCCAGCGCGGTTCTGTACAATCTTAAGAATATTTCTTGTTTTGATATGTGGTCAACTAGGTATGCGGGGAAAATTACTTTGTTATGTCAGATCACTCGTGGTGGTCCAATCACAAAATTCCCACATTCATGAGCATATGTGTTAGACGTATACTGTACGTTTGTAATGAATCCTTTGACAGACAGTGAAAATGCATATTTTGTTTACCTGTCTGACATGCTGTCCTGCGACGAGTCATCTTTCTCTTCAGGACATTGCTGGAAGTCAAAAGTCTCTGAAGAAAAAAAAAAAAACAACATAAAATACATAAATTACATCCTCAAAAACCACACAATGAAACGATACCTCTTTCTCCAAATGGTTGAAAGTTTGTAGAAATAAATGTCTCACACATCTGGATTTAATCATATGATCAGAAAAGAAATCCCCTATTTTTCTCCTCATTGGCTCTTGCCAAAATTTTTCTATGCGTAAATGACTCATACGTGTGTTCTAACAGTAACAGGGAAATGGAGGTTTTGCATGTCCGTGTTGCTCAGCAGACTGAAAAAGATGGGACAGAATTAAAAAGCCCACGCAAAGAATCCACAACTGAATCAGAGGGGGATTTCTGCATCTGCTGCTTTCTCCTGCGCACAGGCGTGGAACTGCTGTGTTTGTGGCTGGGGGCATGGATCCAATCCCCCCCCCCCCCCCCCCCCCCCCCCAACTGGTGCAGCCCTGTGCCTGCCAACAGGTCTTCCATTGACGGCCAGCCCTGTTTCTGCCAACCAGTCTGCCATAGACAGCCACATCCTTGCTCTGAAACGGCTTTGCCATGTTGGGACGCCGGTCTGGTTCGTTAAACGCCCTGTAATGCAATCTGGCTGACTCATCCCAATGACCTTCCAGGGTATTAGACTAGAGATGTAAATGAACGTGCATATGAAGAGAGAGACGAGAAATGTATGCGTAAGCATAAATATGAGATTAACATGTCCGCCAAAGAAAGGTCCCCTGTCTAATTTGAGGTTGTTCGGGCCGGCAAGGTCTACGGGCAAACAATTCAACCCAGACTCTACGCAACTTTCAATCAAGCCATCCAACCGTGCAGGAATATTTCAGATACGGCGACTTTGGCGCAAAGTTGCATTTCTTGTGATTTTTGGGAAATGGACAAGCTGAGAGGAAAATTCTAAATATATTCTCTTCTTTTCCGAGACGACACGACAGGCAACGAGACAAGAAAAACCTTGGCAAATCTGAATACGTACTAATAATAACAGTTATTTCTAGCAAAGGGATAAAGTTTGTGAGATAAAGCCAGACACAATGTTGAACTCTGACAGAAGGAAACAGTCGTAGAGGCGGCTCAGTCTGAGAAGAGAGAGAGTGTGACATTCAAGACCTAAAGCACAGCTAACGTGACCTTATTTTAAAGTCTAATGAGCTCTACCAGAACACCCCAAAACAATATGCCATTCAGTCTGCCTACAAAGAACTAATCTAGAACATTCTTACTAATGGAGACATAAGTAATGGGTACCTTCATGATAATATTACCATAGGACTTCAAGCCAAAGTCAGGCCCAAACGAATGACGTCTGTTTGTGTGGCGCTGGAACGCTGAGCAAACAAGATGGTAGATTTAATTTGTTTACCTTTGCTGATCTCAGATTCTCTTTTGGCATCGTCGCCGTTGATAATGGCAGAAGTAGTAGGTTTTGTGTCCTTCTACAGAGAAAGAAAAAAAAACCAAACAATTATTCATTTCTTCTGGAACGATGGAAAATTCTTGAAGAGCTAATGGTTGCTGTGGTTGGGCTCTCAAGGGGAAGACGTGTACCTTTTCTCCTGCATCTGTTTTGCGAGTTCTTTTCATAATCTCCTCTAGACGCTGCAAGGAAAACACACAGAGAACACAATTCTGAATAAGGATCGACAGACAGACAGACAGACTAGATAGATAGATAGATAGATAGATAGATAGATAGATAGATGAAAAAATATATACATACAAGCAACTGCCAAGAGAAACAAGTACTTCCAAAATACAAAGGGATACAGTGAACATTAAAAGCCAGGTTCTGGACTTAATCAAGAACTTTAGATATTTTCATGCTAAGGGTCATTTCATTAAAAAAAAAAAAGAAAAATTGGCCAGATTTAGTTAGGCATTATTTGGCAAGCCTGGGGCGAGGAAGAGAAAGCAAAGACAGTTTAAGAGGGCACTTTTGACAGGAGCAGACAAAGGTTGCTCAACGTGCTGATGCTTTACGAGAAGTGAAGGCTGAGGTAATGTTGGCATGGACGTCTATAGGAAAGACGTCGTCGGACGGAGTCGACTGTGGTCCAAGGAATACACTCCTCGACCGTGATGTCCAAGCACCGGTTCAACACGCGAGACAGAACAGACGAGTGTTTCCGAACCAGGTGACAGGAAATATCTGTCTACAAGCATGGAGCAGGGCGAATGGAAGGTAATCGCTTTTTTATTTTTATATATATGAAAAGCGCCACAATAAAAAAAAGTGATTACCTTCCATTCCATAATACACCGACTAACGGAGAATTATTTTCAACCCAAACTGTACCATTTCTCCTCAAACAGATTCACTCAGATTGCTGAACAGACTCAACCGTAGCAAAGCCCCAAACAAAATCAGAAACGACATACCATATCAATTCAGTTCAAAGCACTGGTTTAGCTCCAACTATTTCAAATACTTCTTGCCTCCACATCTTGTCTTTCTTGGCCATTTAGGGGAAAATATGCACATGACATAAAAGTTATTTAAGACTGCAAAGAGTCTTAAGGATCTCTGAAAAAGTTGCGCAACACAGAGATTTTTCCCATGAACGCAGTAGTAGACTGGGAGCAGTGAGATTTATGAAGGCCAGTTCTCTTGATGTGCTTCAGAGACTCTCAGTTATGCAATACCGATGATGGAGTGTAGGATGGTAGTGACTTACAGCGTACAGAACACACTGTACCGGTGCGTTAAACCTAAAGAAACTACAGACAGCTGCTACGGAGGTTTACGCTCTCCACTTTGCTCTGACCGGTATGTGGAAGACTTAAAACAGACCTTCGGTCGATCCTATCTAACAGATCCACGTGTGACAAACCCTTTCGAGCCGGCTGAAAAAAAAAAAAAAAAACCCTTGCAGCGTCGGACCGCGAGTAAAAGGGAACGCCATTGGCCGCCTGCCTTCGGGGGTGAGTCTGACAGCCAGAGTCACTTCCTCTCTTACTGTTCAGCGGCAGCTTCTGACCGTCAGACGATCTCCTCCGAGTTTGTTCAATCTCACTTCTCATAATGTCAACACAGCACAACTGAGGGAGAGGAATAATAAAGTTACTGGCTTCAGATGTGTTGGAGAAAGCGCGCGTCTCACTTTCACCGACTAAGCTAATCCCCATGTGAGAAGGGGAACTAACGAGACAATGTGTTTACACAGACTGACACACGACTCTCCGATCACCGTGCACCTTCACGTAAAACACGAACCAGACGAGAGGAGAAAGGCGAACATTTTTCGTTTCTAAACGTGAATGACTTTAAAGAGCTTCGACGACCCTCCTCTACCTTCTTCCTCTCCAGCCTCTCCTGTTCCTCCCTCTGGAAGTGTTTCTCTCTCTCCAGACGCTGTCTCTCCGCCTCCTCTCTGGCCTTGGCTTCACTCTCTTCTTTCTGGAACACACACAAACACAACACAGAATGAGAATCTCCCCACACACACACACACCCATGTACCATCCCTGCCGGGGCCAAGCGGCTGAAGACTAAAAGAGAATGGATCAGAGCGTTACAGTCAAGGAATTGAAATCTGCCACACAAATTTAATTTCCTCAGCATGAACATAAAAAGTAGTCAATTTTGCGCATACAGAGTCTGAAGGTAAAATACCCTACTTGTTCTTAATTTGTGATACAGTGAGGAAACGGACGGATATCCCGTTTCAAAGCCTGAGAATTACGGTTTGAAACACAAGGTGGTGGTAGCGGCACACAGGTGTGTGTTGACGCAGCGTTCATGGAGCTCTGGGGTTCAGATTTCAGGGGCGAATGCAAACATGCCTTCGAGTTAAAACGTGTTCTGGTTCGCTGTGTTCCTGTAAACTGACCTGGTCCAGCACACCGTGAATAACAACAACGAGCAACAAAAAACAATGTAAGCCATAAACTGTTATAGGATATTTGTACATTAACGAATGCAGCTTTGTGAGCTGTAAGCATCAAGCAAAGGTTAATACACAATTCCTGTTATTAAAATTAAAAAAATCAATATGTATTTGAATCAAGAGTAAAAATGATCCAAAGGCATTTTTAGGCAATAGAAGAGCCAAATATATTGATATATTTGCAGTGCACAGCATGAAAACAGTCTGTGTGGACATATGGCTATTCACCCACTGATTAATGACGTTGGTAACATACTGAGTTCCCGAGGAAAGAGGCACCAGAAAAGGACTCAGAGGCTGAGTGTGTGTGTATATGTGGAGATGGGGACAGGTAAAAGGTATGAGTCAGCAGATAAGAGCAAGAGACAGAGAGAGAGAAAGCAAGAGCAAGGGAGAGAAAGAGAGAGACAGAGATAGATAGAAAGAGTGCAAGAGAGAGAGAGAGAGAGAGAGAGAGAGAGAGAGAGAGAGAGAGAGAGAGAGCGAGAGAGAGAGAGAGAGAGCGAGAGAGAGAGAGAGAGAGAGAGAGATAGAGAGACAGAGAGAGAGAGAGAGACAGAGAGAGAGACAGAGATAGAAAGAGTGCAAGAGAGAGAGAGAGAGAGAGAGAGACAGAGAGAGAGAGAGAGAGAGAGAGAGAGAGAGAGAGAGACAGAGAGAGAGAGAGAGAGAGAGAGAGAGAGAGAGAGAGAGAGAGAGAGAGCAGTTAATCAAGCGTGGTGGAGGCACTTTGTGTTCCAGAGCTGCCGCTGTTCTCTGTCATCTCTCCATTTCATGCTTCAGAAAACAGCACACTCTACAGGTCATTCCTCACCGTGCTACCTGCCTGTAGACCAAATCACTCAGAGAAAAGGTTGAAAGAGTGCCAAGTCCGCTATACCACCAAAGACAGAAGTTCGCAATTCAAAACTCCGAGCTTCCCGGATACCGCTAGCTTTCTGTGAATTGCACAGACCGTGCTCTTTTGTAGTTTTGGCGTTTTCGGCTCGCGCTGACCCATGGGAGTCGTAGTTCCGTGAGGCTGAGAGCCGCTTACCTGTCTCTGAAGGCGTTCGTTCTCTTCCTGCTCGGCTCGAGCTCTTTCCCGCGCCTCCTTCTCCTCCTGCAAACGCTGAGCTTCGTCTCTCAGCCTCTCCAGCTCTGCCATCTCACGAGCCTCCTCCTCCCTGCGCCTCCTCTCCTCAGCTTCCCGTGCTGCCCGCTCCTCTCGCAACACCCTGACCCACACGCACACACACACACACACACACGCATTCAATATCAACACACTCTTTTCTTCTAACACATTACCCACACATACGTACACCTCAACATACAACTTATTCAAATCTGGTTCTGTTAAATATACAACAAAATTGTGTCGTGAAACAAGCCCAAAAAAAAAAAAAAAAACCCTAAAGAGCTTTAGAAGATTCCCTATCTCCTATTCAGAGTTTATCTTTCAACACGGATAAACACATGCACTCATCACCACAGCTGCAAGGCGAAAATAAATGGACACATACACATCGACCGTCCAATCAAACAACAGACTGGTATGCTCATTACATACCGAGTAAAGTCCGTTTCAGCTCACAAAACCATATGAGACTGTTAACTGTTACACCAAATGCCAGCAGCTCCACACACCCTGCTGCTATGAGAGGTATTCAGTGGGGCAGTGAGTGAAGTCTTAGTCAGCTCAATGCATGGGCCTATACGCAGCCAGACAGCTCTTTATGACAAGTCTATTGACTGCAGATGTGAGTCAATGAAAACCCGGTGTTTCTCCTGACGAAAAGAAAAGCCGCTATAACACCAGTTCAGATGACGGCTGATTTAGCACGCCGATGAGGCTCGACGCGGGAGGTCAGAAATAAGAGGAGTAAGGCGCCAACACTTCTCACAGTCGTCACAGATTTGACATGAACTCTTTCTCTCTCTCTCTCTCTCTCTCTCTCTTGCCGTCTATCTCTCTACCTCTCACTCGCCATCTATCTCTCTCTCTCTTTCTCTCACTGATTATCTACTTTATATTTATTGTAATTAACGTCAGCGTCACTTCATCTGTTTAATCACCTACATTTTGTATCACCTCTTCAAGGCAATTATTCTACGAGATGGTTATTTTGTCCATGCCAAAGTGGTTTATTAGAAGCAGTAAAAAAGCTTATTTCTCTCTCTCTCTCTAACTTTCTCTCTTGGGCTGAACCACAGATGACTGACCTCTCTCTCAGCTCCTGCTCTCTCCGTTCCTGTTCCTCTCTCCCTCTCTCTATCTCTCTCTCTCTCTCTCTCTATCTCTCTCAGACTTTCTCTCTTGGGCTGAACCACAGATGACTGACCTCTCTCTCTCCTCCTGCTCTCTCCGTTCCTGTTCCTCTCTCTCTCTCTGCTCACGGGCCTGCCGCCTCTTCTCTGCCAGGATGCGGGTGGCCTCCTCCGGATCATTGGTGCCGGCCATGGGTTTGCCAGGGGAGGGACCCGAACCACCGCCCACCAACGAAGACTGCTCCTGGGCCCAGGGCACGGAGGACGACAGTGCGGCTGGGACGACCGGGAGAGAGGACGTTATGATGGGGAGAACGGGGGAAGAGGCTGGAGGCGATACAGAGGAAAGAATAACAGAAAGGGTAGAAGGAAAGAGCGAACAATGAAAGACCTGTGGTTTGTGGTACGATTTAACGATTCTCTAAAAGATGTTGAAAACAGCTGAAGGGTCCACCAGTAACTTGTATCCTGACTTTCATTTTCCTGCATTTCGGTTCTCATATCAGTCTCTACCGTCTAAACTCCCCCATTTTCGCAAAGATCCCCTGAGCTGAAAACATTTAAAGCTATACAGTCAGTGGATGGGGCGTACAGCTCTCCTGAGAAGGCATCAGTTTAGCAGGTAGAAAACCCTGCAGTTGCTGTCTGATGTTTCAGTAATTACTACAGCCTCAGTTGAACTGCACTGGCTCAGAGGCAGAGAGAGACAGACAAGCTGTTCAGTTCCTCTTAATAAGTTGGCTGCCTAATTAAAAATAAACTCAATTTGTTGGAACTACTGCGGTCTTATTCATACAGATAGTTTCCACAGTTTTTACCCTGCGGTTCTGCAATTAAACCCAATACAGCTGACAATAAAACAAACAAATTTAAAAAAAAAAAAAAAAAAAAGAGGTATAATGACGTCTGACGATGACATAAGTTCTAAATGTTATTTATAAGTGAGCACCCAAGTGAAGACAAGTCTCTGTCAGTTAAGCAAAATATGTCTCCAAAACACTTCCAAGGGTAAACCGAAATAACCCTCACCAAAGTATTTGGCCCAGTCAAATTTTGTGGGCGGCGGCTTTCACGACAAACACACTTACCCCTATGGTCATCGGGCGGGGCAAGCTGCCGGGAGTCTCGGACCACGATGGGCGAGGACGTGCGAGGCTCCACCCTCACGGGGGTCTGGGACCTCTTGGGACGCGGCTTAGGCTTCGTTCCGGGGGGTCTGCCCCGTGCCGACGGGGGCTTGGGAGATGCGGTGGGACTGGGGGAGGAGGGCCTGCCCCTTGGCGTTATCGGGGAGGCGGGCCGCGGTTTTGACCAGGGACCGGGGCTGGAAAAGAAGACAGATGAATCACGGCTCAGAAAATCATCAGTAACTGCCCCTCAGAGGTCAAGACGACATGTTACGACATCTAATCGAATAAGTCTCTCAAATGGCTCGGTTGAACTTTTTTTCTCTGAAGGCTCAAGAGTATAATTGGGTCAGTGAAAGTCTGGAACACTCCTTACAGTCCCTTCAAGAGCAAAAACGAATTATGACTTTTAAGTCCAAACTCTCAAACATCAGTCACATTCAAATGTGCAGTGGCTCCATTCCAGCAGGTCAAACAGGGGAACGATCTCTTTGGGCGTCGAGCAAGACTACAGCGTATTTGACCAATGATTTTCTCAACACAGGGCACTGTCGCTCAGAGGGAAATGTTCCATTATAGCGACTCCATTGTGTCTGTTCCACTCTCTCTCTAGTCCTGAGATCTCTCCGGGCCTTCTGTTGAGGTTGAACCATCTTGGATGGTGTCAGTGTGCTTGAATTTCCCCCCGGGCTCAAAGGTTTCGCTGAGAGAGACGGTCGCAGGGCTTGCGTCCGGATAAGTGTCTCTCAATCTGTCGTCTCATTGTCTTTGCTTAGCATTTGGGCTTGGTTAGTGGTATAGAGGATCTGACCAGACGCCACACGCAGATATAGCGCCGTTGGCAGAGGCCGTCTGGAGCCGTTCTAAGGTTTTATGAGGAGAAACTAATAAATGTAGCATTCATTCAGCATGTTTCCCTGAACCTCGCTGTCTAAAACAAACCCACACACATACATGACCTACTCCACACACACACACACTGATTCAAAACATAAATAGGAGACAGACATGAGACATCTTATGTAAGATCCATAAAGAGCGCTGAGATGGAACAGAGATTATTGTGACATAATCACGATATATGACAATATGTATGACATACTCATGATATAGGGCTGAGAATCAAAAAGCTTGTCTGCATTGACAGCTGCGGCCAGGAGTCCAGGGGAACACATTTGGCCCTTTGCTTGGGGCCCGACTGCTTTTCGTTACTGGCCTACAGTCATTGAGTCGTCGCAGCTATTGAGAAGAACAGAGCTCCCATCCAGGCACTTTATGTCCTCTGGCGATGAGGGATAGCTTGTCATGTGGAAAGACAACTGATTGACTTCACATGTGTGGGAGAAACCACGCAAACAGCCTCATTCACGAAGACTGCAGCGGATGCCGTAGGAGAGAGTGAGTTCAGAGTCACTGGCCACACAAAATTTTGGTTACTTGGACAACGTCGGGTACTTCACTTGGGCCAAACTGAGAGGAAAAAAAAAAAGAGGAGGGGAAAAAAAACGTGACTGGTGTCAGGACGTGAGAACATTACCTGCCGTCTGCTCGGTGTTTCATTGACGGTAAAGACTGCCTGGTTTTGAGGACATTCTCTTTGGTGAAGGTGCCCTTCTCCTTTTCATTCTCCCTGTTCTTGTCTTTCTTCCCTTTCTTCTGCTGATCCATCTTTTGAGAGACAGAAATGCTTCGCGTTAGACCACGTGACGCTATGTCATTTTTAGCTAACTGGCATCTTATAAAAAAAAAAAAAAAAAAAAAAAAAAAAAAGCAGTGTCTGGAATGCATGACTAACAGAGTCGTGTCTGCGTTGGCGCTGGGAGATGTCTGGCGTGCTGGCGGTCACCCTCCAGTGCTCGGTGCAGCGGTGCTGCGGCCGGTGGCCGCAGACTGTCAGAGGGCTGGCGGAGGAGGAGCGCGGGCACACAGGCGAATCTGTGGGTGAGACGGGGAGACTGAATTACATCGTAAAAGTGACCACAGTAAGCAAAAGGGGAAAGTTCTGCTAATTTGAATAAGGGATAACCGTATTGTAAAAGTGGCGTGGACTGCTGGAAACGCAAGCGATGTTGATGTAGCAGGAAGTGAGCAGACAGCGACTTACGCCGGTCCTTCCCGCTGCTGAGCACGCTGGCTGCGCTCCGGCTTCGGGCCAGGAAGGACAGGGTGGGCGTCATCAGGCGGTCTACGATACTGCTCTCCCACGGTCTCAGCTGCAGGCTGCGGGCTACGGGAGGGAACGAAAACCAAGGCTCGGATGTGAGCAGGACCCTAACGTACAAACATTCACACTAGCGATGTCGATGCCTCTACGGTCCACAGGAAAGGGAATGGACTGTGTGTTTTATCATTCTGACAAATCCATTTATGACAAAAGATCATATAAATAATCCAGGTAACGAATTCATACAATCAACAATAAAAGTGATTGATGCTGGTTTTAAGATGAAAATACAACACTGAAAATGTACAAACAAGAGAAAACAACAGCAACAGGCATATCGGTGCACTGAGTTCAGATGTATTGAACAGAAATGCCAATCAGGGCAGCCGTACCAGAAAATACAGATGGAGTATTCACAAGCAAAAAAAAATTCAATTGGAGGGAATCACGGGATATGACTACAGCCAAAGACAAGCAAACACAGTAAACAGGGATCTCGTTAGGATGTTTCCTTCCCAAAATGCGAACCAGATAAATGCACTTGGCAAGCAAAGATGTTTCAGAAAAGAACAAGGTTAGAATACAAATAAAACAAAGGGCTCAGTTTCAAGTTACATAATGACTGCCTACGCTAGATCAAAAAAAGGGGAAAAAAACAAAACGAAAGAAACAAACAAAGAAAAACTCTTTTTGTGTTGGAGAGAGCTAAAAAGAAAAGATTATATTTGACGAAGGTCACACAAATCATACTGTGTTCTACAAAATAAGTCGACTACAGAGGGATTGTCCTACAGTCATTTCACAGACATTCTGCAAGCTATAGACTTACAGCTATCCATAAGAAATAAATACAAGCCTTGTGTATGATATTAACCATATTTTTTATCATACTAGAAGTGGACTCCGATCTGTTACATAAAACGGTTATCAAAAAGCCAGCACTATACAGATATTGTCGACTCAGTGCAACTAGCATAACACAAATGCTTTTCTTGCACGACGGAAATGTAAGGATATCTAGAACATGTAAATCACAGTTTTGGAAGTAATGAATCACCTCACATTTTAATGCAGGCTTATTGCAGGACCAGCAAGCCAACCGATGACTGAGTAAGCAGCCAGTAGCACCCGCCGTCTCTCTAAAGCGTTTCGCACATTACATTGTAAAAACACAGCAGCGAATCCTTTCCAAAAGACCGCTCCTCTCTGAGGAGTCACCTTGGCACACTCTTACCATCTTTTGTCGCTTAGAGGAACTTCTCAGACTACATTATCCCTTAAGACGCTGACTCAGCAAGCAAGGGGGATGTTTCTCTCCCCTTTAGACTTTTAAAGACTACATTTGTAAGCAAAGTGGAGTCGCAAGAGAAAGTGACCTACTTTGGAAATGAGAAAGTTTACGCTTGCATAACTTTGCTTTCCTTTTTTTTTTTTTTTTTTTTTTTTTTTGCTTTTTTTTTTTTTAAAGAAAGAGAATATAAAAGAGGAACTTTTCCTTTCATTGGTTTTCAGTTTCCCTTGCTCTAAACTCCACTTTGCTCCAGTGAAGACATATCCAAATAACCCCGAGATGGATTAACACCAAGGACACAAATAACAGTCACAGTAGAGGAATCAGAATCAGCATTTTAAACCATTCATGCTGTAAGACGTTTAATGAGAAAAAAAAAACGCAAATTCTGATGAAGAACCAGCGAACCAGAAATCACCAGGAAAGTGGAACACCATGGTAAATCAGATTGAATGAAAGAGATATAAAGGGAAAGGGACTCATTCGTATTGAAATGTGAACATTTCAAACGTTGAACAAACTGAACCAACTGAACCAACTGAAGAATCAAAATAAGAACTGGAGAGGTTTGGAAGGGGGAAGAATGATTTGATAATCATTACTGACAGGCAGGTGATTGAGAGACCCAATTTAAAAAAAAAAAAAAAAATCATGTGATAAAATGAAAATCATAAAAAAGTGAGGAGTCGAAGACGGCGAAAGATGGGTGTGGAGGGAAAAAAAAAAAAAAAAAAAAAACGACATCCGGAAGGGGGGTGGGGTGGGGGGTTGGCATGGCCTTACTTCTGCTGGGGGAGTTCCAGAGCGTGGCGGAAGATTTGGAGAGTCGCTTGTTTATAACCGAGTTGTCCACATGCTTTGGCAGGTTGACCGCCGACACTGAGCATCTGCCTGGAAAACGCAGACAATCCCACATACACAAACACTGTTCACAAGGCAAAGGGGGACCTGAGGTAAGGTATGTGGCTAATAGTCCCATGTGAGTCATACAATTACTGCTAAAGTGAGAGGTAAACAGTTGATGCGTTGACAAGGATGGAGTTTGTTCTACTCTGAAGCAGTAAACCTTTGACCTCGAACTAAACGTTCCATTTGAGGAGAAAACGCCATGAGAGTGAGGGAAAACGTGAGCGGCACGTCCACACTCGTCTGAAACGTGTTACACACAAACAAGATGCAAAAGCACAATTTCAAAGAACTGCAATAAAATGCCCGCATGAAAATGAATCGAACACAAGGGTAAACAATTTGTCTTTGACAAAATCAAAGACACGCACAATCGCAGACAAACAAGAGCAAATCATTAACACACTATCGGACGGTATTTGGGGTGTTATCAGCTTTGAAAACAAGTGCTAAGAGTCTATTCATAGTGTGTTTTTAAGTTTGAACCCATCTGCCATCTAGTGTTCTAAACTGTAGCACTGATTACACCTGGTCAGCCTTTACAGCTTTACAACTGATTAAACTTTACAATTTTACACCTTTACAATTTTACTGATGGAATGTTTGATGGCTTAAAAGTCACGCCATACAGCTCTGAGCTGCTGCATTATTGTGTAGTCAAAAATGGATCTCTTCAGAGAATTTATTACTATTTATAGAATACAATTCTACAGAGTACAATTTGTATTTGTAAATTTGTACAATTTACAAATACAGTTTACCATTTCTAGAACATGTCTAAAACTCAGTGAGGAAGAACATCTTAGTATTCATTCCTGGCCTTTTCTCTGTCTTTTTTTTCTGAATGATAAAAAGGCTTGTCAGCACTCCAGGTTCTCTTATCCAACACTCATTCTGTGTTCTGTCCTTCAAATATTCCGAACAGGGCTTCTGAGAATTTCTTTAATAGGATTTCATAAATACTGCCCCCCCCCCCACCTCCACCACCTGCACGCCGCAAAAATTAATCCAAGTAAGCAACATGTGTTTATAATACATTACACTGTACTCGACTACCGCTGTTTTAACTCTAAGATGACGAGAAAACTCTTTCTACGTGGCAATTCCGGTTGGTCAAGCACTTCTGTGAACCCTGTACATACGTCTCCAAACAGCACTCGAGCCAATGTGTTAAGTTACATAATATATATTCTGCTCAACAAATACGAGAACAACGCTACCACATGCTGTGCAAACATTATTGATCACTGGTTAGACTGGAATTGACGGGCTTAAATCAATACAGCCTTACATATGGTTGTGGTAATAAAAAAAACCCCACACATTAGCATATTGGTACATGGCTTGAGGCTCATCAACTGAATGAACTAAAGTCTAAAAAAGACAAAGGCAGTCACGACTCATGCAGTGCAAACAGCAGCTGAGCCAGGAACCACAAGTTTCAATTGCAAATGAGAAGAGACACAAAACCTGTGGTGGAAAGACTGGTAGTCTGCTGGGTGTCTGACACATATCCATATATTTGCATTAATAAAACGCTCTGATGCGATAACAGCATGTAATTGTTTTGCTTTGATCTGAGGACAATACTGAGATACACTGAAGAGTCAAGAGTCAATCACCGCCAGTTAATGTCCTTTTGAACCCTGTGCACAATCCACAAATACGCAACTCATCTGATATGTGAATACATTAGGTGATAGCTTTTAGGGTTGCACTCTCTTATAACGTCATTAAAAGGTTATTGGGCAGATGGGGAAACGGTTGCTGTATTATTATAAACCACAGGTCTAAATCACATCAGTGAAGAAACACATTCCATATCTCTATGGAATGAATAGGAGACAGGCGTGTGAGATTTGACCTCTGAGGGCACTCACCCCTGACCAAATTTCTATTAGGGACACTCACTTTCTCTCTGACTTGAGTTTGCACACAAGCTTTGAGTCCACGTCCACCTTTGCTGTCGAATCTCAGCCCAAGTCTTCTTGGTAGATCTCCGCAGGGCTGATTCATATCTCTCCTAAAAGAAAAGAAAGAAAGAAAGAAGGAAAGAAAAAAGAACAGATAATAGAACTGTGAGATTCCCCCATCCATTCTACTGGAACATACAGCCACCAACAGGAATAAGTGACAGTCATTAGTTAAGCAGACATCTCAGTCTCTGTGAACATTACCATACACATAAAAGACTTTGGGAGCGCGGGAATGTTAAGCAAGCGACTGAGGTTTACACATAATCCAATGGACAGCTTGTAGGGCTATAAAAGGAGCCTGGGAGAGAGAGAGAGAAAGATCAGTATTGATCTTTAAAAGCCAACATCTTAGGTGGAGTCTCGGTTGTACATTGTGTCCTACTTTCAGCGAGACAACACATCTCATCCGCTCTCACAAGTGCAGCCTAAGGCAAACATCTGCATGGGAGTACTTCCTGATTGGCACTGTGGGCCTGGATATTTGGGTTTCTGTTACTCTCTGAAGATCCCTATTCTTTTCATCTACTACAATGTCTCCGAGACACTTTACGCTGTGATCTATTTTGACAAACATGCCACGTGTAATAAAGCTACAGCATTGTTTTCAGATGTAAACTCTATCAATCTTGCTCAGAAAAAAAAATGGGATGGTGTAGTGATATAGACAAACAAGAAATTTGAGAAAACATGAAAATTGTGTGGGCGAGGAGAATCAGGTATTCTTAATGCAGATACTGGGCTGCACCGAGATATTCAGTCCAGAGTCAGAACAATGGTATCTCAAAATTACCACATTTAGCAATACTCACATCTATTTGGCTGAAGAATGTGCATACTGGTACTCAACCTCTAATTAAGAGCTGAAAGTAAGACCAAGTAGAATGGTGGCCCTTCAGAACTTGATCTGGACCACCTCAATCTAGTATGTCGAATCAGTCTCAAATACAAATCTGAGCTCAAATAGAAAGGAGACCTTGGTGCGCCTCATCACGAGACAGCACTCATATACTGTTTCTGCTTTGTTCACCATATCTCTCTTTGTGACTCCAACTGAGGCCTGTCTGAGATGATGAATTCACCTTGTTCCTCTCCATTTTCTGTCTGTCTCTCTCCTCCAGGGCTGCCCTGCGTTTCTCCGCCTTCAGCCTCTGTTCTTCCAGCCTCTTCTTCCGCACCTCCAGCTGCTGATCCCTCAGCTGTCTGGCCTTCTCCTCCTTTTCCCGCCATTTGCTCTGTTTGGCAACTGCAGACGAACAGACACAGGAAGAGTTAGCCCTTCTCTTGGTGCCGTCACACCGCAACTGACCGACGCTCCAGCCGATACCGAATCAACTTGTCTCCGTTTCTGTCCGTCGACAAAACCAGACGAAACCAGAAGTCGACGACATTCATTCAGACGAGGGTGTTTTCGGGGCGTTTCCGATCTTAGATAAGACCAGCTCTCTAATCTGAAACATGCAATTATACAGATGGGTTTACACTGAAAATGTAGGATCCTTAAGCACTAATTAAAAAACTTTTCCATTTGTCGTCTATGCTATATAGGAGCTAAATGAAGCACACAGATGAATAACATTTAGATAAGCTTTTTCTAATACCCTTCTGTGATTTAGGTAAATGGGCTTTCACCCCTTGGGGAATTCCACCTCTAGTTTATGAATGTATCTGCTTTTCACATATAAATCCTACGGATTACACTGAAAACAGTCCGGCCTACTGTAACTTTAATCCCTTTCACAGCAAGCCTTTTAAAATGATACACACTGTCGTTTACTCACCAAAGCCCCGTTCTCATGATGCTAATCCTGCTTTCAACTTTGCAGCTTTCTGTATAAAAGCCACCGTTGTGACACTTTACAAAGCCTTTGCTTCACCAGTTCTTTTCAGAGATAAACCGAATTACCTTACTTCCAACAAAGAGGGACTCTAGAAAGTTCTTTAATACCTCTGAACTGCTGGTCAACAACCTAATCGCATCTCCAAACCTCTGTCTGTTTTAATAAAGTGCACGCTTTGATAGGCTAAGCACCATGGTTTCTGGAGCCCATGGGAGGAGGGCTGGTTGGGAACACTGTCCTCTCCTCTCAAATCTATTTTCACACATCCCTGAAATGGTGTTTCATGGCCTCACAGAGAAAATGCTTTTATGGAGGTTAATGCTAACTCATAAATCCAAAAGGCTGCAACCGCTGATGTTGGGATATTGGATTCTGCAAGACGAATACTGGGACAATGTCTGAGTGAAAGCGAGGTCTCTCACACTGCCACAACGTATGTTATTATCTGAGAAAACAGGTCCCTGCTTTTCCTTTGCTTTAAAAACGGGGAGAAAACTCGTAAGCAACATGCAAACGCACGGCGGCTTTATTTTATTTGCAGTGGCAGCTGCAAGAGTGTAATATTACATCTACTGACTGTGACAAAGACGCAGTGCTGACAAGTGAACAAAGTGAGAAATGGAAAGTTTGAGTGCAGTCCTGAGTCTCGCTCATGCTTTCACACACACACACACACGCACACACACATACACACTTTGAGTGTGTGAGTATGGGGGACCTCTTAGCACATTTAACGTGACATTCTGAAAGTCAGTATTCAAAATCTTCGTCTCTGGCACATTTTAACATCAACATTCAACCACAACCACAACAAAAAACAGGCATGAAATAACAGGCCTTAAAATCATCATGTTTGGGCCGTCCTCTGAACAGTACTAATCTGTTAAACAACAACAAGACAAAAATTCAATGCCAACGACATTATGATCACACAAATACACAGCTGGCTTGTTTAAATAACCGAAATATAGCAGAGTGATGTGTTATCTGTATCAGCCAGTCCCAGAGTGGTGTATTACCCACATGGCGAAGAGCAAGAGAGATAGAGAAGGGCACACCCAGAGCAGGAGTCAAGTTAATTCACATTTCAGTGCCTCTGGTAACACTATCAAGTGTTCCTTTAACAAACGCAAAAAGGGGACATTCTTTATCTAAGCAGACAGTTGCAATGAAATCAGTGTATACTAGTGTGCAAGGCCTTTCTCTTCTCTTCTCTTTCTCTCCCTTGTTCGAGATTCAGCCTCTGGAAGTCATGAAAGAATTATGCTGTGAGTCAGTCAGTGTGTCCCTCTGCATTAAGTATTAAGAGTACTCCAGAGAGAGACAGGGAAAGACAGACATGCTGTGCACAGATCCAGAACACCAGAACACCACGTTGAATTTGGACTATCTCCATCCACATGTTGAAAATTTAACTTATGCACCACTACAAGGAAATATCATCACTCAAAGGGCTTAAACGCACACTCCAAGATACAGAAAAATTAATGCGTTGAAATGTTAACAGTGACGGGCGAATCTGAAATATCTCTTGTTGAAAAATAGAGGTCAGCTTATTGGAAAGGATGAGTATTAACAGAAGATAAACCAAGCGCCAATCATTTTTATCCCAGTCGGACTAAAACCATCCTTCCATTTGACGTGGACAATGGCTCACAATGATAACTAACAAAACTATCACAAAAAAGGCTCATAATGGAATTTAAAACCTGCTATGTGGGGTGGAAAAAAAACCTCAACAATGCTTTATAATTTTGTAAATGACTCCAGGCTTAAATGCAACAAAGGCATAGGGAAACTGCTTGAGGTGAAACTCCAAAGGGACACCAGCAGACACAGGAAATTTGAATTCTACATCTACATCTAATTCTACAAATCAATTTCTACAAACATCACAAAAAGTGGTATAGACAGACGGCATTCATGCGGGGTGTTTTTTTGGTATTCACCATTTCGTAGTGGAGAGATTTCTTTTTTAGTGTTTTCACTCCTTTTTTTTTTGTTGTTATTGTTATGATAAAATACACAATGACATTAAAAAGTATTCACAGCCATTCTGGGCTTAGGGCTTGTTTTTCTGGCCCTGAATTTGTCTCGAATCTGGTAATTATGGCTCGGTCTTACAAGGCGACACAAGCTGTCCGAAAAACAAACAAATGCAACGACGCTAGTGTTTTGTGGTCATGAGTTGAAATCCAGGGCACTCCAGAGAGGAGCTCAGCGTCTGAATTCAAGCTTAGCGCTTTTGCTTAATGTGTAGACTGGGTCTTAACAAAGAAGACAAAACAAAACAAGACCATCACCTAAGTGGACACTAGTGACAGTCAAACCTAGTCATTCTTCCACGACCTTACCAGTGAACATTTACATGTGACTACAAACACAAGCAGAGAATGAGTTAAGTCATGTACCCATTTCATCAAGTCAATAACTCATAAAACTCTCATATTTGTCTATAAAGGACATTTTACTTCTTTCTGTCATGAGGCTGAAGGCATTTTGAGACATTGTCCATAGTCGATACTTATGTAGGTGAAGTTATCAGAATCTGACAAAACAAAAGCTTATGGAAGAGACACGTCAGTGTCGAGACAAACGTTTGAAGTAAAGTGTGCAGTGTAGCTCACAAAGAGATAAACTGCTCAGTTATTCAGAAAGAAATCATTTCAGTGCCTCTAGTCATAACTAACTCCACCACATTAGCATTCCCACCAAGAAAGATGAAAAGATTTAGGGAGCAAGATTTAGACACATTACAAATGCTAGCGGAAAAGAGGAGAGGACAGAGGTGAAACGACTGAGAGAAGATTAATTATTTAATTTTATCTTTAAGAGAGAGAAGAAACCGGATTGGAGCAAACTCTCGCAGCTGTGAATCAAAAACCACAAAATCACCAGAACCTCCACCAGCACCATCACCATGGACAAATGGGGACCAGCTTACCTTGAAGTTTGGTACGTTCATCTGTAAGTGGGTGAGAGGGAAGATAAGTGTGACTGTCAACTGGGCAAAGCCTTGTAGTCATGTTTCCAACCAAGGACAGCATGGTGTGACATTTTAACACATTGAAGTTGTGAGAAGTTGTTAAATTGTCTACAACCAGAATTCAGTTGTGTTGGTGCTAAAAAGACCAAACTGTAAGGGGAATGCAAACAGTTTTGACAAACTCATTCCTCAAAATCAGTTGTTTGAGGCAAGAATTAGGTTATGTTAGAAATTAGATAACATATTAGACTAACATATTAGACTAACATATTAATTTGTTGATTAAAACACCAAATGGTTATTCCCTCTAAGAGTAAACTGTTGTCAGAAGACAGAAATGATGTTAATATACTGAATTATTTGCATTTTCTGTTTGAGCTACTACCTCTTGTGGAAAAAATGAGTCAGCATAGCAAAGACAATACAGTCTTCTTTTATTTATTTTGCAGTAAAGGGGGGAAAAAAAAGCATACAGGCTGGTGTGTGGGCTGAATGTTAAGTATGACCATGTGTGCCAAAGGCATTTATTTTACTTTGTACACTTTATCACACCCCAACCAGCAGGGGGCGTCCTCTCCCTTTAGTTTCAGAGTCTGCTTACCCAGAAATTTGTCTCTCTCCTCCCTTCGTTCCTTTGCCAATTTCTGCCTGTCCTCGTACTTGGTCTCGAGAACTAGGGAGTGAGAAAAAGAGAGAAAAGGATGTGAATCAGAGAGGCTGTTGTGCTATGAGAGGCCGGTCACATCTGCAGAGCTATAAAGCACTAGAAACTGGCAGGAGGAACTGGAAAAGTGAACAGAGTCTGCTCTTGTAACACCAAAAGCCCCATGGGATTTGTGGTTCATTTCCTCCTTCAGTTAATAAACAATTCCAATCACTCGCCAATCTACAGTCATGTCAGCAGTTCCAAGTCCAAACCCTCACAAGCGACCTGCAAACTCGACTCTTGTAGAAAACAAACCGTCATTAACAAGAATAATACTGAAACTTAAGTTGACCCAGACATGCTTTATGTTAGATTCATATGGATTTAGATAAATCATTTTTTGACTCAGACTGTATTGTATTTCCATTTGAATTTTCAGCAAGCTGCATATATAACAAAAAGTCAGATGCAGATGATCTAAAGGAAAGGAAGAAAAAAACTGAGGATGTGGATTCTGTTTATGAACAAAGTAACAGGAACGCATTCTGCATGACATGGATATCTCATTCTCATCTTCTTTGGGGAATCTGGACCAATGTTTTGTTTTGTTTTGCTTTGTTTTCCCTCACCCTCAGAGACTTGGAACCGATATTGGATCTGGACGTTCTAACGTATGTTGTTTTTTGCTCAGCTGGATATGACTACATCGAAAGCTTTGTGGCAGTGTGGCAGTTCTATAGCTGTCTGGCATCAGTTTCTATCTCGTGACTCAGAGTCATGTAAAACCCGCTGCAGGTTGAATAAAAGAAAAGCTGATTAACCATAACCATAAGAAATGATAGGTCTTCTTGGTCCACCTTAGGCTCTCTTGCCTCTTTATGACCTGCGCTCAGCTCTGAGATCAGTGTTATTTATGGTGCTGCAGAAGCAGAGGAGCAGTGTCTGATAGGCCCGTGACGGTGACAACCAGCCGTCTCTCCCTGAGTCATTCAGCTCTGGAGTCCCTGAGACGGAAAAAAAAGAGAAAAGCAAGAGGCTGACCCAAAAAAAAAAAATCAGCTTGATAAGAACAGAGGAAGCAGCTCTGCATTGCAGGAGAAACTGCAGTGCCCCTGTATTCTCTCTGCCTGTCTCAACGTGATGAAACACACCGTATGCGCTGGGGAAGCTTAGGGTAAGGAGAAGTTCATCTTTCCTGATGTATGGATCCAATTTTGATAACTGCCTCATTTAGACTGTTTTACCATATAACAAAGTTCCATTTCCTTGGAATTTCATTGGACACTGCCGTTAATAACATGAAAAAAACAATCCTAGTTTTAAGTGAGTTTTAGATTGTGACAGAAAATTTTGCATTTTCCTAGAAAAAAACACAAGCAGTTCGATTAAAAACTGAAGTGTTTAAATGGAAAAGGTAAGCTTCATAATGAGCTAGTGTGTCAGTTCCCCTTAAACCCTAAATGGAGACACAGCATTAGAGAAGTGCACTTCAGATAAGGGGAAGACCCTGCATGTGAGGTGAGCAGCAATGCAGTATCGTGGTGTGGAACGATTCACTGAAAATGATTGCACGTAATGGGCAATTATGGATAATTACATATTGTGTTTGAGAGAGGTGGTGGATTCAAAATCACCAGCCCTGTTCAAAACCACAGGAATGCACAGGACCAGGAGTTCCACACAAAAGGATAGATACAGTTCTTCCATGAATCAAAACAGAAGAAAATCCAAGAAATGCAGTATTAGCTATGTCTCCATAGTAACCATCTCTGGTCCCCCTGAACGGAGGAGACTGAACCAGTGGGACATCGTGTCAGGCAGAGAGCTGTGAAGAGGCGACATATTCAACCAGTCGTTCTGACAGCCAGACTTTGACATCTTCCCTGACAGAGCACGGGCTGGTGCCAAACTCCATCCACTATCAAATCGAGATAAACGGGGAATAAAACCCGCCATTATCTCATTAAACTCCACTCAGCACATACTCCAATCAAACAAACAATGCTAGTGTTTTTTTTTTTTTTCTTTTACAGTTTTCCTAGCTCATGTCTATGGCTACAGTAAAAAAAAAAAAAAAAACAACCCCCTCAGAATCCACCATCTCAATTCATATAAAAACACCAATATTAATCAAATGATAAAACCCTTCAATCAAGGCCTTAACACATGAATCAAGACCAACATAGCATAAACACTGGAATTTATTGCATTGCTTGTTTTAATATTTCCTTTATGAAAGGGGTATGATACCAAACAAATGCAGTTTTAATTGAACTGAACCTAAAATGAATCACAAGCATCAGGTGTACATAATACCTAACAATACATGGAGCAAAATGTAAATACAATGATCAGCAAAATAACATAACATATAAGAAACAAATAACATCCCAACTTATGTTACCATCTAGTTCAGTAGAGCACCAACACCTAAACTTTTAAAACCTATATTTTTTTTCCAATTTTTTTTCCATCTATAGCTATATAAGGGTTACTGAGCAAGTTGGTCACAGTTTCATTTGAAACCAATGCCCAAATCTATTGAATTCTGAATTGGAAATTCTGGAATCTGTCTGTAGATTCACCTGAATACTGGGCCCATGATGAAGCGGGAATAGAAAAAGTAGCTTACTTTCCCAAAATCCAAACTGCTCTCTTGGTTATTAGCACATGTAACGAGCCAGCTATGGAACACAAGAGAGACTATTGTAAAAGAAATGGGACCATGGTAAAATCCAGCCTGCTGGCAGAGCTCAGTGTAATATGATGGCCTGTCAGGTTTTTCATGGTCTTTTTATTCCCTAATGACCGGAACTGGTTATAAGGTTAGCTCATGCTAGTCCCTACCGATTAGCATCGGGCATTCACCTCTGTGGACGGATCAAATGGACTCATTAAGAGAAAATGATCCGAATAACTCAATCTAGGCAACATTTATAAAACCCACTGTGGGAATCTATACGCATAAATTGGGTTAGTGATGGTGCACTACCTCTGTATCTGATGTTTTCGCTCAAGAGCTGTGCCTTGATACACTAAGTCCTGATGAAAGTTTTGTTGAAATTTGACCATCTTCTCTTGATGTTCACACATTCAAAACAGACTGACAATGCAGTCTATAAAACTAACAACATGAGCTCAAAATGCATGTACCTTTTTTGGACTGGGGACTGGTACCCATCTTTGTTGGGGATGCAGGAGATTTTGGGGTGATGTCTGGCCTTGTACCGATAGTACCTTTTCGTTCACTGCTCCTCAGTCCTTGTGCTTTGGTAGGGTTCTTCAGCTGCTGGCCGTCCATTCTGAGAGAATTTACAGCTGGAGAGATGATGGAAGATGATCATGAAATGAAGAGAAAGAAAGAGATAAAGCAAGTAAGACACTGTCAAAAAGACCTACAAGTTCAACCAGTTTAGTCTCCATTCCGAAGCGGAGGTGAGAATTTATGTTTGTTTTTCCAGCTTGGATTGTGAGTTATACTTAGAACATATTTCACAAGTTTGTAAGTTCTAGTCATGAGAAAACATAACCAGCCATTGCCAGTCTCCTCATACATCATTCTTGTTTCCTACAAAAGATTCCAACATTGCTTTATACACCCGTGTTTTATTCTCCCATAACTTAAATTGACTGATGACACTGTCGAGAATCTTCAGAAGCAAGCCAGTGAGTTTGGTTCTCTCTGTTGGATATTGCACTGGTCAGACAAGCATTGATTTAAGGGGAGCATTGATTTAAGAATGGCCCAAAAAGAGTTTTATTGATTAAACATCAGACGGTCACGGTGCAGACCACCGCATTTTGGAGAGAGCGGAATGTTCAGCTATTTAAAACTAGGAACCACATAAACTTGTTGAAAACTGTGCTTTCACATACAGAAAGCACATCTGGCAAACAGACAGGGTATGAAAAGAATAAAATGGTCAAGCAATGACAAAAATACAAGACTTTTTAGTGAAATGTATGTCTAAACACTCAGTCTAGACACAATTAAACAAAAAAAAACTGGACAACTGATACAGAAACTAACATTGTTGCAATACATAAAGACATTATGTCATCAAAAGATGACTTGTCTATGAACACAACAAAGTGAGTCAGAAACACCTAATCACCTGTCTCTACTGATAAGACCCTGAACTGAACTAGAGTTCAGTTTGCATAAGGCTTTCATGACACACCGAGGAATAATTACCAAGACTAACCACACGGACACATAAACATACACACACTTATGCGCATTTCTAATTATGTTGACACTACAAGACGAAACAGGAAGGTTCGTTCATAATAATCAGAAAAACACCAGACGTTTGAGCTCTTTGACCACACGGTAAGTATCCAGGATACATCCACTTTCTTGTTTTTTTTTTAATCACAAAACGTCCCATCTTTCTCTAATAAAGACAGCTTCCTTTAAACGAGCGAACAGAATATACAATTCACTTTGCATATTGCACTGTCTAGATGAACATCGCCTGTAATAACAGATATGCTTCTGATGTAGAAAGCTCTGCTCGGATGCAGTAAGAGATGGGAGAGTAAGGGTAAGGAATGTGTACCAGTTTAGCACGATTCAGACTTATATCCCTGTTTGGTCGTCCTTGCTCTGGTTCAACTTTCACCCTGTTCTTGTGGGACTCACAGAAGATTCGGTGAATATAATTGTTTGAGTTTACACACCCTATCTAGTGGTCTGCGGGGTGAGTATGTGCTATACCATCATCTACTATAGATAAGCATTGCACTGAGCTGTAAAGACAGTACAGAGGGGACAAACTAAGAGAACATGAGTTTTATATATGCCTCAACAGCACTGAATTTAAAAAAAAGGCAATGTGTATAGTGATAATGAACTCTAAATCAAAGTAGTCTGTGTTTTGAAGGATAACATTTAATAAAGTCAACAGCATGACTAAGGAACTTTAAGTCAGAAAGAGGCGCCTACATGCTATGCTCTTTTCACATTGCTTATAAATAAATCCTTTTCAGCATCTTTTGCAAGTCAAATAATATCCTACACTGTTATGTTCTATACTTCTCTTATAGTTCTAGAAAGGTGTAGTAAGTTAACACACAAACCATTACTTTCTACTAGAGACTCCTCAAGGCTTTTTAAGGACATGACTGGCCTTAGGGAGAGAAATGTTGTAAATTGTACATCTGAACTGTGTGGCTATGTGGTGTAGAAAATAACATTTAAGCACTCCAACTGTCAGTACTCACAGTCAGCTAACCAGGTCATTAACATACTCATTGGAGAGACTATCCAAAAATCCTTCCGACACAATTGTCTCTGTGTGTGCGGCTCTAATCAGCCATGTCATTTCTTACGCTGAACTAATCGGCTCACCGTCTTTAGTTTCAGCGAGATCGTATAATTTCTGCAGATATTATTTGAACCGGCAGAACTAAAGGCAATGCGCCAGAAACATCAGATTTTATTCGCGAAGATAGCGCGGTCCAAAAAAAGTCATGAAAACGGTCTTAAAACCGTGAATTTTTGAGCGCTCGTTAGGGACTTCCACCTGTGTGAGTGTGACAGAAGTCATTATAGAAATGTCTGCATGGCAACAGGACGACTGCCAAAAGACCGGCCGACACGCAGAGGAGAGAAGAGAGATGAGAAAGGAGAACACAGGGTGCTCTGTTTTTGGCAAAGAGAGGACAATATCAGCATGCTCAAACCGACTTCCAAATAAAAGGGCTTTTCGGAAGAGCAAGGACATACCAGATAACTCGGGGAAAAAAATGCCACGACAAAACTCACAGCCTCTAGAAGGAGAGGGGGGGGGGGGATGTTTACAAGAAAGAAAACAGAGTGACAAACTCAGACTTAATAACTTGTGCTTTCATTAGCATAATACAGTTTCCGTGAGACAGGAAAAATATCCTAAATATGCTTATTCGGCTAAAAATGTTAGCTAGCCAGCCACAAGCAGAACAGGAAGGATTTTTTTTATGTATCTAACATAAACAACAGAGTTAATTGTGCTCAATGCCACTCATGTTACACCTTTTATAGCATTGGCTGTATTCTTTTCATTTTTTATTTGTTTGTTTTTCACCACTCATTAGTTTTAAAAACTAGAGCAAAAGCAGTGTTTTTCCAAATGCTGAAGAAAACAACTCAAACCACTCAACAGGGGGTAAAGTAAAAGACGGAACGCATAGCCACTAACTGAAGGAGAGGAGGATAAGAGTGCTGAGCGAGGGAGCAAGAGAGATATAGAGAAAGGGAAGAGGAGGAGAAAGAGGAGGAGGGAGAGCTGTTTGGGCAGTTTGGGGTGATGGATATTCCACTGCGTTGCCGTGGTGAACAGCGGTGAGATCAGGATTTATGTTTTGTGCAGCCCCCTCACCCTTAACCACCACCACAGAACTACCGACACAACAGAGAGAGAGAGAAAAAAAAATGTCAGCGTATTATCAGTTCTCTAGTCGTTGATGGGTTAGAATATGAAATATAATGAAAGAAACAGTATGCCGAAAACATGCCAGTGAACAGTCCTACTGGAAACTCAACATGTGGTTAACACTGAGCCAAGTCATATGACAATGTGTCACTCAATGTGTCACCTGCATGTCTGTCTCCTCTGCTCTTCTGTGTGCTCATGTGTGTTTAGGCAGTGACACATCTGTCAGTCTGTGTGCGTGTGCGTGCGTGTGTGTGTGTGTGTGTATGTGTTCTAAAAACATGCCATTATGGGCATATATTTTCCTCATAGAAGGGTTAGTTTCTCTACCCTATATCTGACCAGTGGTAGAAAACACTTTGATCCAGTAAACTGAATCCTGATGTCTTGTTCTGACCTTCCACTGACAGGCAAACACATTCAACAAGTTATCCATTTCAAGACTTCAGAGGAAGAAAAAAGGCAATGGAAACCCCACAGTGACTGCCGTTTCCAGTTGTACAGAGAGAGGTATTTCTCTTCCAGACCCCTAATGACGGCAGAGACATGGAGAGTCTAATACATATGTGCACATCTGTGTCATCACATGAGTGATACGTTACATCAGTGCCATAAGGCTGTGAGGAGAGAGCTGTTCTATAATCAAATGGTAAACATAACAAATCTTTATTTTAACATATATGATTTTTTTCTCTACATAATTCGTTTGATTCCTTAACACAAAAAAAGATACTCGTCAGAAACCTCCAGCTAAGGAAGATGATGTGGAAAGTTGGACAAAGCTGAACAGCATCCCGAAGTCAAAAAATCAGCCCAGACATAAATCGACGCAAGAAGACAAGCCCGGGCATCTTAAGGGCCACGTTCGGGCTCCGTGCCTGTCCAGGAACAGCCTGGGGGGGAGCATTTAGAGGCATAAAATATGCATAAAGACAACAACTGCGCTCTCAAGCACATCAACGCTCTGTTTTCTGCCAAATGAAGCACAAAAAAAAAAAAAAAATCACCCAGAAGACAGACTCTAGCAATATCAGGAGACTGGTCATATGAGGACAGCAGGAAACCAGAGCCACAGAAATATCAAGAGAGTGACAGTGTTTAGACAGGTGAGTGACATTTCCCAGCGCTATTAGGACTTTGGTGATACGAGGACTTGTCTGCTTTGCTGAAAGTAGAGCAGTCCAAAACAAAACGAAACAAAACAAACAAACAAAAAAGAACAGCTTAAGGCAATTCAACAGAGACAATTTAATTGAATTAAGACTTGGAAAATGGCCCACCAAGAAAACGCAACGTTGATTATAAAAGGGTGCAGATCCTGGCTATGCCTTTTAAAAAAAAATGGAAATGAAACAAGCCGGGGAGGGGGGGGGCTTAGGGGTCGGAAAACAGCGCTGAGCTCTGCGCGTGAAATCAAAGATCGGAAGAGGGGAAAGGGAGGGGAAACCGAAAAAAAAAAAAAAAAATGAACAGAGGAACTCAGAGGCCCAGGCAGAATGAATGTGCATCTCATTTGAACAGAGCTGCGGGAGTGAATGAATTACCTCATCCTCACCCCGTGGCCCCACGGCCCCTCACCCCGGATGGGGTGATGTAAGCAGCTAGGGTGCCCCTCGTAAGAGGGGATGGGGGGGGGGATGGAGCTCCAGACACACTGGAGGCTCAGAATAAACACCAGCTGCTGGTTTTGTGCCAAAGAACTAGACTGTGTACAAACGAATGCACGTATGTACGTGTGTGTGTGTGTGTGTGTGTGTGTGCGTGTGTGTGTGTGTTTGTTTAGAGAGGAAAAGAGGTAAAGGAATGGGTGGAACATGTGTGAGGGTTCAGAAGCTCGGAAAAGCATGGCTGGACAAAAAAAAAAAAAATCGAAGACCAATACAACAGTAACATTGACCTATTGTAACATACGCTTAATTGCTTAATCATTAGAGGCAATTACACTAGCTAAAGCCAGTGAAGTAAAGGGCCTAAAGGTTAAGTTCTCTTTTCTTCAGTAGTGCTTGTTTCTACATTAAACAACTCTGTCCTATTATAACACGGTCGTTGCATGTGAGGAAGAGAATCAGGGAAACGCGCTACATTGCTGACGTCTAGTACAGTCCCTGGGAGCTGTTTTGTACCCTTACGACGAGAGACACAAGCGAAGAAATATCACATTTTATAGGAAAGTGCTGGTAATATCTCAAGCACAATTCTCTTTTTAAAAAAAAACCTCTTATATTGTGATGTAAGCATAAGCAACTCTTAACAAGCAGCTGAAAAATATCAGCTGGTTTTGAATGTTGGTTTGCCATCCGCTAATGAAACCCCCCAAAAGAAATGCCTTGGCATCCTTCCCCAGACAAAACACGGTTCACCGACTGGACTGGCACACAAATGACAGAGCAGAAAAGCTCATTCCCAAAAAAGGGCACAATTTCACTACGTTGGGAGTTGTTTTGGCTGCAAAAGATAAGACAAAAAAGTGCCCTACAAGTACCTCTCCACAATCTAGGTTTTACTCGTCTATTTATTCATTAATTTAACCAATTAATGCATAGATAAATGTGTACATAGTCACTTAGTACTACTTGGCCGCTGAATGCACAGTTTTGCATATTTATGTAGTTTATGTTACTGGCCAGAGGAAAATAAACCAATAACTTTCTGGATGATTATTAAAATTCTACGAGCATTTTTGAACATCATGATATATAACTTTATCACACATACACACAGACACACACACACACATTAAATACCATAACATTATTAGAAGGCTGTACTGCCCAGCCTTGCTTGACAGAGGGTGTTGGTTAGAGAGAGCAGGGTATGAAGGTGTGTGTGGGTGTGAACAGGACTATGGTCTGCTGGTCACACATCTATGAGGGACAGCGATGACTGCTGCACATTCTGAAACTCACTTCCCCTACATGACACCCTGGAGGAAACCCAACACATTAAGGGTTTGTCCCTGAGAGAGAGAGAGAGAGAGAGAGAGCAGTGTGTTTTGGCACTTGGGATTTGTGTCAATTTCCATTTCCTTTGAGAGATGTCCATCCATGCGTCGAGTGGACATCTTGGGATTTCTACATGCTCAATGTAAATAGAGCCCTCATTATGGAGTTACTGAAATGTCCCTGTTGTGAAGTTATTGGAAAAATGTTTGGAAATTTTCTCTCTACGTTTCTTCGCCTTAGTTTTTGCAGTGTTACTCTTGTCTCACTGAAATAAATGGAATGTCTGATGAGTTTTGGGTTCTTGCAAACCCTTGCATCATCTGAACAGACAGAATAATACATGCTTGGCATATAAGGATCTCTGTTTGTTTAAAATGCCACTGCCCTTTTTCAAAGCAGATGCACGGAATGTCACAACGGAACGCCAGGCTAATCAGAGGCAGCAGCAGCTCCCTCAGGAGTACCATACTGGTGGGGTGTGTGTGTGTGGGTGTGTGTGTGTGAGAGAGAGAGAGAGAGAGAGAGAGACTATCCAGCAATACAAAAGTGACAGGAATATGAAGTGACATGGCCTTCCACAATGACATCAGCGAACAGGGTCCAGAAGGCCTATATGTACACCACTTGATGCCAGCCATATCTTAACATTCAGTCTCTGAGCAACCCATCACCCTTGACAACCAGTATAACATCGTTCTGATTGCTATTAAGAGTAAAATAATTAAATACCTCCGTACTACAATTTCTATTCTGACCAAACGGCTTTCGCTGGCACTGCAGTTTCAGGAAGACTTTGTTCTTCATTAAAGAAAACCTATGGTTTTAGCTTAAACTGCCGCTGTGCTTTTAAAGCGCGTCAGTTCATTGAGTAGCAGCAGAAACAAATGTCAGCTCTCACTGAGTGACTCAGTTTTAACACCGGTTGATTAAAAAACTGCCCCATAATGGAGGTTGGACGATTTTAAGCTTAATGATGGCAATGGTTAAAGCTTTAGGATTCTTCTGTCTCTCTCCCTTCTTGGTTTCCCTAAAGAAAAAAACTGTCTCCTTTCCCTAGAACAATAATAAGATGAGACTAATGTAGCAATCTGTCTGATGCCCAGCATTCTCTAAATGCCCAGCCTTGGATTGCAGGAGATTTGCTTCATTTAACATTACAAAAGCCCTCTATTCCACAAAACCTGAGATGATAAGCACATTGGGTGCCCAGTCTGAAATACCTATCATTTTCCCCATGCAACAAACATTTTCAAAAACACTGCAAATGAGCTAGATGCACATGCCAACAGCCATTGAGAACATAACATGTGATTAACAGGAGTTTTTAAGTCTTTATAGATGCGCTGTTTGGGTTTTCCAGTCCCACCCAGCTACCCTTACGACAGTACCCCAAACGAGAAGCTTAATTATGGTTTTTAAGTGTCCACACCCAGCCACAGTGGTAAAGCACTTCATCCAGCCAAAACACTTCCATCATCAACCCTGTTAAAGTTGGAATACTCCGCAAAACCAGATTACTCAGCCAGATAACTCCGGTGAGACGTCATCAACAAACCTTTTTAACGCTCCTTTAACCCTCTAGACCAGGGGTGGGCAAATCCAGTCCTGGAGGGCCGGTGTCCTGCCGGTTTTTGTTTTCACCTCTTAGCTACCTGTTGATTTTCACTTTGAAAACAGGTGTGCATGCTCCTCAGCCAATCAGAGACAGTATTTTGTTGGTCAACAAGAAAAACAGCAGGATCATGGCCCTCCAGGACCGGATTTGCCCACCCCTGGTCTAGACCTACAGAAATGATTGCATCTGTCACCAAGGAGCCTATTTTATAGCACGGCCTATGGAAAAGAGAGACCAAACGAAGAGAAAAGCTCCAGATATATGCATGCATGACCTCAAGCTGCACCAGACTGGGTCTGATACTAGAGAATAGGTCTGCCGACTATAGCTGAAGCTTGGCTGCTCATTCACAGTTAGAGTCTGGAAGCGGTTAAATATTACAGAGGCTGAGTGTGTATCCCCTTCCACTGTTTCAGAAAACGCACACAGACAGCAGTCAAAAGTGGGGTACAGCTGTTTATGACTAAAATTAGGCCATTTCATGACACCATGAGATCCAGATGAGCTGCAGTGAGAGAGAAAGAGAGAGTGAGAGACAGAGAATATTTATGACAGAGAATGGGAGGAAGAGAGAGAGAGAGAGAGAGAGAGAGAGAGGGTGGGGGGAGCAGGGAAGACTCTAAATAGCACAAGCATATTTGAAAGCCCCTTGTGTTTTCAGACAGCAGGGTCAACTATGAGACACCATGTGGTTAAGGCATTCAATAACTTCCTCTAAGGTCTCCAGTGTTTCAAGTTAGTCAGTCCTGTGCTGATCTCTCCACTCTGAAATGTTCTACAGGATGACACAAGATGCTATGTCCACGATAAAGTCTTAATTGGGTACCTCCAAATGTTCTTCTCTCTCTCTTTTTTTCTTTTTTTTCAGGGCTAAATTTGGATGTAATGGACCATGAACCAGCACGAATGCGCATATAACCACACGTCTTGGTTATATGATTAAAAATCAAACATATGGTGAGAAAAACGATCTCTCTAAAACTGATCTGGCAATAATAACAAGGCTCCCTACACACAAATACGCAGACAGCTGAGCTGAAATGTTCTCTTTAGTAATGGGAACACAACCGGTGCATCTTTATTCCATATCTTTGATGTGTGTGCTATATCACAGCAGTTCCTGGCTCTTCCATTTCCCTCCTGACGATGAAGATACAGCACCAACTGTGCTTTGAACACATGAAACAGTGACATAAAAGTAATACAAAAAAGAGAGAAGTGGGGAGGGTGATTTAATTATTAGACAGAAGCCAACAGCCATGGTCTCTACGAGGCTAAAAAAAAAAAATATATATATATATATATATATGAAAAGAATAAAATAATGCTAAAATTATTAAGGCAAAAAAAAATCATTTTATGCATTTCTTTATCTGGGTTATGATTCAATATATCCAAAGAATCATTCTATTGCACTGGAGAGACTATTCCCTCGTCTTTAACCACAGAGTGCAGTCAAGGGCATCACTTTTAAAATGCATGGATCATCCTGTAATACTTCATTATCGATCCACATCTGCAAACACCACAGGCATAAATTCTACCTCCTGCTACACCGAGCGGATTAATTATGGAAGCAATTTAGTTAACAGCCTAAATTTACACCTTGAATTAGCAATCTGCCTCTGCAGGCCTCTAGCATTTCCTAAATATACATCACTGATAACTGTGATATGCTGCAAGCGTTTATCAGACATACTGATATGAAGGCATCTTACAGAAGCATAATTATGGAGTAAATAAGTCACGAATCTGTTTTGGAAGGAAAAACTGCTCTAAATACCCTACTTAACACTCGTCTATTACGGAAAAATACTGTCATGAAAAAGTTAATGTGTTCTGAGTGTCTTTTGCACTGATATGAGAGTTCTGAACCAGCTCTGTTTGTCTTTCCACTTTGCTGGAAGAGAAAACTGTTTTCTATTGGGGGGTGGGGGGGGGGGGGGGGGGGGGGGGGGTGCACACTATGTCTGTGCAGTGATTCACGGCAGATGGGACCTGTGAAAAAAAAAAAAAAAGCGAGGGATGACGTCATGAGAGCGGTGCGAGAGCGTAACCTCGTTCTCCTCCTGTTCGCTCTTCCGCCACTCTTCCTGCAGTTCCCTCTCTTTCCAAAGCTCATCTCCACTTCCTTGGGTTCTCTCCCTGTGGAGGGAGAGCTTGAAGAGCTTAATACAAATGCTTATATATTATTTTTTTTTTTTTAATCAGCGCCTTTCTCACACATTCATAAGCACGCCAGACTCACACAGGAAAAAACAAACTCCCTCCCCCCCAAACACACACACACACACACACACACCAACCCACACAAACACACAGGAGACCATGCTAAGGAATATGCTCCTTGCATTGACAGAGCGGACAAGCCCAGTTGTGCATTGCTAGGATGTAAAGTGTCAAACGGGTAACACAGATTGACATTTATACTTCTTCAGTCGTGTTGGGTACAAAAAAAACAAAAAAAAAAACAAGCTGAAATACTGTTGTCTTACAAAAGTTACATAAACCATCTTTAATATTTGTTACGGTATTCGGTTATTGTGAGAGATGTGTTCAAATACTGTAAGTGGGATTTATATAATCCTTTTTCTCTCATTCAAACTGCTTTTATGCCTTGTGAAACTAAAGTGGATTAACGTATTAGGAAAGCCAATATTTGATTAGCGACATATTCTCTAGGTAGCAACTGCACATATGAAATAAGCTGGATTACTGAGACTGGAGTCTTCTCAACCGGTTTTATACGCAGAACACATTAATGAAGAAAAGGGACTGAATAAACATCCATACGGGGAGAGCTCACTGTTTGAGCTTACATTTCTTACATTTCCATCACTTCCTCATCCCCACTACAACCCCAAGACTGAAACTTGCCCGTCCTCTTTTGGATTTCATCAAAGACCTCAAATATTCAAAGGAGATTAATTATCCCAGCAATGAAGAGCAATCTCACACTACCACACACACACAGATAGAGGGGGGGGGAGAGAAAGAGTGAGAGAGAGAGAGAGTAAGGGGGGGGGGGGGGGGCAGTATTTCTAGGTCAGATTTAATATGAGTACCAAAAAGGAGACAACTCCACACGTCACAGCAGATGCTATGAATAACCTGTGTTTTTCTTCTTTATCAGTAAAGCATCCAGAGTCCAGGCTGTGAGATTTAAAATAGTATTTTACATCAAAGATTTACGGTTCATCTACCAAAACGTAAGCAGAGCTCAGAACAGCATATGACATCAGCACTGGACTGTTCACAAGAAACACTTTAGGAATGAAACCAATTTTACCACTTTAAGCTTTTTTACAGGCAGGCCAACACATTCTTTTAACATAACATTTAAAAAAAAAAGTGCTGTTTTAACTGAAATGTTTCATTAATCAGTTGAATTTTTATAGTTGGAGCATTTCAGTACAATATGTATCACAGAGACTAATATCATTAACCATTTATATGCTGATAATATGCTTAAAACTACAGTATCAGGGAAATACAAAATGCACATTCTGAGCTATGAGTACCAATACCATGCACCTCAGGTGAAATGCAGCTGCACTGAGGAGAACCAAACAGAGAACATCACATAATTTTCTCCTGAGCTGGAGTGACAGAAATGTCTCCTCAATACTGCGTCTGGAACACTGTCTCTTTTCAGGACCCCTACGTCTTAGAAGTTCTTGGTCTCCTGCCCAATGCTAATTTACAAAGACGCTAATGTTACCGCTCGAAAAAGAGGGACACTGGCGTACATTTTGTGCACGTTGCATAACGGCTCCTCGGTGCAGAGCTTTTGGGGTTGAACGATTTTGTTTTCGCGGGCACAACAGAGTGGGGCCGCGTTGGAGCACCCCCGTTACACAACAAAACACCCAGACTGCCGTCAGTCCGTCTGACCTTCTCGTCTTCCCTGTGGCGCTGACATGTTCAAACACGTAATGCTAACACAGCATCTCGTACTATTCAAATCCCAACACATCAAACAACAGTAAGGGACCACGTCTTACAGCTGCTTTGGAGAACCTATGACGTATGGGAATTTTCATGCTGGAAAGAGCACACAAACCATCTTATTGAAAAAACTAATTAGATCAGAGACCATACGCGGTTTTTCATCGATCTAAGGACAAGCCAAAATGCTACATAGCAAAATTGAAAATAGGTTCTGAATGCCATTGATTTGAACAGCCGTAGTTTGTAGCGCTCCTCATGATTTCCACAGAGACAGAGAACTCTTCTTCTTTACTGGTCATTCAGCTACACGGTTCTTAATCAGTTATGGGAAGAATACATTTGCTCTGCTGAATACGGACTCACACAAAGCAGGTATTTATTGACCAATAATTCACATTAGGCACAAAAATCGCTGTCTAAGCACTTCCTTCACCTGTTTAATCATTCACAGAGGGCAACCGTGATATTCAAATGTCCAAAAGGCATTTTAATTTGGATCCTCTGGAATGACCGACTAAGGACTTTGAAAAGTGCTGAGCTACATTAAATGTACTCATTTTCCAGCCTTCAACATCATCTGTCAAAAGATCTCACAGGCCATATCGGACTGATCGATTGTTTGGGACCTGTGTGGTGGGTAATGAGAGAGAGAAAGAGGAAAGACGGGAGAGAGAGGGAGAGGGAGGGGGAGAGAGAGAGAGAGAGAGAGAGAGGGAGGGAGGTTCCAAAAGTGAAGGATGGAGTAACTCTATTGATTATTTACGGCATCACTCAGACTATGAGGGCCACTGCTGGAGATGAACAGAAAACGACCTAACTCCAGGGTTATGAATAACTGTCTGGTGGTGGTGGTGGGGGTGTGTTACAGTCCTCGAATGAATGCAAATCTGAAGAAAAGAGAGATTAGAACGCGTTCTTCAAAACGCCTGACAAAGCAAAGTTCCAAAGAGTCACACCAACAGAAAATGTGCCTAAGATTCTAATCACGGCGTACAATGGGCTATCTGAGAATCTTATTTGTTACGTAACAGCATGCCACTCTACCCCATTTAGCACAGTTCACAGATTCCCTTGACTGCTAACACCCCCTGTGTGTAAACCCTTGAGTCATTTGCTTATACTGTGGATTGACAAAACAAGCGCGCTAATTTCAAAAGAGATTAAAGAAACAAATAGGCTAGTATCCTATTACAAGACACCACAAGACAACAGATGTCAATGAGTTATTATTATCACTATTGTGTGAAAATTGAAGTCTTAAGTACTCATTAATGATAGAAAACAGAAACAGAGAGCGCCAGCTTCAGCTTCAGCTTCAGCTTCTTCCAAGTTGAAACCCTACTGTCTCTCCCCTTCAAACACCAAAGAGACACCACGTCAATTAATGTCTTACAGAAATGATCAGATACTCATCAGACAAGAAGCAAATGCAAGAGAGACACTTTTCTTACAACTCGACAAGAATGCGGTCCTCCACGCCACAGGTATGTTGACGCAGCTCCTCAAAACAGTGCATCAGTCAGAGAGGAAACACTCAGTCATTGTCCCTATCAGTTTTTTGGACAAGCCAAACATTCACTATGAGTCATCATAAGCATGAGACAGAAACAGAGCCAGGACCGAGACCAGCCATTTGAAAGACCTGAAGCAGAAAATCAGAAGTTTGGTGAGCTCTCCCTGTTTCACGACAGGCCCTAGCGCACTGTTATTACCATAAAACGTCATGTGTTCTAATTCAAAGATATGCATCCTATCTAGGCTATGTTTTGCCAAGTCTCTTTGTGGTTTACGAGGACTGCTCATGTAAGCTCAGCATCAAAGAATGCCCAATTATGATTTGCTGAACGTGCCAAGAGACTATTTACTATGCTTTTAATAAAGGTTCAGCATGTTTGAGAATAACCCAGCCGGACCATCAAGCTTCCCAAGAAAAGGGTGTGGATCCATTTTCCTCTAGTTCGTCTCGGCGCCAAAACAACCCACCCAACAAGCCCCCAAGCGTAAGGAAGGAAGCCCAGTCTTCAGATGTGGCCTTTGGGGGCTTCAGAATGCTATTTGTGTGGAGAATTGAGGGAATGTATTCTAGTTACCACAGAATACAAGGTCCCTTTTATAGTACACACCAGTTACCTCACTCATCAATAAACCAATGACTTTGTCATTGGATAGGATCTAAGTCATGAACAGTTTTGTCCCAGTGAACTATGGCACAAAAACTGAGATAAAAATCATACAAGTATGAGCGAAAGAGATGTAGTGGTATTTCATGATAGTCAGGTCTATCAGGCACAACAAAACGTACAATTCAACAGTAAAAAACATTCTCTTCATGGTATCATTCATTTTCAAAAACATACTAAAACCTTTAGAAAGAACAATCATATAGGCTCATCTGTATCAGCAAACACAAACAAGATCCACTTTACTGAGCATTTTTGGCATGTATGTTGGGAGAGAGACTGCAGACTCTTCCAGGCACACTGAATAAGAGCAGAGTGGATTTTGCTTGAAGGCAGTTTAGCAAACGATGTCTAAATCCATGTCTATAATGGCATTACAGCATTAGATGAGTTTATCACTCTTGCCTAATCTCACAGAACTCTGCTGGACCCACGTATGTGTTTGAGGATTGCTTCTGGACAATTCAGTGGCCACCTCTTAATTGCTTTAGAATGCGTCTTACTGAAGCAATTATGCGTCTTGTAACCGCTGCCCTCCATAAAGTAGGCGTTACAGAAAATTTTGGTGTATCTGCGTTTGACTAAATCGAGTGACAGCAGAGAGACCAGCATTCTTGATGGATGCTCCCCTGTCATAGGTTGTGTAGGGGCAAAGATGCTACGGTAGTCACCGCATAATGTAAACACAAATGGGGGAGGGGACTGCGATACCATTAAGCGCCGTTTACTCGTGGTCTTTTTTTCGTCACGTCACTGTAATCCACAAGATCCTTAAATAATGAGAGCACAACAATAGAATCCTCATGTCAGAATTATCCTATGGCAGTGGCGAAACAGTACGGGCACCGGAAAAATATTTACAGACTACATATTTATATCTGTCACTTCGAATGATGAACGAAATTACTTCATCGACCACAATCTTGATTCTGCAGTCGTAATACTCACTGGAGAATTCCAGTATTCATTTACATGAACTGAGTCTAGTGCAATACACTCTAGTTTGGTGCACTGATCGGGGACTAAGTTTACAGTCCAGGAAGACTGTAAAAATGTAACAATTTAAATTCGGATGATTTGTCATCAACGCATAAGCACAAATCAAAAGTTCACAGTTGAAGCAGCCTATGATTGTATGTTTTAATTCAATCAAAGCGAAAAGAGAACTGATTTATGATTTGTATGTTTTTGAGGCAGTCACATAGATGAACAGTACAATCAGAGAAAAGAAACTTACTAACAGGTTATGTCTAGAATAATTACTAACTCGTCGAAGTTCGGAATATACATCTTAAATTCCCGTGGATGTAGAAAAGATCGCAAAATCCAAACAATAAATTACAACTTACATGGTGTTAGTGATGCATCTCTAGATTCCATTTTGTCCATTCAATCATGCGACTGTCTTTTCGTCTCGTATACTCATTCCTCCATCAGAAAAAAAGGTGTAAATCTCGGTTATTCACAGGCAGACGAACCCTAACCTTATTCCCACACTAAGAATAACGCAACGGAAAAAATGCGGAAAATCAAAAACTATACCACGGAAACGAACCACTTAATCGTAATAGAAAGGGAGGTAATAGTCTATCTGAGGAGCGAGACTAGTGTCGGCCTCAAGGAGTTTTGGGATCCCCAAAAGTTTCACAACGTTCCCGAGCGCTTCTGTGATCTGCGGCAGCTCAGCTGATGGTATGCCCATTGTATGAGATTCGTCCCAACTTGGCTTCCAAAATGGACTGTACCACTGTGGCTCTAAGGGGGAGATATTGCTTTAACAGACGGAGAAAGGGATCTTTTAATTTGGAACGTTCACAGCTAATATTATACAGATATAAATATTACAAACATTTATTTTGTTTATGGCAATGTATTGTTTATATGAAATGAAATTCACTTCAAACGGTCAACTGCACTCCTGACCTTCCAAAAAAGTGGTATGTGCCCACAGTTTTCACATGGTAAAACTGTTCGGCAAAACAGTGCTACTGGACCTAATATGGTTTGGGCCAAAGTGATATCCGAAATGTCTGATTTTCGATGCTGAACACTCACAACCAAGTTAACTTGGTTACCACAGTTCTCATCGGTTGCAATGGCTTCGCACTGACTGTGGCGTTCTTTCTTTCGCGTATATTCAAGTAACATCAACGATAACACAACTACCTTACACCAACAATTTTATAAATAATTGCATGGAAAATGAGGGTTAGAAAAAAACAGTATTTGTGAATCTTCAGAGCAAAAAAGCAACCAAATGCTACATTCAGATCTCAAGATATTTAATCCAGATGTTGATGATATAGTCAACCTCAATTAGGATTCTCATCAGAGAATACCAAAGGGTCTCTGTGGTCTCAGCCTTCTGGGATTAAGAATAAGCCTGTGCAAATGAGAGAGTGGAGGGGGATATCGCAGGGGGTTGGAGGAATTAAAGGGGGATAACATGGCATGGCAAGTAAGGCTACAGGATACAAAATCACACTACACTGGACATTAGTGTGATTGATCCACAGTATTGAGTCAATGTGAAATGTGTGATTACTTCTTTCTGTGTGAATAACACACATGTTAAACAAATATGCTTATACCTTAATAATAATACTGTTATTACTCAAATTTTTCAGTGAAAATAAATGAATAAATAAATAAATAAATAAATGGTGGCGGGGGAAGGGGGGGGGGGCATAGAGTCTTTAATAAATTCAACAGAATTATGACGCCAACCACCACCTGTAGAACTCAGAGAGCATCTGCTAAAAAAGGGGGGTGGGCTTGGGGGGGGGGGGGGGGGGGGGTTTGCGGCACGCTCCAGAGAGGACATCTAATCCAGAGAAAGGACCCAGTGGGACTCCTTTGTGCAGCTGTTGGCTTGCCTTAGCACAGACCCCTAAGAGCCACCTGTCAGTGCAACTGGAAAGAGGGGTTCTGAAGAGGTTTGGGGGGCAGGGACAGAGAAACGCACAATTGACACTCAGCATTTTGAGGAGGGAAGATCAGAACAAGCGAAAGCAACAGCAATACAGGGCAGATCCATTAGCCTCAGTACAGAGCTGGTAGCTAATACACTGAGGGACAGTCTAGTCAACAAGTATTCGACTGAGTCTCGGACAAAATGGTTAACTGAATCGAGACTCCCCTGAAACGATGTCCAGTCCAGGACAGATTTAACATCTGACCCGGACATTAGTCTTGCGAAGTGAAAACATTGTTAAAACTATCCGGTTTCGTGTTATTTTAGGTGTTCATAAACACTGAAAATTGTGAACATAAGAGTGCATGAACCTTGCAGACATAGCGGATTACTGTGTTAAAAATAAAGGGTGATATGTTATGTTGAAAAATTCCATGTGGTAGAATAATAGGGGAACATGACATGCAATTTTCTGGGGATGAAAAGGCAATGAAAAATTAATGGGTTCCCATTCTTGTCCAGGCACAAATTTGTCCCTGGGAACAATTTGTTTGATATGTTTTTAAATGGGGTTGGATGAATCAAGGAACAATCTCCCAAAACAACGTCATCCTAGGAGATATTATGTTACGTGAACCATTGTGATGAATAAGATTTAGAAAAGTATCTTCGGTTTAAATATTCAGTTTATGAAGAAATGGAACTCTCATGAGAACACATTTACATAAAGCAAACTATTCACTTTAACAGGAGGAAGATGACAAAAAAAACCAGAAATTCAATGTGCGTCTATGCTTGAATCCATGACAACAGAGAGGGTGTATGCATTGGGTTGGATGCGCATCCAATAATGTTCAAAATCCAGTAAGTCGTAGGTAATTAAGCACTATTTTGTGCGAGGCTTACCCATCGTCTGCCTAAAACCTTCTGTATTCTCTCCTGTGTTTTGACACACCTTGGTCTGATACGTTCTTGTAAAGGTAAAGGTCTCTGCCCTGTCATTAAATCTTTTGTGTCCGTTCCACCATGTAGTCTGTCCTCTTCATATTCTTTCATCTTTTGATTACCAGGAGGATCCCTCGTTTGTTACATTACAACTCATTAGCTCTTTGGTGCAGCTGCTCTTTGAGGATGTAGCCATTTACGTGTTCTGATGTTTAAACACACACACACACACACACACACACATGCACACAAGCACACATTATACTGATAATGTGAATAATATACCTTTTTTTTGGTGAGTGTCCTGAATGAGGGTGGTAAAAGCCTTGGCGCGGAGTCACAGTGTGGAAACATGAAAGACAAGATGAGCACCAAAAAAGAAAAAAAAAACACCATGCTGTTGAGAAATGGGCTTATGGCTGCTTTTCTGTGTCCTCTAGGACCACATCAGGAAAACGTGTGACTGATGAAAAGCCTGAGCAGTTACAAAGTCGCTAAAGAGACCAGAACGCATAATTGGATACAGGAGTGAAGGAAACATTGTGTTCCTTTTCAGGTTATGACCAAATCAGCACATTCACAAATGATGTCAAATTGTTGCTTAATGAATGATTTCGACAGAAAGTGAGGACCATTATGTTAATTAGAGACATTTAAGGAAGTATTTTGATCTACGACTGTTTGCGTTTCTGTCTTGGTATTGCCTTGAGATGCAGGAAGTAATCTCTGTAAGGAGCAGATGCAAAGCTTTATTAAGACGGGAGAACAACAGAGACCCGTAAGACGTACTCGGAGATAGAAAGAGGCAAAATATCCAAGGACAGGGGATGGGGGTGTATTAGCACTCTTCCTTTAAGCTTTGGAGAAGGAATCCTTAATTCCTTTTATCCCGCCTCCCTGTCATCCATTCTCTACGTAAGAGGGTACATCTGGGTGTTGTGATGTTCCCCTTTGTGCAGCAAAGCTCTTTTCCACTCAGAAACCAAACACAGCCATATAAAGGAAAAATTAAGAAGTCACACATGCACACACACATGCACACACACGCACACACACACAATCACACACACGCGTACACGCGCACACACACACACACACACACACACACACACACACACACACACACACACACACACACACACACGCACACAGACACACACACACACACAAGTTCAAACATACAACGTTGCTTAGGTGTGCAAATCTATACATTCATATGCTCATGGAAAACTGTAAACATATACACTAGGAGAAACCTAAGGCCTAGCAGTCGGTAAGGGACGCTTGGGTCGGAGCACTCAAAGAACATGACAAACTCATGATGCAATCAGAGGAGAGTGGTGATATCCCGATGGTGATAACATGACAGAGGTTATTGGCTGTTACACAGAGAAAAGAAAGATATGAGACGTGTTTCCTGTGAGTATGGACAGCCCCCCGGGGTTTCCTGTGAGCATGGACAGAAAGAATAATCTGGAACAAACAATTCTCTCTCATGTTTCTGCGGTTGTTGTTCTTGTTGTTATTGATTTTCTCTCAAACCTTTTGAATTTCCACATCAATGTTAATCAGGATATCTCCAAATATGCCTGACGACCAAAATTAATGATAAAGGTTAATCAAACAAAGGATGCAAGTTATATGTTTATATGTTTATATACAGAAGGCTTGAAAGATAGGAAAGAAAGAAGTCTTTTGATGGGTAATAGGCCTAAGGGGAAGTACACACACAAGTCACACATTTAATATATGCCTGGTAAACGCAAGAGTAAAACCAGGAATTAAAAAAAAAGAGAAAGAAAAGCCACAATACAAACACAGGAACTCAAGGCATGGGCACATTAAAAAAAAACTTTTATTTTGTGAAATAATGAAAACTTTGAGGAGAATGACAATAGTCTGATTTTCAACTTCATCCAAACATAGAGGCCAGAGTTTAGCTGCTACACGGTCTATTCCAAAGAGCAATGTATTGTCTTATAGAAGCTTAGGGTCAGCTCCTCTGAGTGGCCAGGGTCATCCACGGCCCCTTAATGAAATAACAATGACAGGAATGCCTAGAATGTCCCAGGAGACACAGATCATTGTCATAGTCCAGCAAGGAGTCTCTTTCTCTCAGTGCTGATAGTGCAAAGTCAGAATATTTGCCAGGGTTTGATCTAGTACTCATATAAAAGTTTTTTGTTTAATAGACTGTTTATATGGTGACAAAAGAGGTCTAGAAAATTAAAAAAAACTTGTATGGACAGATATAATAATAATAATAATAATAATAATAATAATAATAATAATAATAATAATAATAATAATAATCTCTCTTTCGCCCATTCACACGCTGTCTAACCGTTGTTGTTACAATTCTATGACTTTATTCAATAAATCTAATTACACAATAATTCCACCAGTCTTCAGGAGAATATCTGAAACCATTTTGTCCTATTCAGAAAACAGGTACCATTTAATACTCAATTTAAAGGGTTTAATACCGAAGTTGACGCATTGTGTGATGGAAACCAATAGTAAATACAGTTGTTATATGGGCATGAATGAGGTTTTTGTCACCTGGAGCTCTTGAATTGAGTCTTTGTGTTTACAGTCATTAAAGAAGTGCTGATTTAAACTTCCACTAAGGGATAAACAGGTGAATATGCCACGCCCTACAGGAAAAAACAGTTCCTGTCTCCCTGTCTGGTGTGACATGATGGCACACATTGGTATTCCAGAAGTCATCCTGCACAACCAGCCTGACTGCATGTCACAGGGGGTAAAAATGAGGGTTACCAAAATGAGTGTCAGACATACCGCACGGTGGTCAGGATTACGTAACACTTCACAAACTTCTGTCTTTCAACAAGCTATTGGTTTTGAACGGCAAGCAGTCTGTCAGGATCGAGAGAGAGCACCTCTGAACTGCACGTAGTCTGTCAGACACAAGAGCGCACAGCTAGCCAACACAGGGTCTGGGAAAGAAACCACTGATTTTGTAGAACAGTAATTGGGTGAGGTGTTGAATGGACGTTTATCCAGGTTTGTATTTGTGCCGAGCTCTAAAAAAAACAAAAAGGTCAGTCTTTGTTCTAAGGGCCCACTGAGCAGACAAATTTGTGAGAGCACTCACTTTTGAAACAGACTGCGTGGTTAAATCAGGCGGTAATATCAGGTGACAGCAGAGCTGAAATGAAACGAATAACAGAGAGAAAGAGAAGAATTCAGACTCACTGAATTCTTCCCTCTTCCTTCTCCGACTCATTTATGTTGTGCTCAGAAATTTCAGTAACAGTCCATCAAAAGTAACTACAGAAGGAGGAAGACATAGCCAATAAGAAGCATCCAAAAGCTCTTATCACCTCCCTGGGGCCTCATGTCATTCCTAAAATATGTCTAAAATGCAACTTTGTCATGCGAACGTAACTTGTTATCTGACTCACACAAGAAAGCAATGAAGGAGTTCTGGATTCCTGTGAATTTGGATATTAAGCACGCATTCCCATTCTGTATGTACAACTTCTGGTGAACAAACAGACTTTAAAACACTTTACTGTCACTCCTGTATTGTCGTGATTTTGTGACACCTCGTTTTCAACCGCTGTCACAACAAGACATGCTGTTAGTTTTGTTGTTGGGAATTCCAAGCGTGGGGTTTCAAGCGAACGAGCAAATATCATTTAAGACTCTGAACGCACACTATGTTGTGCTCAGTTTGTTTGCCGACAGACACTACATGAAACCTCCGTGAAGCCCCCAGAACTCCGGTTTCTCTCTGACTGAACTACGGTTCCACACAATACCAGCCACAAATTACGTTTCAACCCGACTTTTCCCCAGTGCAGACCGGCCCTTCCCTGCCCCCTCTCTCTCTCTAACAACCCAAGAATCAGCCACCCTTGATCCCTTTCATTACCATGACAAAAAAAGACTGCCGGCAGAGAAAGAGAAAGTGAGAGAGGGGAGAAAAAAAGAAGGAGTGAATATGACCCTCTTTCAGCTACCCCCCCACCCCCCACCCCCGGAACCTGCTCAGCAGCTTAGATTCAATATCCTGCTCTAAAACATTATGTATTTAATATGCAACAGATTAAAACCGTAGGGTCTAATGAGCTTCAGATCAGTAAAGATATTTTTCACAGTTGTCGAAATGCGTTGAAGCACAGAGGACGATGGTGAAGGAAAAGAGAGCTAATTGTAACAGTATGGACTTTCTTCAATGGTACATATAATCCTTAGCCACCTGTAGCTTAGCATAGGCATGTGGCATTCAGATTGCATATCAGTGAAAGACAGCAGTGATTTGACTTCTCAGTGGGGGAATGAATGACAGAGGGTTACACTGAGGCACAGAAGGTTAAGATAATCTAGGGTGAAAAGGTTAGGTATCAGTGCTGCTTCGTCAGTCACACACACACACACACACACACACACCTCGGAGAGCTCAAGGACACTTACATACTGACTGACACACACACACACACACACACACACACACACATTAGTTACGCACGCAAGAGCACATACATCTAAGAACACGCTCGATGACACGCGTGCAGACAGCAGCATTTTCTGAGAACTGTGCACATGTATATACATGCAATTTATAGTCCCCGTCAGGCTGAAAAAAAACGACCGCTGCTTTCTCTCCCATGTGTTCAGTTCACCATTTCAGCTTGACTTTTGCTACAATTCATCCCCGCACGTTTCTCCCCAAGGGTCTGACCTTCAGTCCAGGTCAGTTTATTCTCCAACCTTGGATACGTTTATGACATCATACAGTGACTGTCTGATAACACAGAGGCCCCAGGCCTGTGATAGATGCACATGAATGCATTCACTGAATGGATTCACAGTAACAACCACAACTCGCATTCAGAGCATTACAAACATAATGCACATATGCTAACCATGAACTATATTCAATGTATGTCTCACCCAGCAAGTCCACTCAGTTTGTGAGAACATCTATCAGTTATCTGAGACTCACCTGAAAAATGAGACTTATGTCATTGGTAATGTCATTGCTTATGTCACTGCCTCATTGCCATGGTAAGCCAATGCACGGTCCTCCTCTTTCACACCTCCTCTCTTAAGGCCAGTGGCGAGGTTAGGAGGCTCATTTAAAATGAGTAGCAATTCCATTTCTGTCACCAACTCATTAGTGAGGAATAATGACCATGAGGGCTCTGACCTGGAAAGTCAAAAGATCTCATAGTTCTTCGGTGAGAGTAGACTTCATGAAAGGTTTACAGTATCTTACGAGGCTGGTTTAGTTTGAGGACATTTAACAAAGACAGTATATTATTATGTGCATGTTTGATGTAATGCAATGCTGATTTTAATATACTAATGCTGTAACGTTATTAATGTCTTACTAAATATTTAGCACCCATAAGACACTGAAAGGTCAAGTTGTGATTACTGTCCATAACATGGTGTGGCGTGGCGTGTGTATGTGCCATGCTGTGATGTCATGTGACGTGATGTCACACGATATGCTATGATTTAATGTAAAAAATGTATTCAAATATATTTGTTGGTTGGTTAGTTTCTCTTTGGAGCATTTTTCAAAGAAAAAACTCAGGTTTGTAGGACAGAGATTCAGGACCAGAGAAACTTCTATTCTTTCACCTACAAATGATGGAGCAAAAGAGACAAAAAGCGTTCACTTTTTTTTTTTTTGCTTTCTTGCACTTTTAAAAGTGGATTGAAAAGTATAAGGAGTATAAAGTCTCATTAGGAAAGTCAGCTCTTACGGGCCTTTTTTTTCACGGTTTGCGGGTTTTAGGCGTCTTTCTGATAAAGATTCTCAACATAGCGTGAAAAAAGCCAGCTCTTCATAGTGGGCCTATGTGTAGCTAATTGCTCACAGTGGCGTCATGTAGTACTGTGTGGTACTGTGAGGAGACGGCCTACTCCCTAAAGCACTGGGCCTCCCAAAGAGATCACCATTATTCTCCACTCACCCGATTAGATACATGTAGTAAACATATGCAAGAAAGAGATTTACAGAGGGAGAGCAGAAAAAAAAACGCCTATGAAAAAACAAAACACAAAAAAACACACTACAAAAATTCGACCGTAGGAACTGACAATATTGTAGATTTTAAAGTGCTAAGCAGTCATTCAATCATATAGACTGAATCAATAAAAGCCCAAACTCTAGAGTTTCCTTCTTAATCTCAAACTCGCTGAAACCTTAAACTCATTTACTTTTTTGTGACCTCGGGGATTTTTTTGTGTGCGTGTGTATATAACAGGATGTCTAAACATTCGGGAAACTCAACCCAGGGACAGCCGCAGACAGCTATTTAAGATCTATGTGAAGGATAAAAGATTAGTGCGCGCACACACACACATACATACACACACACACACACAAGCTTCTCCTTAAGGCATTTGAGGTTGCAGCAGTAAATTAAGGAAGGGAATGTGTTCACTTTAGAAACATTTTTCTCTCTGTCAGAATGAAACTGGGATGACTTCCTGTGACAAACATGAGACGAGGCACAAACACTGGGAATTCTCCTGCTCTCCTGCTCCATGTACCACAAAGGAAAAGGATGTAAGGTACATGTTCAATGTCATGTCCATTTCAGAGAAACAGAATAAACAAATGAATCTGTTTAATTGCACTTTTACAAAAGGCACGCTGTTGTACAAATTAAGTATCTGCTATTAAGGCACTGAACACAATTTGCATTAAAAATTCAGCTATATTGCCAAACATCTATTCTCAATCTCAGTGGTAGGGTTAGGGCTCAACTGTACTATAGCTGCCAGGAATTTCAATGACATTGCAATCCATTTTCTTTTTCGTCCCATTAGGCCTTCTTGTTCTCCCATTGAAGGTGTCAATATGCAAAACTTTTTAATCCGACCTGTTTTGCAAAGCAAAAGCCCACTTGAGTGAACGTAAAGAGTTCGTTTTGGGTCGTTCTTTGCTTTTAAGGCTCGGATGATTTTTGGAAGGCTAAATGACTGTTCTTAAGAGTCGTCGCAGAAGTCGAGAGTTGGGCAGACTGACAGAAAAATCAGAACGATGCCTCTTCGCTCTTGACCAAGGTCACTGTAGCTCAGAGCTCTCAAACCCCATCATCATCATCATCATCATTCCCTGAGAGGCGATTTATACAGCAGTCCCGGTAATTGACCAAATCAAATGATGTTCCCATTATCTCTCGGAAGATGGAAATACCAGTACATGGTGCCACACACTTGCACAAATAACATTTGGTAGGAAAAACAAACAAAAATTGAATACATGAAGAATTTTGGGTAGTTTTTTATAAAAAATGGATCTAGCAGCGTCTCATAAATCAATTCCGTTATTTAATTCAATACAACCGCCATAAACCACCGAGGCGTTAAATAAATATTGAACATATTGTCGCTGCATTAGCAGTGCACCATCCTCTCTCCATTACAGAAAAACATCCCAAGTAGAATGAAGTCAGTCTAATGCTTTTAGTTTAACAGTGGCCATTTACTTGCTTAATGATGGTCTAAGATCAGATTTTTGTCCAAACATTAGACAACAGTGCAGGGGGTTTAAATCTAGCCCATAAACATTAAACTGTTTGCAGACAATAAAAGTGGACACTGGGTTTGTCTGAGCAATCTGATGACTCCAAATGCCTGTATTTCTGTATGCATGGATGTAGATTTAATCTATGATTCTCAGCAGAGCCTGTGAGGACCAAGAACCGACGGTGCCAGTCACGTGAGAAACGACTCCCCACAAAGGTGCCTGATGAGAGAACATAAAACTAGGACAAGATTAAAGACTGCAGAATCTCTTTTCTTAGAGGAAATTGCTCACTCTGACATGCACACGGCGTTGGTATATTCAGCGCGTTTCTGTGGCCGGCTCAATATTAGAGCCTTGGCCACCATTCTGAAAGATAACTTTCTTAATCATTCCACAAATGAAACACTCTCTAAACCGTTCTGTATCTGTATTTCTGAAGCGAGAACAAAATGGGACATGGGTTTGTCTGAAACTTCTTTTTTTTTTTTATTGACTGAACAGCGAGGGCTATTTGTGAGACAGAGATTTTACAGTCAGGTGATCTAATCGGTAAGATACAGCGGTGACACATTAACACTTCCTGTGGCACTGTGGCTGTATCACAAAACACTAAGACGCAGTACCCTCCCAGTGCTCAGGATGCAGTGACACACCTGTCAGCTGACTACTGACTGACTGCTGAGATAAGCAGCTACGCTAATAACAGTATGAACAGGCTATTAACATGGCCACACGCCCGACATATCAGTGGGCCCGCAAGTGACCGAACAAAATCATAATTACACGGAAGAAATCGCTCTGACAAAAGAACTATGTGTGTCCATGCGCCCTCACCTGGTGAACCTGTGTAAGTACATGTAAGATCACCTGAACCACGGGAAATGTAAATGATAAGGCATCAAACATTCACATCAATATATTTAATAAATAAATAAATAAATACACAGTGTGCATAGAAAGTCATCAGAGTGATTAGAATGAGTGTTTCTAATCTACTTGACTAAAAAGACAAGAACAGCCATGCCCAGTCCCTGGATTATGTCATATCCCTTATGAGTCAGAGACAAAACTGAGGTCCTCATGTCCTATTAGGATATTGAAGTAATGGAAACGGCTGAGGCTGTTATTCCACTGGATCCTTACATTCTCATTTTGAATGATATACTATGCCTAAACAAACAGATCTCTCTCTCTCTCTTTCTCTTTCTCACACACACACGCACACAAACACGCACACCAGAGTTCGGTCAGACATTGTACAGCTTGTAAGAGTGAGGTAATGTTGCATATGGAGTTCAGTGTGGGATAACAGGAAGACACAAACCCTACTGCTGTTTCCATGGTTAAATCAACAGAACAAAAACAGCTGGAGAGACACGTCTGGAATTTTTAGAATGGGTTTGTCAAACACTGCATCATTTCTTCCTTCAGTGCCCACTAAGTGCCTCTCTTACCCTCCATCTCTGTCCCTCTCAGTCTCTCTCTCTTACACACACACACACACACACACACACACACACACACAATACAATCACAACCAAAATGAGAACAATATAACAAAAACATTTTAATATAGCTCTCTCAATACATCATACTCTCAATACAACAACAATATATATTCTCTTCTCTCTCTTTCTTTCTCTCTCTATATAAAGTTAATTCATAAAAAAAAACATCCTTAGCTTTGTCAATTAAAACTCACCTTTCCAAATTTACATTCAGCATTATCATAAGGTATCAAACAAGACAAGACATGGAAAGATGACATTAAAAAAAATACACACAAAAAATACATATATATTTGAAAGTACTGGACACAAAGAAAAGATGTACAATTGAAACTCATTGAGTTTATCTAATCAGCTTATCGGCAGTAAGGGAAACATTCTGGTTCTTCAGAGTAAGGTATCCTCACTGTCCTCAGTGAGCGGAGACAGCCCCGACTTCCTCTGCGCTGCAATGGCCGTCCAGATGCGACACAGCATCCCACCCCTGTGAGAAAAACGAGTGCACACACATAAACTACTGAGAGAGGGTCATTTAAACAGAAATTTAGCATGATTTCACAGGGGCGACTCTGCAGAAAATTCCGTAAGTCCGGACAAGGAGGTCCAAAATCCTGTCACTTTTCGGTTTCACCTCACTGTTAAAAGGCTGATGTTTTAACTGAAAAATGGGCAGGATGCTCTCTTCAGCCAATCAGAGAACACAGCGATGAGAAAACTAGCAAGACTTAGGCTCTTCAAGATTGGACTTAGTGAATGTTGGCATACAGTTTTACACAGGCTATGAACTATAGTCAATAAGAACCTGAGAAGACCTTTAAATGCTGGTCTATTGTGTCCAGACTTACTTGATTCCACTGTATTTGAGATCGTCTCTAGAGGCGATGTGAAGAAGGCTGTCCAGAGTAAACGCGTGTGCAAGCAGCTTGAAACAAACAAACCAACCAGCAAAGATTCAAACTCAAATTCAGTTCCACTCCAATCCCTCTGAGCAATATGAACCTAAAATCTCAGCTAAACTGTCTTCTAGAACGTGATTTATAGATTAACGACTACCCAGTCAAGTCTTCCAAGAGCATTTGGTCAGACTATTAAGTGGAGGATGACAAAGTTCTAGTCTTTTCTTGTCCTCATGGGAAAAAAAAAACATTATATACAGATGATTTTCCGAAATATACTCACTGTGTCTATAGTCTCCTGATCCACACGTAGGTTTTTCAGCCAGCGAATCATAGCCAAGCTGTGGGTGTCCTGAAAGGAAGGTTTAGTATCTATAGAGGAGAGAGAAAATGTATGATGCTTTTTTCACCCACATGACATGACATGACAAAATGTCCTATTTACAATACACAGCACATAATCCATGGTTACATAGCAAGCACACCTCAAAATCATTGCTTGTTAAAACTGTTTTCATAAGCAAAGAGTCTTAGGAGTGTTCTGTGTAATGAAGTACATTTATAAGCAATGAAGTGGTAATCTAGTCACTCCATAAGGTTAAGCTGGAGAACACACACACCTGGGGGTTTTAGGATTGGAAACATGCAGTAGCATGTGGCACTGTGGAGAATTAGGTAAGTCTAGGGCCACACCTTTTCTAATGACTAAGAGAAAATCTTCCCTTAAAATCTTTGGATAAACATTAGAGTTGGTACAACTCCCCCTCAGGGCAAGTGTGATTATGAGAAAGAACATTCTCAATCAGCTTGGCAATGTAGGAGTCCAAAACTGTTACAGATTGCAAAAGAGAGAGGGCAGGGGAAACTGTCAGGGTTACCTGTGTCATCTGTTCCGGGCGTGTCTCTGAGACTATTGATCAGACTCTGTTTTCTTTGAACTGAGCTTCTGAGAAGCTCTTGGTATTCTTTCTCTTTTTCACTCAGCTGAGTCAGCAATCTGCAAGACAAATTTTTTCTTTTTTTTTTTTTGTTACAGGAAAAACTGGTTTGTAATTCTTTCTCGGCCCACCCCAGTGGATATCCTAAGGGAGAGTATTTAAATTAGCTAGGACATCTTCACTCAGCAATGAGAAAGGAATACCTCCTGGTCTCCAGGCGGAGCTGTGTCAGTTCCTTGGCTAGAGGGGCAGAGCTGGAGAGTAGCTCCCTGGACAGATGCGACCTTGACACACAACCCGCCTCTGTTTCCTCTATAGCAGCTGAGATGACGTCCTCCTCCGTGAGGGGGGCTAACATAGGTTCCTGCTCAGGTTCCCTGAGCTGTTCTCGGGTGGGGGTGTTCTGAGGGGAGCTTTCGTCCACTTCAAAGGATGACTGAAGCTGGAGCTTGAGTTCTGAGAAGAACAGAGGTGATTTTTAAAAGTGTCCTGGCGCGCACATCAGGACTGAGAGAAAAGGATGCGTTTAGGCAGGCTTTCTGTGCTCACTCACCGGGCAAAAGAACAGTGATGGCATCCTGCACGGCCTGTCGTAGGAGGTTATCCAGGGCAAACATCCAATGAGGTTTCACCTGCTGCTGCCTCAGCACTTTCTTAACCTATACAGACAGAACTACAACTCTCAATAAAAACGATATTTTACCCAGGACCACTGAGAAAACAAGGCGATAAGGTATAGGGTCAAGCGTTTCAGAAAACACTGTGGTAACAGACCAATAACGCCTCAGATCCTTATACAGCTTATATACAGCTCCAGTTCTGACAGTCATTCAAACTATGGGGACAGTGATTGGAGAGTAAATTGACACATACTGCGTCTTGGAAGCTGAAGAGCACCGACTGCAGGCTGTTTATGGGTACTGCAGCACTGAGAAGGTTGGAACGCAGCTTCAGGAGACTGTTGGTCAGGTGCTTACTGTCCGGAGAGCGGATGTTCTCCCGCAAGCAGCCAATCAGCTCAGTGATGTGTTCTGAGGTAATGGGGGACTCATCAGTCTACAAAGAGGAACAATAAATCAATGAGCAGTTACAACTAATTTACAGTACATTACACTAAAGAACACAACACAATTCATGATACAATGCATATAGGAAGATGCACCAAATTCTGAAGAGAATATGAAATGAATACAAGGAAGTAGCTAACACACACACACACACACACACACACACATACACACACACACAAAAACATTTGTGAGTGAGTACGTACCTGAGACAGGGTGTCCTGGATGTTTTGAACCACGTGGCTGATAAATTCAGTGAGTACCCTGTGCAACGTGTCTCTTCTCTCACTGTCTTTCCTTAACAAAAACAGACCCAGGTTCTCCCCAGAGCCCGCTGGGCTTGCCATGTCACCCTGAGAATCCTCCGGCACTCTAACCAACAACAGACACACACACGCACACGCACACGCACACGCACACGCACACGCGCACACGCACACGCACACGCACACGCACACGCACACGCACACGCACATAATAACTACGTATTAGCTCCATTCTGTAATCCTTAAACCTAGCTGTGTTCACGCTGGTGCTGGGACTCACGGGAGGAAGCTGTTGGAACTGGGTGGGCTCTCGGCGATATCGTTGACGCGTAGACCAGGCACCGTCCTCCTCAAGTCAAAAGAGTTGGACAGCTCTGTCCCCTCAGTGTCTGTGTCCTCCACGTGTACCGAAACAGGTACGGACATGCTCCGCTGGTAATCTGGTGAAAGGCATTCAAAAGCATCGTGATCACTTTCAAGATCATCGTTATCGGTAGTATATTCATAACATACACTGGTCTGTCCCATCTCTCTTTCACCCACACGAAACATAACAGAATCATGACCAACGCATCAGAGCACATCACCTTCTCAGGCTCCGGCTGCAGCTACCACAAAATCACAATAAAAATCACAACCAGCACTCAAAGATATGTTTTTGTCATCTAAAAGTCTCTTTTCCTAAATTTGAGTGAGAGGTTTGTTTGTTTTCTGATGTCAAATGAGCTGTAGGGCAGGTTTAAAGTCGTACTTCAAATTTTGGATTTTGATCTTTTCCCAGGCTAGCGATACGCGATGCGATACTCTCTCGTGATGCTGGGCAGCGGCAGCAAGCCACAGCTCCCAGTCAGCCACGAGGGTAAACAACCAATACTCTACGGTGTACTGGGCTGCCAACGTTTCTGGGCGCGTTTAAGGTAGGTCAGGCTAAGCTATGATTGTTTTAGGACTGAAGTGAAGCAGTGCAGCAGACTTGATACTGACCCTCTTTTTGAGAAGGTTCTAACTGAGGTTTTAGCTTTCTCCTGGGGTTGCTCTTTAGGAAACCATCCTTCAGAAGCTCTGTCGCTGTGGACCTTTTGTCTGGGTCAGGCTCAAAGCAGCTCATGATGAATCCTTTCGCTTCCTCTGACATGACTTCGGGCACTTTAGGGTGGATCTTAAACATGCCAACCTGAAAAGAGAAGACGCTGATCACGACTGAATAAGTCTGTCCTCACTTCCTGATAAATTCAACTTAACCCTAGTTTCACACTCAAAGCAGCTCAGTACAGACAGGCGAGCTGACCGGATTTCCGCAAAACTTGTATCAAGCCTTATAACCTGTTGAAGCACCATATTTACAACAAAAAACTTTTAGTAAACACAATACAATGGAGTTTTATATGCCTACGAATAGGTAGGCCTATGGTTTGAACACTTTCTATCAGTGATTATGTTCATACAGTTAATAAAGGAAGAAACCATGGAAATAACTTCTGATTGAGAAAACTGACTAGCATAGGCTATTGGCTGTTTCAAAAACCGATCTTTTATTGAACAGACAGCATAGCATTACGAACACTTTCGATGGCAAATGGACCGTTTATGTGCCGTGGAAAAATAGACTCCGGATGGAAAAAAAACACTTCATGCGCGTGAGACCACCCCCTCGTGGAATCACCCCCACGGCCAAGGTTGGCGAGAACAGAGATATTGATTAACATTGGTGCTTATTTGAACTGCACACAAAAGCAGTGCTGAGGCTTTGTGTGACTGGCGTCTGATCTGAAACAGGGGTAACCACAGGTCTGACCACACCCCTGATGTGCACATAAATAATGTACCAATCCACATTAATGACATATTGTTGGCACCAGCGATCAATGGGTAATATTCCAGCTACGTCCCATACGCTCAGAACATTGGGACATTTTCTAAGTGATGACAGATTACACAACTTCCAGCTAAAATAATGCAATTTCCTGAACCAAATCACTGAAAATGATACTGAATTTCTTTCTTTCCCCTTGTACCTTAAACATGGCAGCCTGTGGGCTGCCCAGCTCATGGAAGGGAGGTTTCCCTGTGGCCATCTCTATGATGGTGCAGCCCAGAGACCAGATGTCTGCTGGTTTCCCGTAACCACGGGGACCCTGGTCTATAATCTCAGGAGCCATATACTGCAGAGTTCCTATAACAAGGTGCAATATCAGTATTAGACAACATTTCAATGAGTAGTATGAATGCATACACACACACAGTGAGAGAAAGAGAACGAGAAAGAAAGAGAGAGAGAGTGAGAGAGCGTAACTACAGATTGAGTCAGGGTGGACATACAGATAAAGACAAAGAAAGTGTGACAACCCTCTGATTACCTGTGAATGTTTCTGTGCATGGGTTGATACCAGCTAATCTTTTGGATGTGCCAAAGTCTGATATCTTCAGTACACCGCTGTATGTGTTAATCAACACGTTGTCTCCCTGGGGAGGAAAAAAAAACAACACCATCACGCACCACTCACTGTTTTACATAGACGTCAGAACTTTTCCCTCAAAAACCTGAAGGTCTATGACTGAATGGTGTTCTAGCAAAGAAAGATCAGTGTGAAGCTGTCAGCATCTACTAGGCAACAGCTTAATCTCAAAACAGGAAAAAAGAAAAATAGGAAGTGAAAAGCAACAAAAAAAACAAAACAAAACAAAACCAGAGGTCATCTAAGGAATACTGTGACCTTTCCTAAACTCTATGATGAGGCAAATAAATGTAAAAAAAAAAAAAATTCTACGGAAGCCCCTAGAGACTAATATTCCACAATTAACATCTTTTCCCAAGTTATGAAGCATAAGAGATCGTTACACTACCTTGATATCTCTGTGAACTATTTGATTATCATGGAGATATTTTAGTCCCTCCAGTATCTGTTTAGTGTAGAAGACAACGGTGGCCTCATTATCTTTAAGGGGTCCCCATTTTGATCTCAGGAGAGAAGATAAGCTTCCTGTACAAGAGAAAGCGAGAGATTGAAATGAACAGGTTGCTTTATGGGAGCTGTGTTGATTGAAATACCTACATGTCCATAGCTTACGTATTATAAAGCAAGTTCTCCGTGACCTTCCTTGATTTACACAATGCAAGGCACTCAGCAAAGAGCACTTCCTGTAAGTTCCCTCCTACTCTTCAAAAATGCGCACACCCTTCCAAGGCAAAATCAAAACGAGTATTTCGCAACAAACCACGTAATCTTCCAAAAACTTAAACAGCTTGATAGAAATGAAGAGGCAATTTACTCATGAATCACAGAGAATTTCTGTAAAATTTTTGGCATGTAGTGAATGTTACGAAATAAGGATTGGACAAGACTAGTATACCTCCGGGCACTTCTTCCATGAAGATCTTGATGAAACCATCTTCGCTGACTGAGCCCAGATACTGAACTATATTACGATGTTTCAGTCGCTTGTGTAGGGCGATCTCCTCGTGAAGTGGTTGAGAATAGCTGATGAGAATAGTATGAGGGGGAAAAAAAGATTCAGAAAAAGATAACTATCTCGTTTTGAGATTGTAAATGATGTCTGTTTATATGAAATGCTTGTTTACATTTGGGAGCTGTGTAAGGGTTAGCTGATGACATGAATTAGAAATATCTGTGCTTCGTACAAGAAAAAGACGCACAGAAAAGAAGAAAAAAAATCAGAGAGGCTACATGTACTAAACAAACATTTGTTTTTCGTGATGACGAACACTACTGCACCTCTGGGAAAACTGAACAAGTCATTGAAGGTCACAGCCAAGCTGTTTTACAGAAAATGATGCCCACTGAAGCCACTGAAATCTAATTCTTGTATTCATGCTTACTCACTTCATACAACATGTTGTGCAGTCTGGGCTATTAAACATAATGGTAATAAATTGTAAAAACTGTTGAGTTGTTTTTTTTTTGCATACGTGCTGTCTTTTTCTGGAATCTCTTTGATGGCAATCCGCACTTGATTGCTCAGGTCTCGCCCCGCGTACACCACTCCGTAGGTTCCTTTTCCCAGAACCACCTTGTCTCCATTTTCATTCGTCTCGTACATATACTGCAGAGTTATAAAAAACAAACAACTCTCATGTTTTTATTAGTATATATATACATTTCTAGGGTGAGATGCAAGTATTTCACTTGTGGGAACTGCGTGTTCTGTAAACTTAGAGGCCATTCGGAGACATTCATTCCTGAGTGCCATAGTTAAATGTTGGCCTGTGTTTTCTTTCAAAGAATACAGACAGTTCTACATAGCATGCATAATTGTGTTGGCCAACACAAATCATAGCGTTTAAGCTACTGGAGAGAGGAGTCAGTGAACATCTAAGCTCTCCAGCTTTGATGGCTTCGTTTGAATAGATGACACTCATTACTCCAGCAGTAATGGCCATATATGAGCGGACTAATGTAAAGAAGCTGATAGCAGCCGCACTCTTCCGTATGTTATATGACAGTGTTTTTCATCCTTATCAAACAATTAAGAATCATTTTTTTCCTTTTGCTATCGTGACTGTAACTATAACAATATAGGCTGTACGGATCGGTTGCGTGGCTTGGTGTTCGGTTTAGGTCCCCTCACCTCTAACACACCTCCACACAGAGGACCGGGCTCATCAATCGTGTCTTCAGCCCGATGCCGAAGTGAATTCACCAGCTCACAGAATCTAAAGGACGGCAGCAATATTCATCTGAGCAAAACTGCACACAGGCAAACGCACACAAGCATGTACACATACTGCAAAATCTGATTAAAGATTTATCAATTTATCATGATAATGACAGATCACTATTTTTAGGCTTTCTTCTGTTTTTTTTTTTTTATTTTTTGAAGACCTAAGTAGTTTACTCCTATCCTGACTTCCAAATGCATAAAATTTGCTTTGCACAGAATCATCTTATTCTTTCATCAAAAAGGGCCTCCTGGAAAAGGCCATAGATAAGAGGTCTAAAAATGAGAGAGGCAAAATGAGACAAAAATTCCTGAAAAAGCGGCAACACTGCTCATCTCAACGTTAGTCACAAGACAGTAAATATCACTGGAATGTACCACTCAAAAATTTGAATTAAACGCACACTGACTGACAAGACACACTTACTGTGCAAGAGTCTCCTAGATTTTTCCCTTCCTCTCGCTTTCTCTCCCCCCCCCCCCCCCCCACTCTCTCTCCCTCTTTCTCTCTAACAGTGCCTCTTGTGTACTCACCCTTTGCAGTGCAGGTCACTGGGGAAACACAGCTGAAAGTCATCAGAGTTGTACAGGACATAGAGGAAACAGCTCCGCTCATCAAACTTGGAAACACTGAAACAGTTCGCACAGGATCAAAAACTGTAAAACCAGACGAGTCGTTTACAACCTGTTACTCAAGCCTCGATAAGGCCTCAATGCTTCTTGGTTGATAAATTTATGACCTGACAAAATTCATGCATCCTGCATAGCTAAAAATTAACTAACAAAATCAATGTTCATTATTATGAATAGCATGAGGGAGGGAACCAAATTCATGTTAAAAGCGCGGTCCAAGGCACACAGTCTCAAAGCTCCATATCTGAATATGTGCCAATTTATACACCGCATAATCAAGTGTCTGTTTTTATAATCTTAAACTACAGACGCACAATGAGGTTAAAGCACGAAACGGCCTCCTTGCTTTAAGACGCTCCATTAGTATATTTTGGATTTTGCCTGATGCCAAAACACTATAGAACATTACCGAGTATGAAAGAAGTTCCAATGCGCTTCCAGTCATGCTTTAAAATGCCAAAAAAAGGTCACACATGCCCTGTGTGCATGTGACAAACTGACAAAACTGGAAAAATTTTTTTTGGGGGGCAAAAAAAAAGTCTGAGGGAAATTGCACAGCTGTGCAGAGGGTTTTTTTTTTCCCTTTGATATTAATCTGATGAAATATAGAATAAATATCAGCTGCTGATTTTGTTGGGAAAAAAAAAACAAAACAAAAACAAAACAGTGAACGAGGCATGTGATTTCTGAGCATGGAAACATAAACAAGCGTGTGACACAGAATAACAGCCAAATGACTACAGCACAGCCAACAAAAAAAAAAGAAGGAAAGAGCCCCCCCCCCCATCACCACCACCACCCCTCCCCTTCCCCCCGCGGCTCACGGCCAACTGCAGTAGTCCATCTGGAAGACCTCTTAAAAATGGCTTAAAATAAAGAACAGCCACCACCAGAGACGATGCTACATTCTGTTTGCACAAACTTACCTCACTCCCCGAATCTGAGACGCTGGGAAAGTCCACTGGTGGAGGCCTTTCTGAGGGAGAGGAGACAGAACAGTGTGTTGACAATAAAAACAACACAGAATGCTGGTAACATTATGACAGGCGCATTTGACTCGTTTTTCTTGTCTGGGAGAGACATCCATTGTAATAAACAAGGGGATATAGCGCATTTTTTTTATTCAATCATTAAACTCTTTGCCCTCGTTCTGATAAAAGTATTGCATCATCGTATGAATTCACCGGCGTGCTGGACACACCCTGTCTTATGTACCATCTGAGGTGGCAGGAAATACAAGAGTTACAGCAGTCTTGCTATTGACTGTTAGAAGCGCAGTCCAAAAAAAACATTCTCATAAAGTTAAGTCAAACATATGACACTGGTAAAAATACAATACACACAACATCTTACCCATCTTGAAATTTTGCTTTTCAGTAAGGTGTCAGATTAGGTAACCAGTACTTGTCCAATATCTTAAATCCTAGAGAAGAAATATGCTGATTGTGACGGTGTGGTGCAGTTCAGGTTTGCTATGGTCAGTACCTTTAATGGCGTAATATGCTTCAGCTGCACAGTACAGTTTTCATCCTCCTCACTCACACTCACTATGCTGGGCTGGAATAACTTGGTAGGCTCCAGAATCAGCACCTACGTGACGGTAAACACAACGAAGTTCAGACCAAACCGAATGTACTCCTGGTCTTTTCCGAATCTACTTATATGGATGAGGTGGATTTTGAGCGAATAATGGTTTCAGATATATTAGAAATTTTAGAGCTGACTATCTTTTATATAGTGACTTTGGTTAAGGTCTCACTGGACAACGAGCAGTGGAGACGCTTGGTTTGCATGCTTGCACCAACAGCTCCATCCAAAAGTCTACAATCTCCTGTTTAGGGTGTCTCACTTCTGGAGGTTTGACAAACTGTTTGTACATGATATATGTCTCCATGATGGACGCCAAATACCTGAAAAGCAGAGGGAAATCAACAACAAATAAACTCAGTTGGGATAAACAAATATCAACAGGTCTTCCAAATGAATGTCCGGTCTTGGGAAACCCTTCATATTCCAAATCAATTAATTCATGTTTATCGCGTGGAACTGGGATATTATGGCTAGTGGATACCGGTGAAGATCCTCACCACATTGGCGGGTTGAGTCTATAAAGTTTCTCAGAGGCCTCAATGACTTTCTTGTGTTCGTTGGCCAGGATGCTGGCGCCCAGATAGAAGCCCACATCCCAGTAGTGCTGCATCTTCTCCAGACTGCCTTTCCTGCCCAGTAACGTGCTGAGTGTCACTCCTGACCAAAACAACAAAAAAAATCATATCTCAGCTTCTGCCAAATACTCAAAAAACCACATGCTCAGCACACCTGATTCAGTACAAATTTCAAAAGTGAATCAGCGTTTCATTTCCATCATAAACATCTATACACACACACACACACACACACACAAAAATATTATATATATATATATATATATATATATATAGATAGATATATATATACACACACATACACAAATTTTTTAAATAGCCTCAAAACAACATTCAAATGATGTAGTTGTAACACATTTATACACAACTGAGAAATCTCTGAATGAATAATGCCTTATGCCTACACTGACTGTGAGAGACATGTCAGTTCTATGAGTGGACTAACGTGTTTATCTCCATATGCGCACGTTGACGCTCCCTCTGAGTATGCATTTGGAATCGTTCAGGTGCAATTCATGCAGGATTAACATCGAAATAAACTTTTAAAACATGAGGCTGAGGCTGAGACTGATCTTCAAATTAAATACAAAGGTGAGGCCAATCATTTCCTCTGTTGCGCTGACAGGACCGTCGGCAATTTCCTCCCACGTAAACGTAATACTCATTGAAGATGGAAACACTAACCCTTCAGTGAATTGTTTAAAAAAAAAAAAAAAGACGTCATAGGAAAACGAAAAGATTACGCTAATAGTCCTCATTGTTAAGTGTTCTGAGAAATACGACGAAGGAACACAGAGAAGATAGGACTGCCTCACCGATTTTGCGCAGTTCGATGGAGGTATCATATTCATGGCCAGCAGCCATTAGAAGAACGACGCTATTTATCCCGGAGTGTAGAGTGGGTTCGTTCTCGAATGCCTTGCCGTACCTGGGCATAAAAGCATAAACAGAAATGCAGGAGATAAGATAAAGTTATGCTTAAAAGCGTGGCAGTCCAAGGGGGAAAAAAAAACTTTTATAGGGAGGGCACTTCATATTCAGCGATAGTCAATCGTATTTCTTTGAAGCTGTGTTTACTGACATGCTTAAGTCAACATTTTGAAAAATATACATCGAAGTCTTAGCAAACTTTTTGATTGATCATGGAAACAAAGCGCTAATAACAATAGAATTCAAGAACATGCGATGCAATTATACAATACGAAAATATATAAATTATTCACCAGTAACAGGCCTGGTCTCGACTTTGTGCGTCCGTAAAGCCAGAGTCCATAAACATGTCTTTATAGATGCGTCCACAGAGACAGTACACGTCAGATGCTACTCTTTTTTCGGACTCCACAATGGGTAGAATGACTGACAGGGCCTTGGCACGGTCACCAGGCTTATTTCTCCTTTAGTCAAAAACAGAACTGTTCAATATTACTTGTTTATAATACCCAAAACACAAATTAATGCAACTGAAATGACCTTATCTGAGCAGAAAACATCGAACATAATCATCATAATAAAAAATTCTGAAGAGCATCAACATCTCCTCTATGTTACAGCTCAGCATCTGTGATTAATCCAAATGTAGGAAATATAAGTGGCAAACAATATTTACCTGTTAAGCGCAAATATGTAGTGAAATTTGATATTCTGTTGAGCTGTAACCATACACATGGGTAGATTATTCAGAGTCTCGACCAGTTTGATTATGGCATCGTAGTCCTGGAGTCAGACAGATAAGATTACTTACCAATATATTATTCACACATCTCTAAGACGCCTCTAATAATTCACATCACAAATTGACCCCGAGACATATAACTGCTTCTTTAAACTGACTGACAAGTAACACGTATGACTGGTCAGCAATACATTCACATTCTGTCGGTGCTCCAATTAGAACACTGAGTCACAGTTAATATTTGTTTTTTAAGAACTGGGGTGACACTATTGTTACACGACTCATTAATATATTAACAGATGCTGGTGTCACTAACATTAGAGTAGACAGGATGAGACTATGCGTGCCACTATTGCACAGAAGTAAAGAAATGCCATTAACGAAAAGCTTTAGAGTCAACTTCTCTGAGAGAGGATACCGCACAGAGTCAAACATTTGACTGCTCACCGAACACAGCTGTTGAGATAGCTTATGTAACTGTTCAGGTGACCTCACCTGGATGTCACGGTAGGACAGCAGCAGGTTCATGACGATGTCGGGGCTCAGGAGATCCACCGTGTCCAGCCGTTTCTGGATCCGGCCGAGCTCCTGACTCAAAGCCTGGCCTGTGAAACGCTCCCGGGCAGTGCGGATCTCCCGACGGATGGACTCGTGAAAGTATTCACTGTTGGAAAAGAGACTGGGATGTTATCGCTCTCTCTATCTTTCTCTCACAAGAAAACCTAGAACTGAATCTCTCCTTCGTGAGAGATACCTCTTCCTTCTTATTCCTTATAAAAAAAAGAAAGAAAAACTAAACCAAAAGAATCAAATAAACAGATAAAGAGATATACATCAAAAAACAATAAATGGATGAGAGACAACTCAAGCAAAGCAGAAGAATGACTGTCAGTGGCAGTGGAAACCGAATGTCAAAACGTTCAGGTATTTAAAGGGCATTCAGGGACCAAAACAGATAGCAACTGGGGAATACAGTTGAACAAATTATTGCATAAGATTATATGAGAGAGGAAAATTAAGGTTCTGGGGTTGGATCTTTAAAGAATGCGCTGACCTTGCGTGTATGTGGACATTTTCCAGGATCTTAACCAGTCTATCCACCAGAGGGGTTAGCAGGGGTTCAATTTTAAAGCTAGGCTGCAGTAGCTCTTTGATTCCCTTCACTGTGGTAGCATCACAGGCAAATACTTTGCCCTGAGGTGACACCACATAGGGGATGAAGGTATAGCTCCCACATTGCTCCTGTAGGTAAAACAAACATTACTGTCGCACAAATGAATCTAAAACCTACGTCCACTGGCAGCATTGGTTCACTCATTCACAATATTAGGCAAATCAAATACCACATCCACTCTTTGCATGCACATATATGGAAAGGAATTAATTACACATTCCAAAGTCACAAACTACTCTATTTATGGATAAGCTATTCGGAGAGTACCTTAAGAGTCTGAAGATCGTTTTCCTGCTTATTGCTGTACAATATGATGTTGTTTATCATGCTAAAACTCTCTCTCACACCCAAATGGTAGAAGAGGGAGGGCTGGCAGAAAGAGTCACTCATCTCCACCACGGTAACATCTGCAACGGAAAGACCTTGAACGTTAAAATCTGAAATGTTGTGATGAATAGGAGGGATTTTTTCTCTCTCAGCGTCCTCATGCAAATATCCCGTCGCAGTCCATGAGGAAACAGAGTTTTCAGTTTACGAACAAGAAACATGCCTACACTTGCCTGCATTGTAGAAACTATCCAAGACGTCAGTTGTTCCCAGCGCAATTCTTTCGAAAGGAATGGTTCTGAGCTCAGAACGAGTATCTGCGCAGGCTTCCTTCAAACATTTTAGTGAGAGGTTTTCTTCCGTTTGAGGTAAAGATGCGTCCTCAATAGCAATATACACCACGGACAGAGCCCTCGTTCTACTCCGCGGGGAAATTAAGTTCCTACTCGTGCTGAGCTCGATGGCTTGAGGGTCCTGCCACAGACTTCCTGCTGAAACTCTAACTGGGTCTTTCCTTTTGATCTCGTGCAGGCTCATGCGCCTGCGTTCCGTTGTATACATTTTATCTTGAAAATATTTTTACACTGGTTACAAAACTTCAGCGCTCATTCCTCTAACCTCCTCTCAGTCTGTGACGTGACACTATTCCTGTAATTTCCCAGGTGAGACAGCCAAATTCCTATTGGACGCGCCTTCCACTCCTCCCTCTTACTATCGCTTTCGAAAGATTGTTATCGTTTATCTCGCGCGTCCTCTACTGTTTTTGTGATAGTATAACGATGAAGTATGAAGACCCTGATTTTAAATATCACGACTTTTGAAAATAAACGTTGGCTGGTCGTCCAGTGTCGGACCCAAGAGTGATAATCATGTTCGTTGTAAAAAGCATGTTCGTTTTGAAAACGCAATCATTTTTATTGCTTTGTTCTGTTAAATACTGTCAGTTCAACGGATTAATGTGACAATATATGATACGTTCATTATGTATTAACTGGCACGTGTCGTCCTGCATAGAATGACTATAACAAAAGTTTCGGCTTGTTTTCCTTGTTATTAAAACTGTTGTGCTATTTAAAAAGATTACATTCAATAGATGAAAACAACGAGAAGTAGAAAATCGTTTTTTTCGCCAGGATCATGGTATAGAATAGTATTACTAATCCTTTTTGTTCGTTGTTTTGTTGATATTTGTTTATACAAATTCATAAATCTTTTCCAAATACATTTCTGATCAAACTACTGCAGCGTCTACGATTTCGCTCTGACGTCGCATGTAAATATAACTCCACGCCTACGTTGTTGCCCGTTTGGCAATTTCAGTTTTAATTTAAAGAGGCAAAATGTAGCAACTCTGTCGGGGGAAAAATACCGACAACAGTCATTTCCAGTGTTCTGTTCAAATCTTAAAATCTGGAGAGGAACTTGAAACGCTTCTTGCTATTGAGAGCTGTACAGTATAAGGCCATGCGGTCATGGTTTGAACGGCGGCGATGTGGCCAGTGTGGTAACTGCGTTGTAACTCACACTTACGGAAAGCCGATCGTAAATTCTGAGCTGTGTTCAATTATAGTAACATCAGCACTCCTCAAAAATTAAAAGGGTTGTAATCATCCATATATTCTATTACATTTTTTGTGTGTTTGAGCGTTTATTTTTGCACTATTATTCTAAAATCTTATTTCACTTATATCCCTTCCTCTCCTCATCAGCTAGATGTGGCCTGGTTTAGAACCACAGCACACATATTTCTGACACAAGCACTCAGATGACTAATAACTTTGGTTTGACACATTCGCTCAGTAAGCTCAAAATATTTTAAAAAGCAACATATATCTGTACAAGACACCAGTGAGTTACAAGAAATAAAAGAATGACACCGAGTTTTCTTTTTCATTTTTATTTTACAATACAAAACATCTAAAAATAACTAAAATACGTATGAAGGTCTTCACGACAGTAAAAATCACGAGCGTAAAGAACAGCATTATCTCTCGCTCAACATAAGATCTTTGAAAGATCCTACATAAAGTAGATCTTCACAAAGGTGTCTTAATTTTACAGGGCAACAGCCAAAAAAAAAAAAAAGAGGGAGAGAGAGAGCACACTCCTCTACAGGACTTGAGGAAATCAACAGTATTTACCAAAAATGGTAGACGAACTGAAGAAACACAGAAGCCAATAAAAGACGCACACATATTTATGTTCTTTTCTTTTCTTAAAGCTCAAGAACTAAAGATAGCTCAATGATACACCACAGGAAAAAAAAAAGAAAAGAAAAGAAAAGGGCCAGTGCACACAATCAATACGTCCACTGTATTTACACTAACTTACAGGACGTCATTTTTTACGCACTGATGCACGACATATTACCGAAAAAAAAAATATATTGATTTCTTTGCGTAAATTTGTTTTTCTGTCATTAAGCACTTGTGTTACAAAAACACTGGCATGAGCGCAGTCACACAGTGGAAACCGACCGTCAACATACCTGCGCTTTTGTTTTTTTTTCAAAACCTGAGAATGAAGTCCAGCTAACAATTCAGGCAGGATAAAGCCTTATATCTACATAACTGTACACAGACTTCTGTTTTCTACAGACACGTACCGTGTCAAGCTCTGTGTCATATGACCATATGGACATCCAAAATAATCATGATAAATTTGACTGGTACTGTGAGAGCTCCCCTTTTTTTTTGGAAACCGGCACGCGTACGTCCCTTTGAGAGACTCTCGACGCGTTCTACTCGTCCAGACCCTCGTCCTCGTCCTCCTCTTCTCGTCTGGCGTCCACCTCGGCGGTGTCGGAGAACTCGTGGAGGAGAACGTATTCTCTGCTGCTGAAACCGAACTTGAGCACGTCCTTCTCTTTGAGTTCGTAGTAACGTTGGGGTTCTATGCGCTGGTTGTTCAGGTAGGTGCCGTTTCCTGAGCCCAAATCGATGATGTAGGGCTTCACCCTCCTTCCCGCGGTGCCGTCCGCCCGTGTGAACTCCACAAGCCTGAATTTCACACGAGAAAAATAGCAGGTGAAATCAACGAAAACGCTCTGAACAAACCACTCCTGACATTTGGATATTCTGTTCTGAGTCTACTGCTCATCTTCTTTCTTTATTTTCTTTTTCTCTCTTTTTGAAATTTTAGTCTACAGGGATCAGTTGGAATAATTTAATGCAGTGATTCTCAACTCTGGGTCCTGGGGGCCCACTGTCCACTGTTTTAACTCAGGGCTGACACACCTGATTCCACTGATCAATTCATCGTCAAACCCTTGATTAGCTCAATTAACTGTGATAATGAAGGGTTAAAACAAAAACGTGCAGGACAGTGGGCCCCCAGGACTGGAGTTTAGAGTCACTGATTTAATATGTGAGGAACAGCATTACTGATTCTAAAGCTTCATCAAAAATCAATATACTACATGACATATCTACAGCACTTTACACAACTTGTATATGGAAGACCCCTACTCAGTTCCACCAGGGAGTTATGCATATGAATGAGCAAAACACACAAATAATCAAAACAGCAATAGAAAAAAAAGCAGCCAAAAGCTACTCTAACCTGTATTGGAAAACAGCGTGCTGTTTGGAGCAGGAAGGATGGTCAATTGGTATATCAGCGATCTTCCTTTGCCGGCCAAGCAGGTAAGCGCTCTGTCTGTGAATATACATGACGGGCAAAGGTTCATCATTCTTAAAGGGGTACAGTCTCCATCTGCGTTTGGGGATGCGTGCTTCTGGTGGTTCATTATATTTAATGACCACTCCTCGGAATGTGTTGGTATCTTCCACCAGAGCCCCAGACAGTTCAAAGTTTGGTTTCTCTTTCTCGGCCTCGGCGGCGGGGTTGTCTTCTTCCTCGGTCGACCCGAAAGCGTACGTCTCGTTATCGTGGCCGCCGTTGGCCTCCTGCCTCTGGCGGTTCTCGCGGCGACGCTCGTCGTGTTTTTCCCTCTCCGCCTGTTGCTGCTGGAAGGTGTGAGCGTCCCGTTCTCTGGATCTTTCTCTGTGCCGTTCCGCTCCTCTGTCCCTCTCACGCTCTCTCTGTCGCGGCCGCTCTTCCTCTCTTTTCCCCCGCCGTTCGTTTGACTCGTCCCTTCTGTCACGATGCCTGCGATCTTCTTGTTCCTAGAGACACCAGAGGCATTAAACATCTCCAAAGGCCAGGTTCCTCACTCACAATCATAAAGCCTTACCATAGATTTGTTTCTATTCAAACTTTACCCTCATAGAGCGGGAAACAGGATGATATGAGTAGAAATAGTACAAAAGATGCATGACAGGCAGATAGCGTAGACTGAGTCATCTCTTCATGAGATAAATACACCAAGGGCATGATAAGCTATCGGTTATAGCATATGCCTAGCATGGAATTAGCAGGTGCACATGCAGCTCTCTAAATGCATATGCTACTTTATGACTGATCAGAAAAAGAGCTCTCAGTACAAAAGAATGGACCTTATCTGCTCCAAATACTAGGCCTAGCTGATAAATACGGGCTAAACAAGGCAGCGAACTCTAATCTCTACCAAAAACCTGCCTTTGTCACACCCGACTTCCTGTACAATTTCATGAGAAATTCTTGAGATTAGCATTATCCCCTTAGACAACAGCAAAACATTCTTTGCCTTGTACCTACACTGTAGATTTGTACCACATCTAGATCATATTGTGCATACACTTTGGCAGTAGACCTGTGCATTTAGCAACCTTATTATTATTTTTTTTTACGTTTTTATTACCCGTTTAATTTTAACATCAGCACCATGAGGCGGGCTTCGACTCCTTCTTCGAGGTGACCTGTTGTCGCGTCGTCCAGGTGATCTGTCCCTTTTTCCTGGAGATCGGTCCCTTCTCCTTCCCGGCGACCTTAAATAGAGTTTAAACCAATATTAGTTTCAGTAAAAAAAAAATAATAATAATAATAATAACAATAATAACAACATGTATCGACAGATCATAGGGTATCCTCTCTTAGGATCAGTTTTCAGAAACAGTAGGCTTAACTAGATGCCGTGTATAAGAGCTGTCAAAGCAACAACAATAACAAATATATTCTTAGAAACTAAATCGATAGCGCAGATTTTCGACAGAAAAAAATGGCAACAGAATTATCATATGAGCTTCGAAGACATTTGTTGTTTTTCAAAACTCTTGGAAAAGAACGAAACACTTTTGTGGTTTCGGCTGGAAAACAACATTTCGTGACGCTTAACGTTCACGACCACAGCCTCAATAATTCCAGGGATCGTCTGTTATATTTAAAGTTGCAGTCAGAATAATATTGCTACGTACCTGCTCCCGCGCCTCCGCCGTGCCGGACTAACACTGCCGCGGTTAGACCCTGAACTGGAGCGGCGAGACCGTTGAGGCCTATCGGGACTGACTTTCTCTTGTTTGATTTTCATCTTAACATTACGAGCAGGAGATTCCTCCCTTTTATGTCGTTTTCTATCGTCCATTGCCAGTGCTAACTATTTCTGGTTAACTCTTGAATGAAAAAAAAACAAGAGTTATATCAAGAAAACATCATCTTAACAGCTTTTAAGCTTCGACACGTTCTAACTTGGTGATCCTGTACTCTAAAAACTTCGACATGTACTTCCGGGTAATATTGTTTCGTCTGAAAAAGATGCCCCTTGAACATTTGGATACTGCATTTTAGTTCCGTGTGTGAATGTCACTTCTACCTCGTAAATGCACTTACCATAACCACATGTTTTTTGTTCGCACACTGAAAGAGTGATATTGCACCTTTTGGGATTCATGGGAATATGTGTGCGACTAAGGTTTCACAAGAAAGAATCACAGCATTTATCACCAACTGGTGTCATGCAGGTCATGTGGTGAGAAAATGTAAATTGTGGAATTGTTGTATAGACTATATATCTATCTATTGGATATTACTCCAGTCAAAACAAATGAAAGAGAAGGAAGAATGGAACCAGATAATGTCTAAACTCAGATATTTATGGCCAGGGGCGGCATTTAAAATTTTGGCCCCTATGAAAGAATGTAATATTGGGCCTCCCTAAACCTAATGCTCAGTTTTTAAGTTTAGTTTAAGAGTTTATTTGTCATATGTAGGTTAACACAGGGTCAACGGTACAATGAAATGTATGAGACGAGAGAAACAGGTCAACTCAGCAATAAGAGCACACTAGTCGTAAGGCCAACGTTGGATCAAGATTTTTCAAACCTGGTTTTGGGAGTCTTAAATCTCGCTGGTAGATCATATCAGTCACTGATTGACTGAAATGAGCAAACACGAGGTTTCCAGGTGAAACTTCCCTCTAATTAGGGGGTGAAAGCAGTAACCATTTGAGAACCTCCAGGATCGAAGGAACCCTGCAAAATCCTGGCCTTTTAGGATTTCATCAGAGACTGGTCCAAGGACTGAATATGAATGTGAATATAGCCACAAGTGCCATCTAGTGGTCAAACTGCGCTTCAACAGTGTTTGATTTAAAATGAAACAAGGACTAATCAATGAACGCTAATCTGAACATGGGTTGATTCTGTGGTCCAGAGAAAAACTGAATGGCGACTTTGCGTTAATAACGATACACAGTGTCACTGGTGAAATGTCTGATGCTTCGGTCATAACAGATGTCGAAGCCGATGTTTCGAACTTAAGTAACTGATGAATTTGGGAACTGAAATCTTGGATAACTATGTGATATAGCATTTTAATTAAAATAACAATAATATCCATATAAACTATAGCTATCCGTGAAGTGTACCATAAGCAGTTCTGATAAAGTGCGATTTTGCTTTTGTCTGTTCAGTTAGCAGCTTCACATGCTTTGCAATCCACCAACGTGTCTTGCTTACACTGAGTAGTTTACACTACTGGCTAACTTTTGACTGCTTCACAACACCACATACGACTGAAGCGAATAAAATAGCATATAACTGCCATTTATTGGATGGACTCACCTCTTCACAGTACTCACGCAATGTGCCCGAGGTTTTGGAGTTCGCGAGACTCTGTTGTCATAGTAACTGTAAACGTGTGAAACTGAACCAACCTGCTTCTTCGCCACCAGAAGTGTTTCAAAACTAACTGCAAAATCAACACAAATTCAATAATATTTAGGAAATCGGCTAATGTAATAACCAAGCATTTCAATATCTAGTTGCTTTCAGAGTTAAAGAATGATTCCACCTGCGGATTCTCTTCTGAAATATGATAATCCAGTGCTGGTGAGCAAGAACACAGAAAGGAAGTCACCAAAGGTAAAAACAAATTGGAAAAAATGTTGCTGGAAAACCTCAGATTAGGTAATGTTAACCAGCACTGTTACGCTTATTACACCTAATTCCAGACATGCGAACACATTATATGTTCTATAGCCGTTTCGTGCGACGATTGTTATGTTTGGTGTGTAAATGATTTGTAACATAGTTACTACGAAAAATACTTTTGAAAGGGTTCATCGACCCACGATTAGTATTAACCACTAAAGAGCAAGAGTACTGTGACTGTGTTATATTTTTTTTGTTAAATGTCTTGAAATATCTTTAAATTTATGACATATATTTTGAAAAATCAGGACCGGCCTTTGAAAGTCAGTCAACAACAGTCAACTATCCCTGGCCAAGTCCCATCTCCGCCCAAGCCCAAGAGCCCAGGGAATGAGGGTGACAGGCAGCAAACTGAAGAGATCCTGAATTCCATCCTACCACCCAGGTGGGTCACAGTAAACACCTTACCTATGGCCCTTCGCCTGTATCTCACACTGTTAACTTTTAATGTGGCACTGTTTCAGAGAATGGATTGAGAACAACCAGCTGTGGGTACAGCAGGTGTCCAGCACACCTTGTACACGAATGGATGTAGTCCACCTGCAGGAACAGCTGGACTTAAAACTCCAGCAGAGGCAAGCCAGAGAGACGGGCATCTGCCCAGTGCGGCGGGAGCTCTACACACAGTGCTTTGGTAAAGTAACAACAGCAGGGAACAGCGAGGTTGAGAATCCCCACGCGCTGCATGTCTTCCCACCGTTCACCTCCAGTGGTCTAAGCTGTCCACACAAAACATTCTAAGCATTTGAACTATTCAAATGTGAAAAGCTAAAACAAAAGTTCTTCTTTTCTGTTAGACGAACTGATAAGACAGGTCACCATAAACTGCGCTGAGAGAGGGCTGCTGCTTTTACGGGTACGAGATGAGATTCGCATGACCATCGCTGCGTACAAGACGCTTTACGAGAGCAGCGTGGCGTTCGGGATGAGAAAAGCACTTCAGGCCGAACAGGGCAAGTCTCACACGGAGAAGAGGGTACGTCTGCCTCGACTCAACAACAAAATGAAGCCAAACAACCCTCCCCCTTAATCATTTTCCATTCATCACCACCAGCGTAAAGTGTTTTGAAAGTCAAACACAATTCTCCTTCATCTTCCGTGATCTATTTTAAGTTCTTTTGTCTGTTTCGCTTCAACCTTGTTTTCCTTGCTCCGTGTTTCCAGATTGCCGATTTGGAGAATGAGAAGCGTGATCTGGAGCGTCAAGTGAACGAACAGAGGGCCAAATGCGAAGCCATCGAGCGTCGAGAGGCGGAACGCCGGCAGGTGGAAGAGAAGAAACACGCAGAGGAGATTCAGTTCCTCAAACGCACCAACCAGCAGCTAAAGGTAGGCCACTCCAGAGCTGACCTTCACAATGACAGATGAATGTTCAAACAATTTAAGAGTGACCTGGCTGACTGTGGTGTATATATGTTTTTTTTTTTTTTTTTCTAGGCTCAGTTGGAGGGTATCATAGCCCCTAAGAAGTGAACCAATTTCATAACCACCATCTTATACTAAAAACACAGATTTGCACACGTTCAATAAAAGTTTTCATTTGCATCAGTGTTTTAAGCATCTTGTAGGATCCACAAACACATTTAAAAATACCAAAAAATAAAACCTTTAAAGACGTTATTCCTTATTTATTTATTTATTTACTTATGTCCCCCACAAAGGGAACATGAATGAATTGACATGTCGAGGACACATCATGGTTTCAGTGCTACTGCACAGAGACACTTCAAATGAACAACAATTTGCAAAAACGAGTTGAATTTGTTTTCGGCTGTATATGCCTGAGTAGAAATAGCAGGCCGCGTATGATGGTCACATTCCTGTGGACAGTGAGTGAGAGAGGAAAAAAAAAAAAAAAAAACACCCGAATGCTTCTGTCCAAACATCAGACACATCAGAGCCACAGACACCGTGCTCCTCTCTAGCATTACACGTTCTATCACGGCGTCCGCGACGCAATTCACCGACAGAGTCCCTTAAAACGAGGCTTTTTACGCGAAGAGCTTCCATTACGCAGGGCTAGCGTCTGGCTCTCTTCGCTTTTTTGCCTTCGCTGGGGATTTTTCTGTTTTTGTTCTTGTTTTTCACGTTATGCGTTTCGTAATACCGAACTCCCACTTTCTTGACTTTCTGGGCGCGTTCAATTCTTCTCTTCTGCAAACAGAAAGTTAAAAAAAAAGGGAAAAAAGAGAGAGAGAGAGAGAGAGAGAGAGAGAAGATAAATGAAGCGACTTGGGTTGAAAAAGACCAGGAGCACTTGCTCCAATCCACAGCATAATCAAGAGCAAGCATCCATCAGAAGTGTCTGGACAGATGGATGAGGGTTCTTGACGTGCAGAGAGCAGAGAAGACAGGGCAATACCTCTTTTGATGTGAGTTTGGTCTGCCGTTCTGGCCCCTGGTCCTCCTGAACTTTCCTCTTTCTGCTCGCGTGCGTCACAGCTAGGGAGCAACAGCAGATGATAAGTGTAACCGCATCATCGACCCTTCCAATAAAATACCTTTCCTTAAAGGGGCAACATCATCTCTTTTTTGATTAACATTATACCAAGTCAGAAATATGAGGGTATGTGTTCACTGGTAACACCAGACCTTTTCTGTCAATCACTCGCACTGAATTCTTAAATTTCCTTTTTTTTTTTTCTTCTTTCTCATTCCAATTCACATTTACCATAATGACTGTTCTAACTGATCATCCCTTTCATTGCAGTGGACAGGCTGACCAAACAAAAAAAAAAAAATTCTGGCACTCTTACTGGATTTCAGAACTTTAGGGAACCGTTCAAATGAACTAATTCAAAAACATTGTGTCAGTAATTAGCGCTGGAATAGGCCCATATGTGAAGGCAAGTCACCGTCCCTATTCCATTCTCATTAACTCTTCAGCCCTGTCTGACAGAAGTATGGCCCTTTCATGCTACTCAGTTTTCTCTGGCAAGAGGTCACTGGGAATTTTGGAACTGTCAGTAATACAGTGAATGTATGAGGATAAAACATCTAAAGTAAAGGCTTATTTATAAACCATTCACTGGAATTCAATCAAAAGCCTAACTGGCCTAAGCCAAAGGAATTCACATCACACTACATTATTTTGATGCTAAAAGGATACTTTTTTTTGGTTCTCTTAATACCTCCTGACACCGCACATTGATACAAAAAAGAAAAATCGGTGAGTGGTTACCTTTCTGTTGTGGTTTGCTGTTACCATTCTGCGTTGCTTTTGCTTCGGAGAACACCCTATCTGAGAGGCCCTTTGGAATTCTGTCAAAATACCAGAAAAAAACAATTGTCCATATGTCACTTCTTCAAAATTTAAATGAACAATTTTGCCAATTCTTGAGCTGAAAACCAATAACAAACCCAATGTAAAACATGACCCAAAAGATAGCGGAAAACACGACATAAACCAGCCGCGTAGTCACATAATCCTGCCAATCTCCAGGTATCTGGAAAAGGGCAGGAGTTTACCTCAGGGAACCTCTCTCACTGCCTTAGATAACCTTGTTCAAACAAAAGAAAACCCTCTTCAAACAGGAGGGGGGGGGATATAAAAAAAGGTAAACAAACCGGATGGCAGAGAAACGTTTGGACTTGGCCCGATCCAGGAACTGCTTTAGCTTGGCAATTTTCTCGTCCAACTCTCTGTTCACCTCGTGTGCACTCTTGCCCTCCGTCTTGGCGGAGGACCTGGCGCTAGACGACTCCTCTTCTCCCACTCCTTCTTCTTCTTCACCCTCTCTTTCATTCTCTGCTTGTTCTTCATCCTCTTCACTCCCTTCTTCCTCCTCCTCCTCTTCCTCATTCTCTGACCCCAACTGATCCAGAAGCTCTGGCATCTCTACAGGTACCAGATCTTCCTCGCTGAATTCTGGGGCTACGTTTATTTTGCCGAAGTTCTGTCTTACGTTGGCAAGGATCTTATTCATCTGTTCCTGTTTGAGTCTCTCTAGCTCTTGCTGGGCTTCCTGCTCGTTGGACGTTGCCGCTTCTGAACTCTCTTCCTCGGGCCTGCTGTCACGCTCGGCCTTCTCCACATCCCCCGAAGGCCCTTCCAGCTGCAGCTGCGTCTTGGTCTGGGAACGAGACGTATCAAAGTCAAAATACCGTCAGCCCCATTCAAACGCGAGAGTGGTCAACCTTGGTATCCCCCTGTACCATTTTACCACATCTGCTGCTTTTCGTTTCCTCAATTTAACATACTTTCTGCATCAAATTAAGGATTTGTTGTGACAGATGACTGTGATTGTGGAAAGCTAAAACAGCTTGCTTCTGTTAGTTTAAAGCTAATATTGGCATACCAATGTATTGTATCTTGTACCAATCGAATTTAAGAGCAGAGTACAATTAATTGACGCATGCCTTTGTTTTGGCTTTCTTTAATTTAACGAGCGTGACAGAAAAAAAAAAAAAAAAAGGAGAGAAATGACGAACAGAATTGATGTTTAGGCGGGTTTATCTTACACATCTGGATTTCGCGCGTGTGAACATTTCAGTTTTCCTTGCCGTCTTACCTCCTGGTGGGACGTGGACTCGGGCGGTTTGACGAAAAAGGGGATGCGACCCCTCTGCCAGTCATTCAGTACCATCTTGGCGACAGTAGGCAAGTCAGGCTCTCCCCCCTGCATTAGAACAGGACAATTCAGGACACAGCGAACTAACAGAGATAAGGTTTTGACAGTTTCATGCAGTAAATACAAGCTTAGAACCATAGTTAGTTATTTAGCTAATGTTAAGCTGAAAAAAAAAAAAACATTGGGGGGAAAAATAATTACACAATTCTTTCTAGTTTTAAAAATCGGTGGAATATGAGATGTTTTGCTCCTCTATGGCTCAAAAAAATATTTCTCTCTGACTTCTTTTCAACTTGTTCTACTGGCATGAGTCATCCACCTTCCACATTGTTTACACAGAGTGTTTACCTTCACATTCAAACAAATAAACACACAGGCGGTTAGTATGAACTGGCACGTTCACAAGCCATCTCAAACCAAAGGCACGACCTTTAGGAGTTTTCCTGTGCGGAATGCCAACTTTTCCAGGAAGTCTTCGGCAGAGCTCCAGGAAGGAATTCGGTACGTCTTTTGGATGTATTCGGCTCTGGCTCTCTCCAGCACGGCTCCGATGTGTTCCTCCGGATTACGGATCTTCTCCACTTGAACCTTGGAAGCAGCAGCAGTGATGTGTTTGAGCTCATTTGAAAGAATGATACAAAGCATTCTCTGAAACACTTCTGTTTTGTATAAACAAATGTCTTACCACTCCTTTCAGCACAATGTCAGTCTCACTGTCCTCGGACGGATAAACAACCCCAGGGCAGTCGATCAAGAAAATTCGCCTCATCAGCGTGATGTACTGCCATACCTAAGAGAGACAGGAACACTATGAAACACTTACTTCATTTCGAATAATAATCTGGAGTTACTAAAGGGTCATTTTTCAAATCGTCTTATTAAAAAAAAAAAAAAATTGATCGATTTTCATGGCCGGTCAGTTATTAGAATGGCAAGTCTTCAGTCAGAGTCTGAGAGAGCTCATATCTTGTCAGATACACCCTGAAACGCTCTCGGAAACAGTCAAACCATGTCTTTTGTCAAAAGGGCCGTTAGTGAAGTCAGTGTAATTAAGTGAATATATTTTAAAGCGGCCAAGAACAAACTGTCCGGAGGAAGAATGGCTATTCTCAATTGGTTTTCCATCATCTTTTTTCACCCTTCTGAATGCTTTCTTTTTTTTCCCCTCCACATTTCTCACTCAGAAAATCATTACTTAGTTCCGTGTTTGCAGGACAAGAGTACGAGTTTGACAATATGAATGGGAGAAAAGTCATTTTCACACAAACGGACAAACACCAGATCACTGCGGCTAAAACAGCCTGTTGGAAACTAAAGAGATCCTAAATGTTAACATATGCACAAACTGGCCTTGATTGGTAATTTGAGTGTAATCTAAAGATCTCTGGTACAGCTTTTTAAAAAAAAAAACAAACGTTAAAGTCATATACTCTGCAGATATCAATATACTGCGTTAATCTGTTGATGTGTAGTGAGGTGAAACGTTAAAAGAAGAAAAAAAAAAGTCCACATAATTCGACCTGACAGCTAATTTTTTTTTTTTTTATCACAGTAACCCTAAAATAGGCCAAACCAATCTGTTCCCTTAAATGCTGTTTCTTCGACGACCGTCGAGCGTCTAGGCCACAGTAAATTCCACACAAAATTTAAACTGAGGAAAAACAGTGCAGAACGCGACAGCCCGAAGAGAGAAATGATCCCTTTGTGTGGTCAAATGTCCTACCTTGGTTTCACCAGCGAGAGGCGCCACACTGCAGACCTTTTTGGACCGCAGTGTATTGATGACTGAACTCTTTCCAACGTTGGGGTAACCAATGAAACCCACACTGATCTGCTTCTTGTCTGTGTGAAGCTAAAGAGAAGCATCAAAACACAATTCTTGTTAACATTTTTTCCGAAAAGTAGAAGGGAAAAAAAAAAAAAAAAAAAGTTTTCACAGAAAAATTCTTTGACTGAAAAACAACAATTAGATCTATGTTGGTGGAGATAAATTTACAAGGGTGTTGTTTTTTTGGACACAGATTAGGCCTAGTGCAAGATTTAAAAAAAAAAAAAAAAAAAAGAAGGGATTTTTCAGCAAAAACACCCATTAACAGAGAAATGTAGTCTATGACTAAGCTTAATCTGAGTCCAGGGAACTGCCAAACGTAATTTCAGAGTTAAAGTGCATGACAAGTTTGTTTAATAGTAGCACATAAACATTAAATGTACAATATGCTGAGGAGTGCACCCAGATCAAAGACTTTCCTCGTCTAAGTTATCCAAAACAGATAACAAAGCACCTGCAACTAATATTTATCCCAAGTATTTTACCTAGGAAAAAAAAAAAAAAAAAAAAAATCAAAAATGACCGCTCTGCAGACATTCCTGTCACTAGGCATCTTATAAACATTTCAATGAGGAAGGACCGAGGGGGAAAAAACAATTTTGCTACACATCACACAAAGCTCTTAAAAGTCAATATATTAAACGATTTATGGCCCTTGCATGGTAACCGTGGTATTTCTCCGCTGTTGTCTACAATATGACTTTCAACTAAATTTATATTTTCAAAGCCCGGTCTCCTTTCTTGACTTGCCAGGGCCTTGTTTACGGCTAAAATCCCAAAAATAGCTATGGAACAGATGTGAGGATGGAAGCGGTGCCCAGTAGCAGTGGAGGTGGTGTTCTGTGGAAAGGGGAAGAAAACAGCTATGGGGCACTGGGCCAGAGAGCTAGCCTGTTAAAAAAACAAAAAAAAACTGCACTACCCTTGTGTACCAAGGCTAGGTCATTTCTTACAATGCCCTTTAAAAGACAGAAGATTCTAGATGTTATCAACACGTCGTCGCACAGGAATGAGACGTCGCCATTGTGCTTTCCTCTCGCGGTGCGAACACGGTCACGTGTAAAAGGGTTCGTGAAGTGACGTGAGAGTGATTTCGTGCGTGGGCCGTCGCTCTCACCTTGCCAAACTGCCTGAGGAGCTGAATGAGAGAGCCTTTGCCGAAGGAGTTGGTCAGGCTGGCGTGAAAGGCCAGCGTCGGGTATTCCTGGGATAACACTGCGACCCAATGTTTCTAACACACACACACACACACACACACACACACAAACAAAACACGTACGCGTGCAACCACACATACACAAACACATAGGAAAGAGTTAGTCATGTCAGTCAAGCCTCTCGTTTAAACACAATAGGTGGTAGTGTTTGTGGTCTCATAACCATTAGTGCTTCCACTCAGGAAAAAGAAGATTTAAATTGCCTTTGAATTGACTTAATCGATTGAAAAAAAACGAGGCCAGATGACTTCTACACGCAAACAAGAGGCCGCACGGTGACCTTGTCCAAATGGAGACTCGTGGTATTCCTCCCAACTCATTCTGAGTGATCATGTTTTCCCTCCGAAGAGGTCAAGCCCTCATTTCAAAATCTTTTTGTACCAAGTATTGTTTCAGGTCGCATACTTGACTCAGAGAGTCATTTGTATATTATAGTAGATTTTCTTCAGGACGTTGGTTCATTATAAATGGATTATACGTCTAATACACCTAATACATCCAAATATGTCCATATGCCAAACCAGAATAACCAGCCCGCCAGTGAGTCCAGACGCTAGTCTCCAATGAGCTTCAAAACTCCATTGAGCGGATCCAATGAAAATACGTGGCAGCCATTTTGGACACTGTGTGCTACCAGTTAATGGGTCTACGGCTGAATGATAAGAAACAAAGTAGAATGCCCTTTTGACACGGCAACACTTCAGTTTCCCTCACGAGGATTATCATCATAAATTACCTCATTCAGAGGTAAAAGTATTGGCAGGAGAAAACGCCTTGGCGTCAAAGCAGAAGGCTGTTGCTAATAAAGGTCTGGTACAGGCTAGCCCTTGTTGTTTGGTGACCCCTGAATCTTGACTGCATATAACCACACAAGCAGGCAGAATTGGAGAGGTCAAACTAAACTGGGTGAGATTTGAATCAACAGTAACCCTTTTTGACCCACTCACCCACCCCACCCTACACTGGTGTTACACTGGTTTGTGGAAAACCATTACTGGAGATGGAAACGTACAGCTTGAAACTACATCAGGACTTGCACCGCGTAAGATTAAAGACTTTACCGTGACCCAAGTGGGAATGAGGTCACATTTGTTGAGAACAAAGATAAGGTGTTTCCAAGGCTTTTCTTTCTTCAGATAGGTTTCGATGTTCTGGGAGCGTGTGCCCATCGGGTCCCGGGCATCCAAGACCTGAATGATGACGTCTGAAGAGTCTATCACCTGTCAAAAGACGCGAGTGAGAACGGGTGTCGATGTTACATTTCTGATCTCTTTTGAATCAATAAAAATCACTACACCTCTTTATGACCAAACTCAATTGTCCTAGAGACACTTGATATCTAAGTACCTGAATTAGACACTTAGAAAATATTTTAGCTTGCATGAAGGGGGGGGGGGGGGGGGGGGGGGTGTTGTTCCTTGCCCAAACAGAGAAAGGCGTAATCACTTTACCTTGTAAAGTTCTCCCCAAATCCTCTTGGACTGGCCTTTCTTGAAGATCTCCTCACGCACCTCATCCCTGAATGAACGCAAAGAGCATCGTTCAGTCACACGTGCATCAGCTGTTATGGGACAACAATGTGGCGGACTCGTTTTGGGATCTGCGTGAAAGGGGCGGTCGCTACACACCTGACCCCAGTGTCTTCTGTCACCAGGTCGCGATCCTTCTCTGCACTGTAGCTTTGAGCGGAGGCCTCCGCTTGCTCCACTAAATCTTTGACGTCTCCCACGCACAGGTTGGGCCTCTTTCTCTGAGCCTTGGGCCCGAACGTTGACTCAAACGTCTCTGTGTCCAGTATGTGCACCTTGGAGTTCTGTGCGGGAATCGAGAGGTTCAACAATATAGCGAGGAGCTGGAAAGAAAAACCTACCCAAAGAAAAGAAAAAAAAAACAAAAAAAAAAAAAAAAACAAAAAACAACAGCAACAACAATTTCATGTCTCTTCTTGGTTCTTGGTCAGGAATATCTTAGACCTCACGATCTAAGTTGAAACCACATGGCTAGACATTGGTTGCAAAATGGCACAAGAGGCAAAAAGAAAAAAAAAGAAAAAAAAAAAAGAGCTAGAGGAACAGATTAAGACCTAGGGCTGTTGATCTGGATTCCCTGTTCCTTTCTAACGTTCATCCATCATAACTCAAGGCTTTTACTCCAGGCTGAGGCCCGACGCCTGAGCTCCATTAACTGTTCCCAAGTCAAACGTGTTTCGGCCCCTTAGTGGCAATTGGAGACAAACCCACAAACCAGACCAGGCGCAGGAGAGAACAGTAAATGTAACAAAGCCACAAACCAGAGCAGGCACAGGAGAGAACAGCCACCTCATTAGCCTGAATTTATGTCAAGTCGGCTGCGTTCTATTAACATGGGCAGCCGTGTGCAATACAAACCAAATGCTTCCTCAAAGAGCACATTTACTAAATAAATACGAAATAAACAAAATTAAGTTTGGTTTGGACAGAATGCAGCTAAATATTCTATGGTGAGTGACATGGTAGTTAAGTCTAATTTGAAATATAGTCCAACTGAGACCAAAAAGATTGGGGTGTTTATGAGTTTTAACCAAGGATGACAGTAAAAGTTGGGTGTAATTGACTTGTAGAAATATCAGTGCTTAGAGGAGAACAGGAGAACAACTTCATCATCCACAGCCAGTTACCACAAAATACAATAAAAGCAGAATATTTTGTGGAACAACACAACACACATTTCAGCGACACTCAAACAAAAATTCACAGAGGAGCAAAATATAAGCTGAAATTCGATAAAAACCGGCCTGTTCTTTCTGTCTACACCAGGCGTGATTGGCAAACTGATCTCCTTGACGATTCTCTGGAATGAATGAAAGGATCATTCCCATGACACAACACACACACAGAAAAAAAAAAAAACCCAAATAAAATTAGGTGTCATCAAAAGTGATTAAGTTTTCAAACAAAGTTCTACTCTGGGTAGTCAAATCAAATTAAACAATGAACAGGGGCCAAAGGTTTCTTCAAGGCCAGAACAACTTTTCACTTTTCAACTGATATGAGTCTAGCTTAAAAGAACCACAGACTATATTACTTAACTCTATACAATGAGCACACGGGCTCATCACACATAAGAAAAACTCTGCTTATGGTACTATATAGTACTTCAACACTATGGAAGCACAAAGCTAAGCAGGGCTTTATCGTAACAGGTTACATCTTTAAGTAGAAAACCATCTGTAGGAGAAAGAATGCCAGACTAACGGACAAACACACACACACACACAGAGTGTTTTTCTGACGAGGAGCCAGCTAAAACCTGGATCTCAGCAGTTCGGGGCAGCTCCGTACAATCAGTTTGGGCTTAAGATGCCCCAGCCCGAATCCAAGAGAGTTTTAAAATGAGTAATTTCAGTACATCATCAGCTTTTTAAGAGGGATTGGGTGTCATGTCTAATAAAGCAAAAACAAAAAGATCAAATGACGCATCCGTTGTGGTCTGAGAGCAAGAATGAGAAGGCAGCGGACATTCATCTGTAAAAGCCTTGAGAGTCTTACAAACACATGGAACCATTTACAGTGAAGAAGAAGAAGAAAAAAAAAATACAGAAAACCTGAGAAACAACATGTTCAGGGAGCATACGAAGAAACAACCAACACTGAAGTGTTACTATGAACATTCTTTACTATGTGTTTTTTCCTTCTGTCTTTCTTTCTTTCGTTCTTTCTTTTTTTTTTTTTTTAAAAGGATTGGCAGAAGTCAACCGAGTCGCTGCCTCAGTTTGCCTCTGACCCAAGCAAGAGGACAGCGGTGTGGAATATTTCCCACAGAAAAAAAAAAAAAAAAGAAAGAAAGAAAAAAAAAAAAAATGTTCTTCACCTCAAAAAACCTCGAAACGAAAAAAAAAAAAAAGAAATACTGTCCAAATACGACAAGCCATTTTAGCTGCGTCGGCCAGGATAACGCCGTAGCGGCGCGGCCTGCGAGACGCGAGCGTTTTTCGGGCTGGCGCTGAACAACGGGCAGAATCGCGTTACGAGAATATGCCGTGCTGTCCTATTTATAGCCCGCAGAGACACTACATATGAACGCTCACATATGTACGTTTTCTGTTTCAATACAATGCGTTTACAGCACGGTGCGCTTACAAGACACGATGCTCCTTACGAACATCACAGTAAGGGTACTGGCTTCTGGCCAAGAGTCAGAGGATATTAGTTCAAAACCCAAATGAGGCATCAAGAATGTTTAGTTCTTGCTCGAGTTCGTAACATTCCTGTGGGTACCAGCATTGCCACGGTCTCCCCTGAAGGAAACACTTAACCCAAAGTTGCTCCGTGGATGTCGCAACATTACCCCTACCACTAACCTTGGCATGACTGCCACGAACAAGAACGAGCTCCCTTTTTCAAAGCCCTGCCGATGATTAAATAGATGTTACAAAGACAAAACAGTTTATCCGTCCACACATGTGATCCAAAACGTGTTTGGGAGGCGACAGACACCAGCATAGCTGTGCTCTGTGTCGCTCTGCGTTTGTACTCACGTGGGCTTTGACTCTGTCCTGCAGAAGAGACATGGGCAGCTTGCTTTGTCTCATGACAACTCGATATGGGTCTTTTTTCACTGCTCCCATCTCCTCCTGAAACTTCTGCAGGGATGACTGCTTGATAACACGTGTGTTGCCTGATGGGATGGCAAAGACAAAAAAAGAAAAAGAAAAAAAAATGCAGCTTTTTACTGGAAATGACTTCTGATCATACACTTTAGCTGCTCTGGGAGTACATCAAACATTAGGTTAATCAAGTTCTTAATGTCTGCCTTCAAAATGACCGTCCCATTGTGAATACTGGTAACCAAAATGGCTCAAAGCCATATTATTCAAAAGAATCGTCTTCCCTATGCCTCAGTTTCTATAGTACCATTCTCTTACAGGGTAAAAAGTTCATCCTTGTTGACATATGGACCCATTTTGACCCTTGCCTTCGTGTAATTAAAGCATTCTACTTTACATCCGTAGACAGCGGACCAGTGTTTACACGCATTTCTCTCTTGTTTACACTTTGAAAAGCAGTAAGTACACCAATGCACGACTTTCACGAGATGACTGAACAAAAACAGTTCACGTCCTGTCTTAAAGATGAATCGGAAAAGTTGCTGCTTTGTCTGCCCTCTGTCAGAGAACAATATCACGCAGATAACACAGACAAAAATATATGTGTGTGTGTGTAAATATGCTTGTGCGTGTGGCGGTTCCAAGTACGTCCTTACCAAACCATTTGATGTTAGGTTCCACTCTTGCCACAGTGCCGGGAGCCACGGTAGACTGATACTGCAAAGGTTTGATCACTTTACCCCTACTATTGCTGTAGGTAAAGAGGACAAAAAAAAAAACAACCAAAAATCAAGTTTATATGCACATCAATGAGTTCAAACAGACAAAGTAATTGTCCACGGAGCTATAAAGAGTTATTACCAAACACACACGCACAACCATTTAGTTGAAAATGCACTAATTGTATATTAGACACATTATTACATAGACAGAGCAGAAGAGTTACCATCGCTGTTTCTGGCGGTACATGTTCAGACGTTTGATGGTGGCGCGGTCCCTCATATTGTTACCTCCAGCTCCTTTGACTCGGTCTGTGTGAATGAGAAAAATTCACTGTGTGAATCCGTACTTATGACGTAACCTTCAGTACATCCAGGAATGTCCAAGAGAAGCTAGGGGTCAATAACACGTCAGGAAGCAGTCCTGGTAAAGACGACTTCGGTATGTGTCTCTACAAGCCTTTTTACTTTGCATGGTTACAGAGCATTCTCTGCTTTCTTTCTTCGGAAACTCTTCTTGTGCATTTACTACACTGGGTTTTGTGTGGGTGAGACATTTCATATGATTCTAATTTATCCCGACAATGTGAAGTCTTATTTTTGCCATTCTGAAAAACTGACAGAAACGCGTTTGATGCATCATACCACTAAGGATCTTATTTAGGTCCACATTATTTATGTCTGCTGGATTAACCCCATGATTTTCTCAACCACCCTTAAACTCCTCTTATCAGCTATCTGTCAGCCAACGATAACTGGCTATTTGTCTCTGTGGTCCGACTACACAGCTGGACAACTTCGATATTCCCGATTGCTTATAAACAGCACGTTCTTCGAAAAGGTTCGACGTCTTAGTATGGAATATATTTCATGATTCGAGGGAGATGAAGAGTAGTCTCGAGATCAGAGTGTCGCACTTGGGTAACGGAGACATGCTAACCACTTCGCTCACAATGGGTACACTAACTATAAAAGTTGTTTCGTTGGTGTCAACTCTGGACACTGATGTGAACTATAATAAATAGCTATACCCCAAATGAAAAAGAGGTTAAAACCCATGAGAAAAGTCACAAAAGACTTCAGTCGCATTACAGCATATTCGCTAAGCTAAGGTTAGCTGTTTACATCGGGTTTTCAATCTCTTACCTGGATTAGAGCTGGAGTTGGAGGGATTTATTGTACTTTTCCCCTTAAACCGTGGCTTTACCATGTTGGCTGTGAGTGTAGTAACACGGTACTTTGGATAACTTTGTATTACAAATATGAGTTACGACCACTTCTCTTCTGAAATCCACGTGTTACAGAATACGCCGACACTTTACCCGGAAGTGCGTCACAAGAACAGCGACACCAAGTTTGAATAGATCCTCCACATTTATTTATTTATTTATTTATTTATGAATGTATGTGTGTGCGTATGTACATACGTATATATATATGTGTGTGTATGTTTAGTTACTCATTCACTCACGCATTCATTCACTCACGCATTCATTCATTCATTCATCTGTATGACTGTCTCACGTATTATACTTTTCTCGCTGATATACCAAACTGCTCAATTGATAGTTTAAAGAGACGGCAATACTAGTTGTCCTTTCCACTTTAGCTACTTCAGCAGTCAGCTCTATACTTTTCTCTTGCTATAGTTATAGATCTCGGAAAACTGAAGTATTACAGATTTGTATATGGGTTATTCACTGTATAAACAACATTGGACAAAGAGCTTTGTAACTTCCCTCAAGGAGGTAAGATATTCTGAATGTAGTGGTTTCAGCAACTTGAGGTTACTGGGTACAGAGACACGTTCGATGTATTGCCAGAAGAGGGCATAACTGCACAGTAATTACTCCAGCAAAGTCACTTAGTCATATGGCTGACACACTGGGAGTATGGAAGGGCTACGTTGTACTTATGTTTGGTTTGTGAAAGGATGCCACTGCACATCTGTACATTTTCAGAGCTTGAAATTATCCATGAAGTGACATCCAATGTAATCACAGTATCCGTTCTGTCTGGAAATGGTAAAAATATAAAATACTTGGTCATCATGGGTAGGCAGCCACCTTTCACCAGGTTTACAAGAAAAGAACAGTCCTCTAAGGTGATGCCTATGTGGAACAGTAGTTAGATGTTTGTTGATACTGAGCTTAAAACATACATGTTAAAAAAAAAAAAAAAAAAAAAAAGCTATGAACTTGACTTGAAAATGAATTGCAATGACCTAGTATAGCCAGTGTGATGTGTAGGTCTGCGTTCTAAACCTGAGCAGACGGTGTGGAATGCGTAGATAATGGCACCACGGCCAACTCCCACTGCCAATGAGAGCCAGGCATACCACACATAATAGTTCCCTTCCACAACCATTCAGCATGGGCTTTAGTGAACTTTTAAGGTATTTTCAGTAGTTTAATACTTTTTGATACAGTTTGATCCCAATACATACTTTTTTTTTTTTAACACAATGTTCTTATCCAAAAGACAGATAGTTTTTTTTTTTTTTGGCTCTATAGCGTGCAGTGCTGTTACACAATTGTTTCAAGCTTTCTGTCTGCAGTACAGTACTCACGCACACAGTCATTCCAGAGAGCTGCTTGTACTCGGCCCCGGTCTGCGGCCGCAGTCGAACGGTTCAGATCCCAGAATGTTCTCTGTTCATTCTCGTACGGATGAGATTGGAGCTGACGGCATCAGAAATGTACCACAAACAGATATAGAAAAAAAAAAAGTTTACAGATCACAGAGACTGCCGCTACATTTTGCCAAGCAAAGCCACAGTTTTATTAGAACAACCAAAGCAGGAGAAAACAAATCTTAGAAATTATTTTCAGATTTTATTTCTCTTTTTTTTTTAATGTTTTTTTCTTTTTTTTTTTTTTTTTTGAAGAATGATCCGTCGTAAACAAGCAGTTGACAGCAAATAAGAAAAAGAAAGTTTTGGGACAAATACAGTCAGATCGTGGTTTTCCTGTGAGTTTTCAGGACTTGTTTAAAGAACATTTAAATCTCAGTGGGAGTGTTATTGCGTGTAATTTTACATTATAACTTAACTCATATGTGACAGCCGTACAGAGCCGTAGTCCATCAATCTGGGTTCAGCTTAAAGGCCTTGAAGTCCCAGCTCAGCAAAATTACAAACATTTCTTCTTGTCCCTGATATAAATGGGAGAAATTCTATTCCTGTTTTATTCAAATGAAGGAGTAACGATGATCGTAAAAGTAGACAGCAGTTTGGTTATCTATATCAAATCAGTTTTATCAGAACAATCTGCTCTCTGAAAAAGGCAAGTCCTCTGCAAGTCCTGCTTGCTGCCCAGATGGCTTGTACTAGATAAGGAGATTAGGATGCCAGCAGTTCAGAAATGCTCAAAAGAGTCATATTTATGCAATATACCCCTTCAACACACACACACTCACACACACAGACTTACACACACACAGATACAATGACTCTTTCTTAGGACAGAGAAAGGTCACTGTGCTTTTGTGCAGAGAGATGCAGAGAGCAGGAACAGACTATGGTATATTATACTATTACAGAAAAAAAGAATATGTTGACAGCAATATTAAACTAATATATAGGTATGTGAACTTTGAGTGTATTACATTTTATAGGACAAGATAAGAGCGTCTGTGGTAAAAATGAGTCCCATTCCTGTGTTCTTGTCTCCTGTCCAAAATGTTGGATAAAAAGTGAAACTTTAAAGAAAGCCTGAAAGACTGATGAGTGTAGAATTTCAGGTAGAGTCTATTTATTTATTTATTTATTAATTCCTTTATTTCCTTGCTATCTCTGTTGAAAGGCATAGGCTCACGGCTTCCCATATGGCATTCACTTGCTCTGTTTACTGTACTGCTACATGGACAAAGTGAGGTGTTTCTTTCAGGTTTGTCTATATCTGACCTGACAAAAGTGGCCGTTGAAGGTAGATATATTTGGATATGTACTTACCAAATGGAACTACACATCAAGTATGTTAAATTCTCAAAATACTGAGAAAGAATTGTCTGATACAGATTACAATACAATACAGTTACAATACATGTAACAAGTTTTACATGGCTTTAAAGAAAACAAAATCAAATTGGCTTTCACAACTGAGTAGGAGAGAGGGAGAATCAAGGATGATCAGGGCTAGCATATTTTGTCACAAAAGTTTGGTAAACGAGGACAGTATGAGAAAAAAAAAAGCAACCCTCTGTTGGCAAGTGTATGTTTTAAAAACAGATGCAACAATGCTACCTTCAAAAGCTCTGAGAATGACCGGGAAAATGTATGGGTTGGCATATTAGCAGCCCCCACTGTGCAGAGGAAATAAGGGGCAAATCAGCATAGCGACTTTTTAAACAAAGACAGATACAACGGGATATAATACCAAAATATACAAATGATAGCATTTAACTGGCTTTAAATATGAGTGAGTTTAGAGGACAGAAAGAACCACAGTAGCAAAAAATTAAAGCTAGCAGTAAAACCGCAACACTCAAAAAGAACAATGATTGGTCATAAACAATACAATTAGGCGATTACTCCTTCAGTGTTCTTCAGTGCAACTCTAATACACCATGGCAGGAATTGTAAACATTTTCTTTTTGTTGAAAACATTTGAGCTCCCCTTCGTTGCTAGACAAATACCAGATGCAGAGGATGCTACGGTCTAAAAGGTACGCACCTCTTTTAAAATCGACAGCGTGCGTACGGATAATCAAAACAGGGCTAGTGTAAGATATTCCATTGCGACTCAAGAGTCATGATACACTGAAGTGCCTTTTCTAATGATTGTGTGTGTGTGTGTGTGTGTGTGTGTGTGAGTGTGTGTGTCCCTGTGAGCATGTGTATGTGTGTGTGTGTGTGTGTGTGTGTAAATGTGAATGTGCACTGTGGATAATATTTCAGCCTGGCTGATTAGTTAAGGTTCTGTTTTGAGTCAAAAGCAGATAGACTGCATGTTGAGGGAATGTCGACTTCAACCAGTTTGACTAAACAAAAGGAGGCTTAGCTGATCGTATGAACTTTCTCACTCTCACTGATAGTTCACCTGATGAAAGCAAACACACTTGACCATTTTAGAGCTAAACTCAAGAGCCCCCGAGGTGCTGACAGGGCTTTTGGCCTTAAGTTCTTCAAAGCCATTTTAGTTATAAATGCCTATGACTACCCAGTTTTACACATTTTGTTCCTTGTTCACACTGTAAACGTCAAATTAATACTTGACTTAGCAAGTCATTTGAAAAATGTAGTTAATGTGTTGGCGTTTATATGCCACGCAGTCACCTTATCTATTGTGTGTTTTCCAAAAGCCACAGAAGAGACTGTGCAAGCATTTTCAGTCTCTTCAAGTGAATCCAGCTGTAGCTCCACTTTTCCCACCTCTCAGTGTTTTTTTTCAATGTCAATCAAAAGCCAAAGCTTTGTGCAGACAACCAAAATGTATGTGAAATCAGTTTCAGACTCTCTTTCTCTTAAAGACTGCCTGTAGTAAACACATGCCATGTAATTGAACCAGCCACACAGCTGTTGTTCTCTTCATTTTTACTTCCTATGCTTCATATTGGCCAAGGCCTGACTTTTGTCAGTTTTTTTTTTTTTTTACACAAGAAAGAGTCTGGGTTTGGAATGAAAGAAAGGAAAGATGAGAAAAAACAGTGAGTTGTTGTAATTCATGAAAACAAGACAGAGTGTGGCAGTTGGCTTGAGATTATAGCTTATGTTTTTTTCATGGGGGATGTGTTCTGCTAATGTGTTTTATTCCTCTGTTTATTTTTGCTCCACCTCCCCAAATCTTCCACTTGTTTAGCTCTCCGCTTGCCGCGGCCGCAGTTTTCACACTGCATAAATCATGCATTATCTGTTGGCAGCAGCTGGAGGAGGGAATGTGTGGAGCATGCTCATCAAATGAGTGGTGTTTACGAAGACTCGTCTACGGCATACAATCCACTGTTTATTTGATAAGACATAATCAGGTGGATATTTATGTCTTCATGAATGGGACCGTGGCCAAATGCACTCAGTTGACTTTGGTATAATTAATATTAGTCCTTTTGCGTTCATTCAAATGCCCCCCCCCCAGTTGGTTGGCAGTCCACAACAGGAAGAGAGTCTTGTCATCTGTGGAGAGGGAAAGAGAGAAAAAGTCAGGCCAGGCTATCAGAGAACTGTGTGCCAAGTTGTAACATATGACAATGCATTACCAACTCACAAATCATTGAGAAAGACTTTTCTGTGACAAAAAAAGATGAAAGCTTTTTGGATAAAAATAAAAAAGTCATTGAAACTCTAACCTCTACAGTACCGCAAGAAAGGTAATCGTTTCCTTTGTGTCTCTAATCACATTCATCACAACCGTGATAAGGTTGAGGATAAATTTGCAGTGAAGCATTTAGTTTTATTGTAAGTGACTGGTCATACTTTCATAATTTGCTTTGTTTACTGTAAAAACGTTTTCCACCTCTTCTTATCAGATAAACATCTTTAATGACACATGTGGGAGCCATTAACCAGAAAATAAGTGCGCAAAATCTAAAGAACCTCGCTTTCAAGAGCTTTTTTGGGAGATTAGAACCAATACAGCTAGAGCAGTTTTCCGCATTTACGAAACCACAGCAGTGTGGTGTCTTGAGCAAAATATGTTGAGGAATTCCTCTTTTTGGGGGGGGGGGGGGGGGGTTCTTACAATTACATTCTTAAAAAAACGTGACTAAAAATATGTACCTCTTGGTAAATCAAACAAAACGTACCATGGAAAGCAAGTACGCAAGCCATCCCAGAGTGTTTAAAGCAATAATAAAATAATTACTTTCTGATAAGAAAAATATGTGCGGTAAGGGGGTTTCTCGGAAACCTGTTGTAATCTGAAGTGAAACGCGAAAATGATTCTCCACCCGCAATCTCGAGTTCCCGTGGTACTCCGCTGCTGCCAGAGCACTTGCTTCGTGAGGCTGGCAGATGTAGGTCTGTCTAAAGTCAGGCCAAAACAAACACGCTCTTCCCCCTCGTAACGCAGACGATGAACTGTCATAGGCTCCGGGCCTCTCTTTGCACTATGTCTGTCCATCTGGTCTGTAGCATGAGAAACATAATGGACGCGGGGTGTTCGTGAGAAAGAAGATGGTCAAGTATGGAAAACTGGAATCTCCTCAGACAGCATCTAAAAATGAGAGTAATCCTACAGACATACAGATGAGGTAAGATTAAAAAAAGATGTACATCTGATGTGTTGTTTTTTGTTTTTTTTTTATTCCCCTCTCTAATTTGTTTTGTGTATCCCACTTATCTCCTCGGTAAAAAAAAAATAGCTGACATTCCCTCATTTTACACAGACCAGCAAATCCAAATTTCAAACACTGTCAGGCTCTAATTCAAAAACTGATGTCAGTAACAAAAAGAATCACGAAGAGAAAGCCATCTGAAAGCTCCAACCTGAGATGTCATTCATAACTCAATCACACAATTTTTTGTTTCTACTGTTATTAACACTGCTGTGATATATCTTATGGTCAGCTGTCGCACGCATAAATAATAGGCCAACTCCTAGCTGGAACAAGTCAGTTTCCTTCTCAATCAAGGACCTCCAAAGAAGACTGGAAGATAGAATTAGGTGGACCTCCTGACTCCACAGTTTATCTTTTGGCCTTTAGTTTAGATAGGAGAACCCAGAACAGGTCGCTTTATGTGAACTAATGTTCTCAGACTTACACAGGCGTCTGTTGTCTGTATCAGGCACACAGGCCAATGACGCAGCCCTAAAAGGTCTCCAAAAGGGACCTGCTTATTGAGCATCAAAGAGACGCCACACATTACCCCTCACAAGTCCTGCCAAGACGTAGGGCCACAGGAGAGGCATACAGCTCTCTGTCTCTAGCATTAGTCCAAGTCACTAAAGACACCTTTTGGATATGTTTTAATCGCTCGTTTTGTAGGCCCGAAACAATCAAGAGGAGTAGCAAAGCAGAGATTCAATTAAAAATCGGTGGTTTAAAGATGGATTATTTCAAGTACGCAATGAACAAACTAAAACATGTTGAATAAATTATATTTCAACCGTGAGCTGTTTGGATGAATATACTGCTCTCAATATTTAATTGGTGCGGTGTAGTGAACCTATTCACCCAGCGATGCTTGTTTTAAGGAATGACTTCAGCGAAATATGGAAAAATTTCATTTCCTACTTAGGCAGCCTCTCCAAAAGCATTAATCACTGAGTTTACTTGTTCACGGGCTTTCTGGTGATTGATTGAGGATTTGGTCAGAACAGTTTGACCGTTTATTCACCGTCATAGCAGTCCCCATGATTTCTAAACACTAAAGCCATCAATCAGCACAACTAGATCACTATTTTATCGTCATTTTAACCATAGCCTCTGTATTCGCTTTTAAGCAGGGTATTAATACAGCATATGATCAAATTTTGCAGAAATGCTATGATAGGCAAATGCCAGAAAAATTTAGAGAACCACCGAAGGACATTGTGAAAGAGAGTAAAATTTTGGAGCATGCCGTTCTGGAGTCCTGCTTGTGGGCCTAAAATGTGGCTTGGCGGACATACTATACCACTCTAAATCCACTAACAAATACCCATTCGAACCGTGGACAAGTTTACCTGTGGTTTGGAGAACTAGTGGCCCATACAAATAATCAGACCTCTTGGTTCGAAAGGAAAATTATTATTATTAGTTGTATATTAGTTGTAATAAACCATAAATATGAATTGAAAAGGGAGAAATTAAGATCCCAAGGGTCCAGAACAATGTCCATTCATAAATTAATATGGTGTTTGGACAGGCAGTATCACATTTGGTTTGGCGGGCAAGGTTAATGCATAACAATGGGGAAAATATGCTTGTTGGAAGCATAATATGTGCACATAAAACCCAACAAACACCAAATTCTTCACCACTTTTTGACGTGAAATCAAATCAAGCTTTTTCTCCTGGATTTTTTTTTTTTTTTTTCCTTTGCGTGTCCTGATTTGACATGAATTTGAACAGATATGATCAGGGTTTTGCGTCACGTTTTCGGTTTTAAGAAAGAGCCTTGACTGATCTGCAATCATAGAGAAATTTCTATGAGGACTCTGAGAAGTTAATATCAGCCAATGTGAATGAGCTCTTAAAAACCATCTGTTTATATCTGGCTTTTCTGTTTGTGTGAGGCCACATATCAGAATGTGAATGTAAACGTTGACTGTGATTAAGGTTAATGCATTTTGCAGTTTGAATGTAATCTGCCCGGTCTCCAGAATGTTAACTAGCTAACAGTACTTGAATTATTTGAAATGAATGTTAGCTAGCTCCTATATATAAACTCAAAAGGGAGAGCTATAACTATTATTAAATACTGGCCATCATAAAACAAATGGATCTAACAGCATCATTGATAAGTACCGTCATACAGTACTTAAATAACTGCAATTCATCAGTGTATATTGCTTAACACTGAACATCGCTGGATTCTGTTATGTTTAAAACAGTAGTCTATTATAGTTTATTTTTGGAGGTTATTGAAATAGCAAGGTTGTTTTGTTTGTAAATGTGTTGCTAGGTTTCAGGAAAGCCTGATGAAACACCAGTCACACATTTTTAACCTTTTAAATATTTGTCTCACCAAAATCCTGTGTTACACCTGTGTGGGCAGCTGCTCATCACACTTCCACAACCAGCAGAAGGCCACAGAGGCTTTCCACTCCTTTCTGGGGCACTTCCGGGGGACTAAAGCAATAGGATGCGTTACGCTAATCCACGTAACTTTCGATCAGCTGTTAACAATGGAAAATCAATTGGCACCTTCACAACCATGTGTCCTAGGAGAGTAACAGTGTATCACTAAGGTGCAACTGTTGCCTTCTAAGGACAGATGCACTGTCTGCTTTGTATATTGAGGAGTTTGTCCACACCGAGCTTTGCAGACAAAGATCTTAATAGCTAAATCTGCGAAGACCTCAGCCAAAAAAACGTCCTAAGAAACTATTTCTATTTTAAAAGCTCCGCTGCATGTTACCTGATGTGTTTACCTTGCACTGTCACGAACTTAGGCACCAGGACACTCCTGCTATGGCTTCGTTTAATGACCGTGGCAAGGACAGTCATAAAAAGTGGAAGTCAATCTTCAGCCTCACTCTCGTTTACTGTCTGCCTCATTTCTCCACTCCTTTTCTATTCCAATGGCTCTACTTCCAGCTGATCAAACAAAGAGATTTATTGTTGGAGTTGTTAGTTGTCCTCTTTCGACCACTCTCTTAAAAACGAACAAGATGTTTCAGCTTGTCTTAACCATGGCACTGCTTCACTTCTCTCTCTCTTTCTCTCTCTCTCTCTCTCTCTCTCTCTCTGGCTCTCCCCCTCTCTCTCTCTCTCTCTCTCTCTCTCTCTCTCTCTCCACCAGATGTGTCTGATGTGACATGAGCAGTGATTGCATTTTTATCAAAGATAAAAATTTTATCACTGCAGCAGTATTTGTGTTAGGACACGCAAAATTTGAACAAGTGATCATACACATGCACACACGCACACTCACACATGCGCACGCACACACACACACACACACAAAGGCGCACAAAAGTAATCACATTTGCAATCTTAAACGGGAGTAGAGCTGCATATTACACCTCATTTAGTCACGCCAAAGTTCAAATTAGGCATTTCATTTGAAATGAATATTCTTGTGTACATATAAAGAATGATTAGAAAAATAAATTGAGGCAATAGCATCGCAGAGAATATCAGAGTAGGATTTCTCTTAACTGAAAGGCCTCTACTGAATGACAAATGGACAGGGAATTTGATGTAAATTATGGCAGCCTTTTTTTTTGCCACAGAAGGAATTCCCATCAGTCTTAGAGGAAGAAGACGATAAGATGTTGAAAAAGGTTGATGTTATCTTACCCTGTGCATGAAAGCTATAGCTGCTCTTTTCTCACATAGCTAAGGCTTTTGGATTGAGGGATTGGTAATAAAAAACATCATAAACAATCTCTTGGCATGCTCCATCTGAACCCTAAGTATATCCACAAACATTCAAAAACAATAATTTATGTGGCAGGAGCCTCTGCATACTTGAGAAATTGAATCATGATCCAATTCTTGCTGGCACAAAGACAGAGGATGGTAAGCAGACCCTGAACAATCTGACTATGACAACGCAACATTTGAGGCAAATATGTTTTGCCAAGACAACATTTACCATAGCACCACACAGTGGTGTAAATCACTTAAAAACAGCAGGGGAAAAATAGAAACCATGCGCAGATCATATTAACTGTCTGTACCCTACGCAATTTGGTTGTACCATATATTTTTTTTTCTGTAATAATATGGTATTTCAGTAGAGGGGGGAAAAAAAAGAGCCAGAGGAACACTGGCCAGCATAAACCATACGTTACCAGGTCAAACAAATGTGCTTTGCTTCATAAGGAATTGTGCAAGATTTTCAAAGACAAACCTCTCTCTGAAGAACTGAAAAGAGGGATGGTTCTGGCACCTGTTACCATGGGGACCAGAACCTCTGTCCACAGGAATGCAGAGGCAGAGAGACCCACTACAGAGGCGATCCAACCCTGGACCTGCCCTGGCAGGGCTGAAATGATGAGTTTTCCCCTGTTCTGAAGGGCCCTCCTTTCTCTCTGCCTCTCACATTTCTTATACTCCTTCTCCCTTGCATTAATCTCCTAAATCTCAACCGTTATTATAATCCACATACGCGTTCACCCCACGCACGCGTCAGTTATATACGCCACTGTTTACAGTTTGTGGCAGTCATATCAAAATCGCGAGAAATGAAGCACTTGGAGAAATTCTAGAGGATACAGTGTTTTGTTGCACAGTGACAAATGTGTATTCATCTTAGTCGGGTTTTGTACGAAAGAAATCATCATGCTCACCGTACATTCGATAACACGTGAATTCGCTTAAGAGTGAAGATGTTACGTTGCTCCTTTTTTTTTAATCCTTGTAGAGTGGACCAGCACAGTATGTCCTGCAATAAAGTGTTTTCATATCTCATGCTGTTCATGCTTTTCTTGTATTCTTTAAAACATGACCAAGAGTTAAAAAAAAAAAAAAAACGTTGGCCAACACAGTGTAGTGATGGCATTCTCAGCCAACTACAATATTCCCTCCGATGAGGGCCCCAAGACTTGTAAATTAGAGTGAGGTTCCCCTATGCTCCACTGTGATGAATGGGCCATGCAGGCTAATGGTGTTTTCTAACCGGGCAGGCATCTGCAGAGGCATCGGCACCGCCAAGACTGTCTTGTGGCTCTTCCCCCCATAAATTCAGTCTTTCGCTTCGGTGTAACTGAGGTCAAATCACCTCTGTCTGTCCAAGCCCTGTGAGAGGCATTATGAAAAGAAACTCAGCATGTTTCTTACTGCGAATATGAAGGTGGAGATGTATGCATCAGCATTAAAATGAACTTTCACATCGTGAAATCCCAATGAAAGAATATACTAATCACTTCCTACTTTGGGGGCATAATGAAAAACCTTTTAGAGTATAATTTCTGTCTTGACTTGGTCCCTGTAGGCCAAATGGAGTAACCCAGAATGTTTGAGGAAACACAGACATGAACTTTCGGAATATCGCCTTCGTACTGACAGCTGTGTTGAAAGGCTGAACAGGACTTTGAAGGACATGCTGAGGAAAGTGGTTGACCATGAATAGGGGAAACTGGTGTGTATTGTTACACTTTCTCAATTTTTTTTTTTTTTTATCTGAGAGGTCCAACAAACACCCACAAAAGTCTCTCTACTTTAAATGCCTTCTGAGAGACAGACCCAAGGTCCTCTCCACATTAAAAATGAGGTATGGGAGTGAGAGCCAACAGCTCACCACAGCTTATCTGATCTCGAAACAGAAATACATGGTACTCCGCATGCACGATACGGCATGAAAAAAAAAAAAAGCCTTGTCAAAACAGATAGAGGGATAGCTGAAGCCACGGACACGCAACCACAGGTGGAAAAGACATAGCCCCAAACTAAATATTGACCGTCTGAATGTTGCCACGAAAGCCTGTCCTTAAATACCAAAAGCTGAAGTAGTTTGCAGAGATTAACCATGATGGTCTATCCAGAGTTGAAGTCAATTCATTTTTGATTATGTCAGTAATAGGAATAAATCACTGAGTTGAAATACGGTTTGCTAAAATCCTGAGCTGGGTGTTGGGGCTGTAGCATGCTAGCCATTGAGGAAACTGAGGAATTTAATAGTGAATTAAAAACCCCATTGTTCTGGTACATGTGTCATATAAAATTTGAGTTTTTTTTGAGGAACTCTGAACATAAAATAACCTCTCAAGGCTTCACAAAGTACCGTGAACAAATAACAAGAACATATTAAATATTTTTAATATTTTTAATATTTGATTAATGCACAATGGCATTGTTCAGACCACCTGTGTCTCATTTCATTATAATATATTCTCATGCTAATCTGAAAATTAATTTGACAACGGTAATTAATGATGATGCAAGTTTTTCAACATAGCCTCAGAAAAATCCTTAAAGCATTCCAGCAAAACAGGGAACTTCAAAAGAATATCATTCTCTGACATTTCCAACAACCCCTCTCCAGCCCTCAGCCGCCCAGATGCATGATGTTATAATCTCATTTTCTTTTCATTACAAATGCTGCTTTGCTCACTGCCAGTGATAATTTAGCTTGTCAAAAGCTCCTCACATCTTCTTTCTGTTGTTGGCTTTGACATGAGCACAGAACAGCTCATGACTGAACAATATTAATCAGTAGATTTCATTTTACATCTTTATCTGTCTATCTATCTATCTATCTGTCTATCTATCTATCTATCTATCTATCTATCTGTCTGTCTGTCTGTCTGTCGGTCTATCTATCTATCTACATGTGTATTTATATTTATAACAATAGATAGATTGATAGATAGATAGATAGATAGATAGATAGATAGATAGATAGATAGATAGATAGATAGATAGATTGACAGATAGAAACAGAAAGAGAGAGAAAGAGTTACTGATATGTATAGTGCAAGGAGTTGAAAAATTGTGTGTGTGTGTGTGTGTGTGCACGTGTATGCGTGTGTGTTTGTGTGTGTGCGCGCGCATTACTTTTGTGTAACAGAGGTTATTATCACACACTGCTCCACTGCTAAAGGCCTACAGTGGCCTTTTGGAGTAGACTCCTCTGACTCTGGTCTGCATTAGAACATCTGCCTTTCTCTAGGGTTTGACGTGATATGAAATTTATGTTCCGAGAGTGTTTGCCCCAGCGGTCTGCGCTCGACCGCATCCTGCAAGAAACAATTTTTTTCTGATTTCACTTTTTATCAAGATTATCTACAAAACCCACAAAATTACAAGCAAAACACCATAAACAAAATTATATATATATATATATATATATATATATATATATATATATACACACACATGTATACATATGTGTGTGTGTGTTTGTGTTAGTGTATATACACATATATATAATTCATTTTCTAACCGACCATACAATATCATCTTGTGATGTTTTGTATAAATCTGACATTCAGTCAATATCCCATTTGATTTGAAAGTAACATTGTGTAATAATATTGTAATAACATTGTGCAATATATTTGGATAAAGTGCGGGGCAAGAGCATTCTTACCCGCTCACTGGCTACACCCAAAGTTAAATTAACCACATCCCGCAAGAGTAACCAAATGCGCATTGTCTGATTTATTAGAATACAATGTACTTGTCTTCAGCTGCTTTGGACGTTGGATGGAAAAGAAAAACAAAACCTTGCTTTTGTCTTGATTTCTCTCGTCTGCAAAAACATAGTGCTCACATCCTTTGAATTTCATATAATAACACAAGTGGTTGCAATTCCTTAGAGTGCTCTGTCTTAATAAAACAACTGGTGGATATATGGAATAGCTGTTTCACTCCTCAGAGCACATCAGAGTTTCCTCTTATTATGTATATGTCCATATGTGCTCTCCTTATATTTATCATTTTGATCATTTTAATTGTTATCAAATTGTGATAGCCTCTATTTATTGCTCATTCATGCAATTTTTTTTTAAGTTACTCCTTACTGTTTCACCATGAACTGTGTTCAAAATAGGAGAGATCTGTACTTGGTATTGAAACAAGCTGGTGGTAACAGCCAGTATCGAGAAGTCGACCATGTTCCCGTGTCTAGAAGGCTAGGAGGATATTTACAGAAAATCGTCTTTATGGTGCAGGGTGCAGGGAGTTTGTGATGTCAGTGCAGATGCATGGACAGAACTGTCTGGTAGTGATTTTTCATAAATTTATGGATATGTGGTGAATCTTTATAAAAATGATTCAAGAGATATGTTATTTCAATAGTAAATGTATTTTGCTATTTCACCCAGAATCTGTGCACAAGCAGGTGAGATTCAGTAGCAGAGACAGACAGATTGAAAAGAGAGAGAGAGAGAGAGAGAGAGAGAGAGATAGAGATGTTCTTGCCTCCAGGGTTCATATTAAGACTTGGACCCCCCCAAAGGAGGTAAAAACAACAGTTCGGGAGGGTTGAAACATTTATATATCCTATGCTATATAGCCCCAGAGAAAAAGTTAACCCTCCCGATTATCATTGTATAATTCACACTCTGCTTACCTCATAATCCACCTCATGATTTTAACACATGCAGAATGGATCTGTGAAGAGACGCGAAGACTGTGGAAAATTATGAAGCACTTTAAACACAGTAAAATATTTAAATTACTTGATCTCCTTATTCTACAGGAATGCAAGGTTTTGGAGTGTGTGGAACAGAAATCTGGATTCAGGAAAGAGAATCTCTTGGAAAATGCAAAATAAAAAAAAAAAAATACAAAAAACCCACCCCCCCCCAAAATATTTTCAGAAAATTCAGAATATCAGTGACACTTTTATGGATTTTCTCATGTGTTCTCTGGTTTTATTTGTTAGAAAGAGTACAACCTAATGGTCCTCATATTTGATTCTGGGAAACCTTACTATTCTTTCTTAGAGTTCCATCTCAGAGTAATGTGTTGGATCTGTATCCCGCCAGGTGTTTAAGCTGCCCAATTGATTGGGACTGTTCTCCATCAATAAAAGAATTACTCCACTTAGCCAGGGCTGTGTCTCTCCAATCAGTTCTCATTCCTCTGTTCCTCCTGGCTATGTTTAACCCTGCCAATCATCTGAGGCTTCTCTCCACGCTTTCAAATCAGGAGATCCATGGTTCAACTCACAGTTTGCCTCCTCCCCAACAGACTTTTCATACCTGCCCCGATGGAGGGGCTTGGTATCATCTCATCTCATCTTGTTACGATTACTAAAGCAGCACTCTCTAAGTCTGGCTTCCTTACCTATGCCATTAGGTCTGGAACTAGTCCAGAACGCTGCGGCGTGACTGCCATTTGATCTCCCTAAGTGCTCACAGGTAATTCCCACCCTTACTCGCACACTTCGCCGGTTGCCCGCATCACATATTCAATTAAAGACCCTTGGTTCTGGGTTTTTTTTTTTTTTTTTTTTTTTTCATGCACTATCAGTGGAGCTAGACAGGCCAATCTGCAGGCCGTGCTCTGTCCTTACAGTCCTGGGAGGATCACTCCGTTGCCCAGGGTCCTGGCAGTTCCATCATGAAATGTTCCTGGATCTTGGTCCTCAAGGACATGACTCTTCTCATTTCTCACATCCCTGCTGGTGGAACAATATTCCCACCGAGGTGGGAATAGAAGAGTCTCTCCCTCACATGCTGAAAACACATCTCTTCAGGACGTACCTCAGTACTTGATGTCATCCCTATACGGTATCTCCAAACACCTAATTTCTGACCCTTGTCAAAATTCAGATTGATGTGGTTTCAATTTGTCCCTTTTGATTTAAAGACGTCAACCCTGCGTTTTACGTCAGCGTTTTCAGTATCAGTCATTACACGGGCAGAAGCAAATGAAAACTTGTAAAGACTTGCTTTATGACGGTGACAGCGTTTGCCAACAAACGTAATGCCACAAAAATATGTTGAATCAGTATCTTTTGATGTCTTTGAGAGACTGCAACAAAGACCTGCGTTGGCATTAAGATCTTAGAAAAGTCTAATCAAATATACAAAAATGTGTAGCTAAATGTGAAGCTGAAACAAACTAACTCGGGCCTGATCAAGATGTGTCTCATCATAAATCAACAAAGTGTTTTGGGTTTTTTTCCAATCTTATTGGTCAGTTGTTTTTATGTGACATAGATGGCCCTCTTCCAGTTGCAGTGGACCTACTTACAATCCTGTCTAGACAAAGAGCTAATAGTAGACATTAGAGCACAAATACCTCTATAAATGTCACATTGACATTGGTTAAGACTTATGTTTCAGGATCAGATAGTTCGATATGTTTCAGAGTTAGAGGTTGTATCTCAGATCCAAAAGATAAGGAAAAATCTAGCAAGATGTCCTCCTGAGAATTAAATCACTGAACTAACAAGTCCCATCCCCTTCATACACACACACACACACACACACACACACACACACACACCCATTCAGCCCTATCATGTTGCTTGTTTCCTGCCTGGCTATTTAGGGGCCCGTTGGGGCCTCTATTACTCCATCTATACCTAGCACAGATACACTATAAAGCTGAGTTATAGCTGTCAATTAGTTTATGGTCCCTGAGAGAACTCTTTGATGTGAAATGTCATAGATTGGTCATTTAGGAGTCTACAAAGTCCACCAAGTCAGCCCACCAACAGATAATGCTCCTCAGAGGCTCCACAAGACACCACAAAAAAGGTTTTGGCAATACTAAGTTTGTATTTCAAGAATTAATTTGCAGTCTATTAAAACCATACAAATAACAAGAGATTAAATAACAAAAACCGTAAAAAAAAAAAAAAAATAGAAAGAAAGAAAGAAAGGAAGAAAGAAAGAAAGAAAGAAAGAAAGTAATGCAAAAGCGAAACAGCTGGGATGAATTTAGAAGTGGCAAGAGATCCGTTCCATTTGTTGTTCCTTTGTGTGTCAATTCTGGTTTGTGTGATACGGTTTCTCTTCACTGATCTGCAGCTATTCTGTACAGGATGGGTGGGAATCGACCTCTCCACGCATTAAAAGAAAAAAAAAAAAAAAAAAAAATGAAAGGATACCACGTACCCCTTTAGCTGCAATACAAACCATTTTACATGTCTGCCAACTGGAATCACACTGGAACAAGCAAAACTCGCCTTTCCGAAAAAAGAAAGAAAGAAAAAAAAAAAACATTTTTGAGGCATGGTTAAATGCAAATCTACACATTACGGTATGTAATCGTGACCACAGAACAACTATACATTGTGTTTACATGCAACACTAGCTTGCACATCTCTCTTTCACTCAGGAAATATATACTCTCAATTCTTATGACATAAGAGTGAGACAGGTCACAATGGCAAGTTATGGTTTTCCTATATATATATATATATATATATATATATATATATATATATATACGATTTAATGTGGTTAAGTTAATTTTGTAGATACAACAGAAGTTCTGAAGTCATTCAATAAAAGTGCCATTTAGGAAAATGCTAAAATGCTATAACCATTTAGGAATCAGAAGTACCATTCACAGAGTAGCCTGAGCTGAACAGTTAGCAGGAGGTTACTGTGTCTGACAATCAAGTGCCATCATTACTGGATTTCAATGCTTTTTAGCCAGGTGATAAAATATTCAGGGTTAGCAGAGACTTCCTGCATCCCATGGGGACAATCAAGGATGAACTCAGTGTTTGGGCTGAGAAGAACTCACACTTACTCTAGCCCTGATTGAGTTACACTCAGGTGAAAATGTGTGTGTGTGTTTAAGTTTTTAGTTTCAGTGACTGCACACACACACTGTGAACAGTGAGCAGTGAATTTGTCCTCTGCATTTAACCCATCCAACACACCAGTAGTGAACACACAACAGACGCAGGAGCAGTGGGCAGCATTCCTCTGTGCCCAGGGAGCATTAGGGTTAAGTGCCTTGCTCAAGGGCACACAGCCATGGATGTTGGGCCTGGGAATCGAACCGGCAACCCTCCAGTCACAAGCCTGGTTCTCTAACCTTTAGACCACAGCTACCTGTAAAAGCTGCCATGACCCGGATTCGAACCGGGGTTGCTGCGGCCACAACGCAGAGTACTAACCACTATACGATCACGGCACGCCACCCCTTAGGATTGTCTGTAAACGTGTGCGTGTGTTTCTGTGTGTCTAAGAAGGGAGAGAACGAGATACTAGGCGTATGTTCATATGTCTGAGAGAAAAACAGAGGGGAGAGGAGAGGGAGAGGGAGAGAGAGAGAGAGAATTGAAGCACACCGCTACTTTTTAAATTGAGTGCTAAACTAATCAATATTGATACCAAGTGCTAAACCGAAAGTTGAGCTTAAGTTGTTATTCACTTTTGAAGTTCAGTGCTACAACGTTGTCCCATTGAGAAGCTATGGAGTTTGACTGTGTTATCAGCTGTATGTTCTGCTCCATACTGAGTATTAAACTCCTGCCAAAATCCAGCCATTGTTAGCTGAGTTCGTGTCATGGTGAACATGTGTATAGTAAAAATGAAGTGAATGATCATCACTGATCGTGATTTTTCCACATTATAAAACACCGCTCTTCTTGTCATAGCATAAGAAAAATGAGATTTTGACACATGATGTTTATTACACAGTGAGAGATTAATTACAAGCACACTCACATATTTCCAACACATCGCTGCTAATGTTTTAAATTTGCAGATGTGCTAATGCAGTAGATGTAGCACTTCTCTCTCAAAAAAACTTTGTTTCTATTAAATGAATGCAGTAGTAAAAGACCCAAGCATGTTCAAGGACACTTGTTCAGTTATATACATGCAGGTGGGGGTGGGCTAAGAAGGGATTATGCCCAATGTTAACTGTGGATTTCTGGAGCGATATTGCCTAAAACTTTCCTCTGTCATCTCTGTCGCGTAGTTGGGCGAATGAGTGAAATCGGAGTGAGAGGAGGGAGTCAAAGCGTTTCTTCACATTTTTGGCGGCAAAAAGGAAAATACATTTTCACGTTAGCATCTCCTGCTCACTGATACCTCACTGCTCCACTGTTTACTGTCCAACACAAGGTTTGAATAACATACACAGCTACAGGGTCCAGGCATCATGTTTTTTTTTTTTTTGGTTTGTTTGTTTGTTTTTTTTTTGCTCTAGTCCTAAAATCATACATTCATCATTAAATGAATGAGGAGTTTGTTAACTGGTTGACAAGTGCAATCAGGTGGCTTAGAGCCGGACTTGAGCAAAATGGTGCCGTTGACAGAATCATCGGGAGTGAATCTGTGAAATATTTTGCTGGAATTCTTAATACTTTCATCAGGGGTCAGTGCTTTGCAGGCAGCCATCTGTTCTCAGTCCTTTTGTACCCGAGAGAAAGAGAGAGAGAGAGAGAGAGAGAGAGAGAGAGAGAGAGAGAGTAAGAGAGAGACAGAGAGTGTCTAAGAGAGACACTTTACCCCACTTTTTGCTTCATTTGCAATCGCTAGTTCCCTGTAATATTATGCATCCCTGTCAGGACTCAGCCCCTGGGGTAAACACTTACACGTGTGTCCTATGGGTAATGTATGTGGGTTTCCATGCTGCCTCCTTTAGATCCACTTACAACTGTATTGGGGTGGGGGGGGGGGGGGACTCCATCAAAACAACCTTCCTAGAACACATTGCCAATTAGATTTTTTTCTGATGCCTGACTCTGCCAAACCTATATTAAATATCTATGCAGAGTAATTTCCTCCTGCTCCATCCAAGTGCCTCTCATCTATTTTTTATTAACAAAACAAAAACGAGTACTCTCACCATCCAAATGTTTTGTTTACTTCTTAAGAAAACATCATTGTAGTTATCATCCTACATCCCCTGTTCTGAATGAAGAGGAGGGAGAGAGTAAATCTTTCGAGATGTCACGAGAAAATGGTTTTGGAGGGGGACAGACAATTATATCAACATTTAAGTCTTGAAAACAGGGGTAAAAAAAAAAAAAAACAGACTGAGGAAAGCAGTATCTCATAATGGATCACGCAACAGTATGGCATCAGCACATAATTTAAGATATGGTCATAAACATTTGGGCTGATCAACAACGGCAACAAAAATAGCTATAAAATCATCTTTGTTGATTAGGCTGTTGAGGTAGTAACTGCTTTTTGATTTTGTAAGGCAATTATCCACTGTGCTCCATTACTCAAACTTCAGCAATAACCATCATTTTTCAGTGGTTTTGTGTGTGTGTATATATATTTAGATAGATAGATAGATGGATAGATATAGATATAGATGTACATATAGATATTTTTTAAAAAAAATGAAACTCACTAAAAATTTGTGGTTCACTACTGGTGGCCCCTTTGTGTCATTAATGGAGTGGCTGATCATGAGTGGAGCACGCATGCTTTGGTAACAAATGCAAAGCTTGTTGAGAGGTATATTTATTGGAGAGAACCCATGAGAGAGTTGTTTCACATGGTTTCCATTCATCAGCCAGATCAGACATCTGCTCTTGGTTGAGACACAGAAAAAAAAGAAGCTTAACTTGCAAAAAATATGTTTATTTTGGATAACTTTTCAACAACCTCTCCAATCCTAACAAGTTGTCAACTAAGTCCAGTGACCAGGTACATTACATGGAGCTGCCCTCTTTCCAGCTTGAAACAGAACTCATTTTATTCCAAAGTTTCTCAACATTCATTTGTGTTTGTGTTTGACCCTTTCTCTTTTAAAATGTAATACCATGGAGCAGAATGGTATGAGGAGAAATTAGAAATTTGAAAAGATGGAAGTATTGAACTGGGAGCTATAGATCATTTGCCACACTATTTGACTCTCTCTCTCTCCCTCTCTCTCTCTCTCTCTCTCTCTCTGTCTCTCTCTCTCTGAGAAACACACATACACACACACACACACACAATTTGCTAATTTGCTCATTTTCATATGGTTTGACCTACACCCATATTTAGAACCATGTTCTCATGGACCTGCTGCTGTGGACGGAGATCACAGCTGAAACTCAGAGTATCTGTCCAAATCCCTTAATCGGTTCCCACACTGTTATCATTACTGCCGTTTTAGTATGGGAAAAGAGTTTTACGTGATTAACGGCTTATCTTACAATAGAGGAAAGATACTCGTTCTTTGTTCAGAAACAATTTCCCGTGTTTCATGAGAGCTAACTGTAAATGAATCCAAAAGTAATTTTGAGTTATTTTTGTAGTAGGTGAAGGGATATATTTCTCTACGAAATATGTGCTACAAAATTGAAATAAAGTGAATCAAAAATACACAGGTATAATTTAACATTCTAAGGAATCTTTGCAATTTTATTTTTAGTTAGTAAGAAGGAACAAACCATCAAACAGCTGTTTCTTGGTTTCTTTTAACGTAGGAAACTACTTCTTGATTGGTTCAGAAGTATCAGTTACAACATTTTTGGTGTGACATGTCAGTGTTTGTTAAATTTCAAAAGAGTTGGACAGTGATGACGTTGAAGATATAAAACCCACAGAGATTACTATTCATCACAGTTCAGAGATGAAAAGCTCTGCTTTCTTACTGGGCATATTTCTCAACATATCTTATAATAAATTATAATAGACGACATGGCGGTGCTGTGTTGACCACCAAAATATACAATCAAACAGACTGACGAGACAAGAGAGGCTATAATCCCTTTTCATGTGTCAATGTAATGTGTGAGTCATATAGCATTTGTATTCTTTCTGTCAGCACTGTTTTACTAATGATGATGAAATGAGTTAATTGTCTTTGGGTTTATATGGCTAAAGCTGTGCCATGCTATTGTTACCTTGACATACTTACCAACCACTATTGATCTCTTGATGCCAAGCTATGCCTTTGTAAAGCTATAAAGACTGGACGTTTGCTTTTTGTCTGCCATTTATTACTGCTCCCAAGTAAGATGGTGGCCAAAAGGATGCATTTTTTTTTAAATATAGAGGATATTATTTCAGAGTGACATGTCCCTAAGCCTCACAAAATTTATACTGAGTAGGACAAAATTGAGGACAAAACCAACTGAGGACAAAGATTAAGGACAAAAACCAATATATCTAAATGTCCTCCTCTTTTGGATAAGATGCTACTGAAATCACTGCCAAGGCCTCAATGAGCCTGCCACGCTGACAGAGTTGATTTTCTGAATTTATAATCTTCAGAGACCCCTGCCCTGGCTCAAACTCACTTTAGATACAGATGAAACAGGGCACATTTGCTACGTCAGTGTTTTCCCAGACCGCTCTGCTGAGGTCTTACTTTAAGAAAGGGGGTCACCTCAGGACACTCTGGAGAGGGAAAAAGCTTGAGATTCAGTAACTTCATTTTGGAGAGGGAGGAACACAAAGTATTTGAGTTCAGTGGTGCTTTTAAAAAGATTCTAGTCCACATTATTTTTTTTAACTCTTATTTCAGGATATTTTTCAGGTATTTTAACTGTTATTTTAGCTAGATCACCTCCTCTAACACATAGAGTGGCTGTGGGCACAGAATTTAAACACTCTCATGCTTTGCTGGATCGATACACATAAGGCTTAAATGTATTTAAATGTTTTGTTTTTTTCTGACGGAAAGCTCTAAATATGTAATCAGTGGGTGGTTTAACGTTTAAAATGAAAAAAAAACCCATATAAAATATAATACTATATTATAGCTACTGGGCAAGTCTTCATCCTTCTGGAAGAACATTTGCAGAGTCAAGCAGATTTTCTTGAAGAATTTTATTTTGTTGCTTTGGTCCAATCATTTTAGCCTCTGTCCTCCCTGATTCACTAGTCTTTGCCAATGAAAAACATCCTTCATTTCCCTTTCAATTAAGGGCTTGGAAAAAGGTTTTTAAGTTACTCCTGACTCCAAATTTCAGACACACATTTGAATAAACACCTTTTAAGTTACTGAGAGTACTAACAGAAAGGAGTTAATACTGGGTATTCTATTCAGTTCAATTCATTCTGTTTCATTTCAATTCAGTTCAGTTCAGTTCAGTTCAATTCATTTCAGCTCAGTTAAATTAAATTCGGTTCAGTTCAATGCAATTCAATTTTATATGTGCTTTTTACATCAGACATTGTCACAATGCACCTTTACAATCTACTAGGCTTGACAAACCAAGAGACCTAGTGAAACCAGAGAACACATAGAACATGATTTAAAATGCAACTTCATTAACAGATAATCACTCTTTTCCAACTGCGGCATCCCACTTTCCACAGCTAGATGTCTTTATATTTATCTTAGGGTGCAACAATTCTCCTTAATAATATACAAAATCTACTTTTTTCTTTGTCTCCTGGAAAAATGCATGTAACTTGTAAAATGTACTAAAAAGCACAACATTTTAGTGGTTAAACATCCCAATAGCTTATATAACACTTAAACAGTGGTCAATTTGCTAAATTTACGGATGAAGTCCTGTACTTATAGACACAGACACATATATACATTAGCACATACACTAATCATGGGCCTTAATCAGCACATGTATAATTTGTAAGTTGAAAAGTTATATCAAAACAAAATAAAAAGAGAGGAAACATGCTCAAATCATCATGTTGTTACCATAAGTAGCGACAGTGGTCTCTATGTGATGTGCTGTGTTGGGTTTCCAAAGCTTTGTGTTCAGGTCAAAAAAAATTCTGTGTTTGGTTTCATGAGACCACAACACATTTTGCTATGTAGCTGAAATGTATTCTTTTTTTATTTTATTTTTTGGGCACATCAAAAGGGATTCTTCAGATAGAAGTAGTCAGAGTTCTCTGGCTAATGGCTTCTCTCATGCGACCCTCTCAGGCATGCTATGGTATGGAGACCTTGGGATGTTCTTGCCACTTCAGAGCCGTAACCAGGCTTGTTGGCAGATCTTTCAAAACTGCTACACTCCACCAGACAGCCCTTCTGATTGGTCTCCCTGCTGGATCATCCAGAGCAGGTAGCGTCGGCTGAATTATTCAGGGTCCTGGTCCAGGAATATATCTTTTCCTTTTTAAAAACGATCTCAACAATGATACAAGATGCGTTCAAGGTATTTGAACTGTTAGAGAAATGAAAAGAGACGTCATTTTATTCCTTGCTATAAAGTAAAAACAAAAACCCCCTGAAAACTTGTATAGACACTGTCTATATATGAACTGGGTATGTGTGGCTGTCTGAAAATTCTTGGAGCAGAAACCATTCAATGTGATCATAAATTTGTTAATTCTGACAGGAAAAAAACATCGGTGCCTAATTAGCTTTACGACTTCTGAAACCGACATGACCAAGAAATGGAGTAATAACTCCAGTACACATTTTAAAGCGATGCACTGGCCATTTCACCCTGCTTCTCTGAGTTTCTAGATCCACCTACGTTTGTCAGTCATGTAGGGAATGAGCAATTATAGGTTTTTCACTGTTTGAATCTAGGAGCAGGTGGCATCATTAATTCTTTTTTGATGTGCCTCTAAAATACTGACACGCAAGGAGTGATTAGGTAGATAAAAAGACCCACTGTAAAACATGTGCATGTGGATGAGCAACTGAGGAAACTGAATATCAAAGAGCTTCTAATGGATTTCTGATAGGTGAAAATGTGCACAACATGCACCAAAGCAGTCTATCTTTGAAATACTTGAAACGATGTTTATAGTTGTGAAATCACACAGCAAAATATCTGCACATACTCCTGCCACTCCAAATTCAACAGTTTTGAAACATGGTCTTCCTAAGACTATAATTAGCAGACATCTGGTAAAGTGCCGGCTACCATAAGTGTCTACCCTCTTATGTTTTTGGGATGCAAGTCATTGATTTTTGACAGATTACACGGTGTATGTTCTGGATAGAGTCAAAATAAGTGCAAAATTGTTCAGAATATTTTCCAGATGATGGCCACATTTCAAGTATTTTAAACATAAAGCCAAATATGACATCAGATTCTATGCGGTTAAGCATTAAGTATAAACTAAAATAAATTGTGTTGCCAGCATTGAGGACTATCAAATGTGGTTGCCAAATATGAGGACAGATTTGGTCCGTGATCTCCTTTCATCATCTTTTAATGGGAAATACATACACTATCAAATATCACAGAAATATTTTAGCACATGTGTATATACACATGTGTGTATTTCTCACATGTGTATATCACATGTGTATATTCCAGAATATACATATATATGTATATATTCTGGTTTAATGCTAAACAAACAAACAAAAAAAAAAAACGGAACAGCAAGTGGATTACCTTGGCACCACATCAATAAAAGATTTTGAGTCTGCAAGCAGTGTTGAAAAATATCAAGTTGTGTTAAGCAATGCATTTTTACTATGACATGTTCTTGTATGACTCTGTTTTGTTAGTAAATGTGCTGAATCTAAGTGTATGATCCTGAAAAAACACAGGCAGACTCTGTCTTCTTCATTTAAACATTATCTTAAAAAAAAAAAAAAGCATATCAAAGCAATAATTGGTTCAATTGACATATGGTTGTGAATGCAACATAATTACCAGTATGCTTGTTTTTCTTCCTGATGACTAGAGGTTGAACTTTCTTTAAAATTGAAGTTCCCCGGCATTTTGCAGAGAAAAGTCCTGTGGTTAATTTAGCAGAGATTAGATTGTTTTGGGATGAGGCTCCTCTTTAATCAAACCATGGCTCTCTACATTTTTAGATCATTATGTTTATTATTCAAATTCTCGTGCTTTTATTATGTTGAAGTTTGTAAAATAATCCAAATAAACCAGTAAATTAGAAAAACAGAAAAATGAAACATATTAAAATAACAAAACGGAGTTAATATTAATGTCATATTTTGAAATGAACATTGATTAGCAAGAAGTATGGCAATTTATCTGTAATGTTTGAAATTTACAAATTTCCTGAAATTAACTTATCTGAACTAGCAAAAAAACATTCATTCTGACTCAACAAATGATCTCAAAGTGCTTACGAGTGACTCCCTTAAAAATAATGTAAAACACATGACATAATAGCCCACCATGTAAGGAAGGCTGTTTTTAATACTGCTGGGTTTGAATGTTCATCTTCATAATGAGAGAGCATTCTTTCTTTTCTATAATTTTTAAGATCCAATTAGATCTAGGCGTGTTTTGAGTTGCTGGCTGAAAGTTGAGGCATTATTTTCTTTTCTGTTTTTTCTTTTTTTCTTTCTTTCTTTCTTTCTTTCTTTCTTTCTTTCTTTCTTTCTTTCTTTCGTTCTTTCATACCTTGGAAATCTAATCTGACATCTGGACACGGAACATGTTGATCAAAATCATGATGGTGCAAAAAAATGATCAGGATATCTCTCACGCCTCCAGAACCATTCTGAGTGTCAATTAGTTGCCCCTGGTAACCATTCAGACTCCCGGCAGCTCAGATCAGACACAATTATAGACAATTCAGCAGAGTCACGCAAGGCAGCACAATGCACGCCTAATTCTTGCATTGGTACTGCTGCCTGTTCACAGTGATTTGAAGCCAAATATTTTTTCTTCTGTAACTAATTCCAGTCAAAACGAACATTGGTTACAGATCGCGTTCCGTCCGTTATTACAGCAGTATATCTACCTGCGTGAACAGCAAAAATAATGGTCTCCTCCAAGAGAAGCCAGAGAAATGCATTAAGGCAAATTTATTCCTCTAAATACCACATTACCATATTCTGATTTCTGCCAAATCAGGCTTATTTCAATAAGGTTATTATACTGCTTACATGTTGTTTTCACTGAAACCTGTTTTTTTGTTTTTTGGTTTTTTTTGGTCTCTGTTTAAGAGACAACTTCAGACAATGTGGTACATATACTAGAAGCTAATGTGTTTTAGTATGTTTCTCTTGCAGGTATTTCAAACTTTATTTGTGGATATTTTTGTAGCTCCTTGCAATAGTACGTTTTTATAATATGGGCTGTAAAATTTGTCCATCTCCTCTAGATACTGAGCTGAAATCAAATGTATTTATGAAATTACCTGTCATACTAGCAAGGTTTCATCAAGCAGTATTTTATGTTAATGCATTTAATTTATTTAAAAAAACAACATTTAAAAGTATACAAGCATTAAATTCCCCTTTATGGTGTCAGTAAAACTGTTACGATGCTGCAATGCACTCATTACCCTTTTAATGGGAAAAACACAGCAGCAGATTCTGGCGTAATTGGAGATTTAGAGTGAGAAAAGTGGCCGTTTTGTGTGATTAACACCTTCAGCAGCTCCAGAACATCTGCACTCAAAGAATTATGGTCTCAGAAATTCAATCAGAAGAGCTTCCCCTCTGCAGTGTAGTCCATGCACCATACAGAGCTTGGATAAGAGAGTGAGAGAGAGAGAGAGAGAGAGAGAGAGAGAGAGAGAGCGAGAGAGAGAGAGAGAGAGAGAGAGTGAGAGACAGCGAGAGAGAGAGTGTGAGAGAGAGAGAGTGAGAGTGAGAGAGAGAGATGACATATGGATCCCAGTGATGTTAATTAATCACATTCTCCTTTCTCTTAATGTGTCTCATTGGACTATGCTGCACTACTCTGGAAGTTGATCTTCAGAATATTATAAATCTGGTCAGTCTCGTGTTGTAAATGAAATAATTAAATGTGCGTGCCTCAATGCATCCATTAATTCATTAGTTGAAACTTGCAAAGACAAATTTTTTCCACTAGCTGTGCATTACAATGTGCCCAAGGCCATTGCACCTGGATGCTCAAACTACCGTACATGGTGTGGAAAGGTTGGATGTATTATGGAAAATTAATAGTGAGATGATAATTAGTTAATGTTACAGATGAACAAATCGGAAAATGTCTTCTCTATGCTTATTGCCTCATAGGCTTTGGAAACAAGCTTTCTCTACCATGCAACTGCCATCGTACTTAGAAAAGTCTACCAAACAGTTACTGATTTCTGTGTGTGTCTGGTGGATTTCTAAAACACAAATGTATGTATGATTTTATTACTTACTATAGGTATATCATTTGTCACAGATATGCAGTAGATATAATTCATATTTCTTTACGCAAGAAAGAAAGTTTATCAAAGATGAAGAAGAACTTTATTCTTCACACATACACTGATCGGTGAAATGCACCAGTGAGCACACATACAATGAGCCGGGAGCAGTGGGCAGCCACCGTTGCCGGCACCAGACAGTGCCTTAGTCAATCCTAGCATGCATGTCTTCAGTGGGGGGAAGCCCACTCAAACACAGGGAGAGCCGCACACGGACAGCCGGGATTCGAACCCCGGCCCTCCTTGCTGTGAGGCAACAGTCCTATCCACTGAAAAGCCTAAATAGCAGTTTTACTCGGACTGTTTGTAGGAATATAAGCAAAAGTTCAATTGTGTTCCTCTTAAAGTATGGGGCCTGAGGCCTACAGAAAGGATTTGGTATTGTTTTAATAACAGCATTTCAAGACATTTGGAAACATTAAATATAACTGAATGACTGTAGACCAATCCATTCCAAGGAAAACAGCTTTAGGAAATATTATCCTAAAATGTCTTGTTTCTTTAATTCCATCTGTCTTGACTTGTGGGAACATGATATGCAAAGGAGAAAATTAAAAATAACATTTTGGGAGCATATTAAGCCGTAAAAATGTTAAAACAGAGTGAATTTGTGTCTTCAATAATAAATGACAGTAATAAAAAGCAGATTAGTATAATGATTGTGAGAGTTGAACTAAAACATGAACCATACAGGACTGTTGAATTTTGCCTAAAATTCCATTTAATGACATGTACATGTATGAAACATTCTTAGGAAGTAAATTAATTTCGTGTTCATTTTCATTATCGTACCACGCATTATTTGTTATCACAATATTCTCTTTTAAATTTGCTTTGCAAATATGACTTCTCCCAGATCTTACTTGCAGCTATAACGAAGCAGCTAAAAAAGCACACAGCCCAAACCACACCTTCTGGATATAATGGTACATCTGGGTGTTGACTGAAATTGCATGAAGTTCTCTCCTCCAGTTTGGCTGTGTTGGGAAGTTAAGCAAAGAGATAGGATAGGAGTTTGGATAGACTGGTTTTCAGTGTGTTTTAACCACATGGAATTCACCCTGTTGAAAAGTCATTGGAAAAAAAGTCTGTCTATGAAAGTGAATCAATCAATCTACATGTTTTCAGTGATCATTGCTTGAACAAAAGATGAAAGATTTCGTGAGGATGAAATCTGGGATGAGCTGATTTAATTTTTTTCTGTTCTTTGTCCCTGATTAGGGATGCAGTATGCAGAATAGTATCCAGCTCTGAAGTCATCTAATGTTAAGCTCGTTATTTTAATTGAAAACAATTAAATATATTTGGACTATGATGTATGCATCTTGGGAACGTAGTATCAGTGGAGGCTACCATGATGCCATCAATACTAAAAGTGTTCCCACACTGTTAAATGCAAATTAAAATGAAAAGCTCTATCAAATGTAACCTTTGTACACATACTGAGCAGTGTTCCACGCTGATGAAAAAGCATCACCACAACTAATGCATGTGGCCAGTATTTTCATAACGCTCAAAAGACTGAACAACAGTAGAACAAAGGATCTTGAATCAAAGAATACTCTTTAACATGACAAAAAGTACTTTTACAATAACCAAAACATACTCTTACCATGACCAAAAGTTAAAGTATACTAGTAGGACAACAGTACATGCATAGCATGTATCGTTAGACCATAACAATCCTTGTGTCATTCTTCTGAAAGGAAAAGCAATTTAAATGGCTCACATTTTTGGAATCAAGACTGGATTTGATCAAAGATCAATTAATTGTGAAAAGTCATCACTTTCTTTGCTGTAAGTTGGGGGTAGGTCTAACTACTCTCTTGATTATTGTGCAAAATGACCCAATAAGCACACTAAGGACCGTCTGACTGCATTGAACTCTGTTTTATACAGTCTATATATTCTACATTCATTCAGTGTTACATCTTAGGCCCAGTGTTGGCCAGGACTGAAAAGACTGATGGTTGACTTTGCTAGCAACTAAATATTGTCTCCTTTTCCCTGTTTCTGTTTTCCCCTCTCTTTTTCTGGCGTTCAGATTTTCATGCCACATTAGTTATGCTCTATAAATATTTATCAGACCAGAGCTGTCTTCCGAAACACCTGACAGGCCTTAAGATTCTCAGCCCGATGGCCTTAAAAAAAAAAAAAAAAAAAAGCTCGCAGACGTCTCTTGTGTGGTAAAGGTTTCAAACCGAAACACGCTTGAGTGGAACCTCAACCAACCTGGACCACTTTTTTTTTTTTTTTTTCCCCGAAACTGCACAGAGAAGCCACTCTGACCCATGTGCTGAACTCATTTACGGTGCTGAGCTCATAGACTGTGCTTTAGCAGACAACACTCCCCGTCCACTGAATCATACATTTACTCCTTAAATATTACAGGATTCCTCTGACCATCCATTCTCTATTGAGTCTAAAACGATTTCAAGCTCTTCTTACACGCTGTTTACTAGATTGCTTTATGCATTACAGTAATAAATAATTTTGTTTTGAAATCAGTCTAAATTGCATTTGACAACTGTATATTGTGGTTGTATTTTGTATCATAAAATTTTATTGGTATCTTGCAGATTCAAAGGTGGACACATGGCAAAATAAATAAACCCATAAAACACCAGCTTGGAGATTTGCCTTTGTTCTTCTTTTAAGAGAAAATAAATAAATAAATAAATAAATAAATAAATAGCGGTGGACGCTCAGATTGAAGAAATCATCTCTGAAAGAATTTCTACTGTGTCCAACCTGCTACTTCACTATGCTTTTGTGTGTCTCTGTTTATGATCAATGGAGTCTTGCTGATGCCTGACTAGTTGTCTATGCCTTTATCGTGTTGGCACACCAATCTGAAAGCTGTTGTTTCATGTTCCACCAACCAGTATAGATCATCAGCTCATCCAAGGGCCAAGCAGGTTCTGCAGGTTTATGGCATCAGTTTTCAAGTCCTCCTCCTCCACTTTTACCTCAGATTACCTTTGCCCTCCTGTTGCCAGCAGGACGGGGTGAAACGGGGGCACAGACACCATGTCAAAATCTCCAGACCTCATGCCATGAGGCCAGTTTGTCTAGGATGTGAATTGCTAACCTTTACGGGCGTCCAAAAAATGTGAGTGTGGCGAGGTCTGCAAAGTCAAGTGAAAGGATGGATTTTGTCCAATCAAAGGTCCTAGTTTGATATCTTCTTTCCCCTCCTCCCCCTTATGTTAATAAAACTTTACTCACATAATGGATGTATGGTTATGTAATTGTGCTTTGTAACATGTTTGTACCATGTATCAAATATGACAAAAACGTTCACTCTGTGTTTTAAAGTTACTAAGCAAAATAATGGCTTTGGCCAAATACACAAATTCACAATGTCAGAATGCATTTTCATGACATTTCCAACTGTATGCGAGTGCAAGTTAAGACTGAGCAGCGCTTGGGCTTTTCAACATGTATTTGGGACTCTTAATTCGGTCAGAGGTAACGCTCATAAGTGGTGCGGATTCATTTAGAAACAACACACTTCAAAGCTGCACCATCATTCACTCTTCTCCTCTTGAAACTGTTTTTCCAAGCTCTGTGTGCTCATTACGTCTAAATGAACGAATGACATGCCTAACCAGCTCGCCTTATGTTTACATCTTTTCTTTCTAAATCTATCATCAGTCAGTGTGAACTATCAAGCAAAGATATGACCGTGCGGATGATAGAACCTACTCCAATGCTAACAAAAAAAAATGTTCATTATTTTTCCATCACTTAAGATTACTTAGATTTACTTCACATGTGTTCTGACAGCAACTGGAAAACCTGAGATGAATCAGACATCAGCAAAGTGATGCATTATGGGTTATACACGTGGCAAAAATACTGTTTGGAGAGAGTATATGAAAAAAAAGGATGAATATAGTCTCATGTCTGTTAGTGTTAGTGTGATATAGATTTATAATTTATTTATAGAGACACATTACAGAATTACTGCACTGGAGCTGAGGCTGCACATAAGGCTGCAAGACCATGAATATGAACTTTTAGGACAAAACTAGTGCAACATCTCTCAGCAGGAGGTGATGCTGTGTAGCATTAAAAGTCTCCATGTATCTAAAGAATACTCATAGGCAATAGTCCATGTTTAATTCACAACTTTAAGATAGGGAGGAACATGAAGCACATCTGGACCAAACTAACATCTGTAATTTCTGGGATTTCTGTTGAAAACATGGCCTACTACAAACAAATGTTGGTTTGAACTGTTACCTTGCCCTCCAAATAAGACACTGAAACTTACCTTAACTGAAATCAAATGCATTAGATCACATTTCTCAAAAGCACTTTGATTTCTTTGTACTAATAAAATTAAATTTGTACCCAATGTTGTTTTTCCTTCTTTGTTTCCCTTTTCAAAATATCGTATTATCATCCACCTGTTTCTAATAGTCTCAGAATAAAAGATAAAATATTTCAACATCTCTCAAAAAGAGAAAACTCTGCAGAATTCATGGTAAGCCAAAGAAGTTCTAAGATATTTTGTCATATATATATATATATATATATATATATGAATCAGACCCTTCTTCAATGGTGACAAGGCAAGACTCAAAGCATGTCCAGCTCCTGCTTTTCTTTTTGTCTCTTTTTTGGTCTTGTCTCTTAATCAGGTAAAGACAGAGGAATAGAAAGGACCATTTCCCATTAAATAATATTTATGTGACTAGGAGCTGATCTCCGAGCTGATGATGAGTGTGAAAGACGGATCTCATGTTGTTTGGCAAGGGAGACGTTGTTTTTTTGCCAACACCCATTTCTCAGTTTAACTGAAAAATACCTGCAAAAATATATATTTCTTAAACATGAGCATGTTTCAACACAGTCTCCTGCGTCAGTTTGACAGATTTCTGGCTTCACACCCTCTATGTATACCTTTTAGATACAGGAAAATGAACGAGTGTTTGATTAAGGCCTCAGGTGTGGCTTCTTTACATCTACACGGACGGTTCTGGACAAACTCACTTACCTGAGAGAGTTCATACGACTATGTGGCATCCTTGTCCATTACTACGAGTAACAATGTGGCATGCACATGTTGGCAGTTGCAAACTTCTGGGCACATTGCTCCTGGTGCCATCAATTCTTAGTTTTGAAGCAGTGGGAAGGTTTTCAAAGAAAATACTTCCCATCGCATTCTTCTATTCCACATACATTTATTCACATGACAGCTTAGCTTTTATTTGAGTGTTTCTCAATAGACTTTGGCGTAATGTTTAAAGTGGAGAGACAAATTGGAGAAAAATTCAGTGCGTTGCTTATCGTATGGTTTTAGGTAGATTTGCTGATTAAGTGAACAGCAAATCTTCTCCACTTTTGTCTTTAGAACCAGATTTTACAGGAAAGGTCACGTAGATTCTGAGTACTGAGGAGGGAAGCCATGCTTTTGATATCTTACAGAACACGGTGGGAAGAACCTGCTCAGTGGCAGTCCCAAGTAGACATTAATCTAAAGAGAGAAGGAAATAGCCAGCTCACTGGGGAAGAACGCTTGAAGCTCAGTGACACACACATATGGAACAAAGTACTGTCAAAAAAAAAAAAAAAAAGAGGAAAAAAGTCCTCTAGACAGTTGTATCCTCTTACTTCCTTCTCAGCTAACTACCCTATGACCTTAAAGTAGCGATCTCTGCAGTAGGAAAAAAAAAGGGTCAGCCACTGAAAAATACTCAGGTCAGCAAGTTAGTTTTAGTCAACGTAATGAAAGTATATATTGCCGTAAATATGGCGCTCTAGCAGTTGTTATTCGATAGACTTTGCTATGCAGCTACAATATTGTAGTTTTTTTTTTCTTCTTTTTTTTTCAACCCCTCTTCCTTAGATTAGGATACGAATGCTCTGAAGCTCTAGGCTAAACAAGGTTAAACACTTCTGGAGCACTGACTAAACCCCAAGGATAATTTAGCTCTGTTGTGGCACAGGGTTAGCAGAGATATTTTGTGGCTTAGGCTTAGAATTCCTTTAGAATATTACAGAGCTCTGATGTTATCTCTGGGCTAACAGAAGACTGTATTGGGAACTACTGTATGTAGCCGGAGGCTAATAGCAGTGTTGGGATAAGTAGTTTGTTGTGAAAAGCCCTATTAAGCAGACCAACTTGTAAATACTTGCAGATGTTCAACCCAACTTGCGCATAAATATTGGATGCCATTTGTTCTTTTGTCAGACTTATGAGTGTCTCAGTTACTTGATGACAAATTGTGGCCTTGTTAAACAGTTTGATCAAGGATTTACTCATTTCCATCGGCAATATGGTAATGATAACACTTGGTGACAATAGCTACGAGCGAGAAGAACAGACTAAAAGGTATTCTTTGGATATTGATGAGTTTCCATTCATGTGTATGTCTGGCTCTTAACTGCACACCATCAGTAAGTAATGATCAGTTATTATTTAGTGAATAATATGGAGCAATGTGTATTAAATCTCTGCTTTAAATCTTGTGTCATTGTCACCGTCTCACATGAGTCTTTTGTTGTGGCAGTTTCACATCAGGTTTTTCGGGGGCCGTGTTTCACTTCTTTTCTTCCTTGTATTACATATGACAACTAATATTGTAGCAATTAATTAGTAATAACAGTTAATATCTCATGCATGATAAATGAATGATAAAGGAATGTAATAAATGATTTCTGTTTGCTCAGGTTATCACAAAGGAACACAGACACATAAAACATGTGATGCCAAATGTTAGGATATCTCTGATATATGAAATTTAGAGAGAAGAAGCAAAACAGAAATAGGTGGTTTTCTTCCTTTTTAGCCACAAAGCGGAACATAAGTTTTATAGCCATACCACAGCTCCTGAGTGAATGGAGAAAATGAATCAAATATTCTCTTGGTGTATTTCCCTTAAAAGTCCCAGTTGCTAAGAAACATTGTAAAGTTTTATTGATTTAAGCATTAGCTTCATAAATCACATTTTTTTTTTTTTTTTTGAGTTACGAATAACTCCGCATTGCTTTTCTTGCTGAATTTCTTTATATCAGAAGTAGAAAAAAGAAAGAGAGAGTGGGAGAGAGAGTTCTAGTTGTCTTTTTCCATAACATGTTGCTGTAATCGGAGAGAACTGTGGGGGTGACACAGGGCCCTTAAAGCCCCCTTTAGCATTACTAAGCAAACTTTCCCTCTTTGGCCTAACTGTCTGCGTTAGGTAAAAGGCGCACACTTTTTTTTTTTCTGTTCTCAGAGGGGGGGGGGGATGAGGAAGAAAAGAAAAAAGATTAACATTTCTGCAAATGCTGCAGACCTTCACTGATCTACTAACACGGCGACAGACAATGTGGGAGCTCTGGAGAGGATTAGTGCGTCTGCATTGTACCCTGTTTGTGTCAGTTTGGCTTTCAGGAGATGTGCGCAGGGCTGCAGATTCAGCCAAGATGGAATGTCGCCCAGTGAAGGGGGCTGGAGGAACAGGTCAAAAACTCACAATATCAGACTGGTCCATCTTCTTCTTTCTTTCTTTCTGTCTGTCTGTCTTTCTTTCTTTCTCCTTTTTTTTTGGTAAATCTGACATGTTTTGGTGAGCATTTAAGAACTTAAGTTGAATTACAGAGACTGCATATTTGTCTCTGATTTATTTTTGATGGTATTTGGCATGACTCTCTTCTCAGGAAATATGTTCATCCTGACTAAAGCTTTGTCCACTTATGAATTGAGGGGAAGACTGATATGGTCAGATATCTAAACTGCATCCCAATTCATCTCCCTGAAATATGGAGAAATTCATGAACTCTTTCTGAAACACGCCTCGTTTTCATATGACTCCCATGATAAAACTTCCATTCAAAATACTTTTTACTTTCAAAAGTCTGTTATTTTCATTGTTTTACTTCATCTGAAGTACACCCCAGGAAATGATCACAGGACAAATAATGTCCGCTATTGTGCATTTGAAGGAAATCCATGTACATTAGATTCATTCACAGACCTGGGTTTGTAAATTATTGATAGAGGTGGTTTCCTTGAGCCGTGCCTCTTGCTTTGAAACCTTAGATATGCCAGATCAAGCTAACCACATGTATACACATTTCCGTGTCCAGTTAAATATCTTGCCTGGCAGTTAAGGAACTAAGTAAAACATTTTTGTTAAATGAGCTGTGAGCCAATCCACTAAAAGTGGCTATTTGTTTTGAATCACTAGCATGCTTTAAATAAAACTTATGAAATGTCATATCACTGTTAACAATGTTAAGGCAATAAACTTAGGGAAACATAACATGCCAGTTCTCCTCATCGGTTTCTGGTATCAATACAGAGGTTCAGAATTCCAAGGGTTTTTTTTTTTTATAATTTTTTTATTTTTTATTTTTTTTCTGGTCTGACCAACTTTGTTCTCTGTTCTTACCAACAGCACAATAGGGCCGATTTATGATTATCCACCAAAAAATGTCAAGCTGAGACGAATACACAAACAAAAAGAAATCAGACAATATTTTTGCCCAAATTATGTCTGCATGTTTTTTTTTTTTTTCTTAAATAAAATATTTTCTTCTTGTTCATCAGTAACACATGTGTATGCCTTTTAGCTTTTAATTTCATTTGAACATAATGAGAATTGAATTCCCTTCCATGGGTCCTCCTCCTTCAGTATTGTGGGATGCCCCCCCCCCTTCTTCCCATGTCCCCTAACCCCCTTCATTCTCTGTCATTAATCTAAGCACTGGTTACAAGACAAATTTGGAAATTCTACCCAGATAACAAATTAGACAGTTATTTCTACATCAAGAGGGTCCTACTTAAAAAAATTTCAACACTGCTGACACTGCTTGCATTTTATTTATGAGAAAAATGTGCAAATCCATCTAAATGTCCCTGAGGATTCGATGTGCTAACGCAAAGCATTGAGAAAACACACACACACACACACACACACACACACACACACATAAATAAAAAATGAATAAATATAACAAAAAACACCACACCTCAGGCTAAGCCTCTCTGGAAAGAACATGAAGTAGCAACGCTGCTAAACCTGAATGATTGCTCACTCCCAGTAGAATAACCTTTAAAGGAATTGCTGGGGAAACATTAAGCAATTGAATCAGCTGGGTATCTCGATCATTACTGGTCCCACCAGGGCGCTTTGGCGCGCCTCTGCTCTTTTTCATACAGCCTTGAGAAATGGGATAATCACAGGGGCTCTACACGCCCTTATGTTTCTAGGGCTCCAACAACAAACACAGCACACCTGTCATGATGGACATCTGTATCAACACACTGTATTAACAACTTCATTCACTCAGAGATTGGCAACGAGACAGACAAAGAGACAGAAAGAGAAATGGATAGACAGACCGCGAGACAGGCGTGGACAGACCGGCGGAAAGACAAATAGAGAGTGAGTGTGGGGCAGAAATGCAGACAGACAGACAGACAGGCACAGACAGACAGACTATACATAGAGGATGAGACATAGACTATGAGAGAAACACATTATTATTTTGTTTGTATAATCTTCAGTGAAATGTTAGCATCTGGAAATGGGTAAAAGACTGCGTCTAATTGACCTCAGTCCCTGTGTGTGATTGTGTGCACCGCTTGCTCTGGATAATTCTCTCAGACCTTTCGGGAAGGCTTCCGTGACATGAGAATGAAGTACTGACTGTGAAATCTGGATCAACAATAATAAAATTCTTCTTAGGTACATGCAAAAGTTTGCTGAAGCGGGAGCTGAAAAACAAACATGTCTTTAAACGGATGAAATAATAATCCAAAGATTATTGGGAAGATAATCTGAATCTTGTTAATGCTTGTGCAGACATGCTTTAAGTCTCACAATGAAAACATAAACATTTACTTAATCTCTACCTACATTTGGACGATTCATCGTTGAAATAGTTGCACCCTGCATTCGAAGAACGTGACATGATTTTAGGACATGAGATGGAAGTTAAGTCAGTCGTGTTCTGAATTTACTGAAGAACAGAAAAAAAAAAACGCCTGAAAAAAATTCTCAAGATAAACACAACCAAAAAGCCTCTATAAACACCAGCATAAAAATCTCCGCGGATGAATGAGAGATAATGATTACAGGTACTTTCACATCCTCCCCGATATCTTAAGAACCGGGAATGTTTTAGCGATTAAGTGGTGAACAAGTAGGACCAAACTTCAGTTCATTTCAAACACAGGCTCTCTTCACTTCTGTTTTTTCTCCTTTTTTTTTTTTCGGAATCAGGCTTTTTAACGTTACGTTCTTTTTTTGTGCGTGCGTGCGCGTGTGATGGATTCAAAGAATATCCACGTATTTTAATCTGATGTTCAAATCTTGGTGTTGTGAACCCTCTGTACCGAAGTCATAAAGCTATCATTAGTCATCACTTCTCCCCAGGTTTCTCCTTATACTGGCCACAGAGAGGCCTACCCTGGAGGTACAACCACAACCTTAACTACTATTGGCTGATAGAGTATGACAAAAATTATGACCTTATTAAAGTCTATTTTATAATATTTGCATGCATAAGCGTCTTATATCTAACACTGAAAAGACTGTCTGACTGGGTTTTAGGGCTCTCTTGGGACGTCTCTTGGCAGGCAGAGGGATGTGTGGCACTCTCATCTGGAGAAGGGAAAACAGCGGCCGCATGTATGAGTAAACGAACATTAACAGCAAGTCAAAAGAGCTTTACTCTTCAGTTCCACACGGGCCTGATCTCTCTCTCTCTCTCTTTTCTCTCCCTCTCTCTCTTGCTCTCTCTCTCTCTCTGTCTTTCTCACTCTGTCTCTCTCCCTTTCTCTCTTTATGCGTGGTTACACGTTACACACACGTGAACACGCGTGCACACACACACACACACACGCGGATACACGCATACGCGTGCATACAAGCACACACACACACAAACACACACACACACACGCATTAGTTTTTGTATCCTAGTTGTATCCTAGTTCTCACTGGCTTCCAGACTTCCAGTTTATTGTAGTCAACATTAATAACCTAACCCCAACCTTACCCGTAACATGAGAGGTATTCCTAGGTACCACTTTGCTTTAACAATATCAGTGCTCTCTTTATTAAAGAGGAGTTTTCCCAAACAGGGACCATTAAATGCCTCCACTAAGTCTCAGATTCTCAGATATTTGGTGTTCAGCAATCCACAAGAACCTTAAATACACACTCACACACAGAGACACACACACACACACACACAAACACACTCAGGTTGTATCTTCCTTTGCTGATTTTAAAAATATCAGGGCTTAGCCGCAAAGGTCAGCACCCACTAAAGTTGCAGTAGAGATTGTAAACGCAGTTTAAGACATGTGCAGGCATCAGAATGAGGTTTCTCTCACTTAGGGTAATAACCTTTGTACAGCTAATAAATATGGTGTCCAAGAACATACTTTATAGCTATTTAACTTCAAGATTTAATTATACTGATGGTCTGGTATGGTAAAGAGATTTGAAAGTGGATGGAAACTGTGAAGTCCTGCTGACATGAAGGATCCAGGTGAAATATAAAACTTTTCAGGTCATGACTTCACACAAAAAGCAAAAGACTTCAAAACTGACCTTTCAAAACATTTATTTGAGACTCGGTAGCATAATGTAAGACTGGGTTTGGTTCACATTTGTGACTGTTTGTAAATAAGCAACATGACACTATGAAATGCAATGATAACATCTTGGAGGAACTTACTGGCAAAGCAGTAAAAAAAAAAAAAGAAAAAGAAAATTAATATGACCGTCTGCTGAAAAAGTACAGACAATAAGGCCAAATATATAACGTAATACACAAAAATATCTGCCCTGATATCATTTTTAAATCGCTTAATGATTATAGCCGTCACATATATCATAATTATATCTCAGATGCAGGTCCTGGCAGAGAACAAAGATAAAGAGGAAGCAATGGGAGAAAACAAGATTTACTATTTTCTGGCTAGTCTCTTTTTTTGGAATCATGAGACTGAATTGTATGTAAAAGAATATCTTTATGCTGCTCTTGTGTGGGCCATATTTTCATGTAAACCCCCCCCCCCCCCCGCCACAGTTGTATTTTCTAATGTGTTTGTTTGTTTTCCAAGTTTAGCAGCTTAACAATACTACTCAATGGTACAACAATAAAAACAAGATTATTGTGCCATAAAGCTAACACTAGAATGCACCACAACCAATTTTACATTTGCAAGAGTAGCGACCTCACAACCACACAAAACTGCACATGCTAAAAAAAGGACCCAAATTACTTTTAGCTTCCAAGAAATACAAAACTACTACCAAAGTTGTGTATGGCAGTTTTGTCTGTGGTACACTGTACAAATCGACGTGGGCTTCACGTAGACGAAAATATCACGTAGCTAAATGATTCCAGGAGAACACTTTTTTTTTTTGGATCTAAGTCATAATAAACTGCCCTATTCGCATGATAATTGCTATGGTGACGGGAGAGCTTTGCGGGGTGTTTGAGACCAGAGCAAGCTGGTGCCTGACAGTAAAATGTTGGTGCTCCATTAAAAACTCAGGTCGCATGCTTTAAATCATATAGGCCAACAAAAAACTCGTGTTGGTTTGCATTGTCCTAATGGTAACTTATCAAAAGCATACACTTAAAGTGCCATACCTCACTGACAGACTAAGTATATAAATGTACATTTTCAGAGCTGATGGCCCATTACTGGCTGATACATGTTTTCAGACACATTAAAACTGTTCCTCGTTAGAGACACGGTGCGGTAAGTTATCCCAGTGAATGTTCTCAATGCATAGGAGCTTATCTTTCTGTGCAAAGTGCGCTAAAGTTACACAGTCAGTGCGCAGCTTTTAAGCCTTCTTGTCCTGTCAACCCCCCCCCAAACACACACACACACACACACACACACACGCCCCTGTCCCCCACCCTCCAAAACCCACACAAACGGACCCAGACTAATGTCTACCTTCAGAGCTGCTCTGTTTTCTCTCTCTGCTGGGAATTTCATCAAACGCACGCATTCATTCTGTGAGAGAATTATTCTGTTCTTTTGTATGAAAAGGTGTACTGCTGTTTCTGTCTATTTCTCTGAAAAAGAACTCTGCTCTTCACACACAGCGCTGGATTAAAACCCCCCCAGGGGAGCGGATTATGGCAATAATGGGTTTATTAATTTCCTCAAAGTTCAAAAGAGCAAGATGACTCTTAAGGAGAACCATAGTGGGGGGGGGGGGGGGGAGAGAACGATGGTCAAGGGCAATGGGATGATTTAACTGGAATTTAAATCTGTGAACCTGTTCAGGCCATGAACAATGCCTGATTTGTTAGCATCCGTTCAAATATTTACATCTAAAGGAATTAAAGGAGTGTTGAAAATACATTAGTGATAACATTTTTTTCAATATACATACAGACACACACACACACTCAAACACACACACATATACATATATATACACACACACACACACACACATTTCCTCCTATTTCAATTGTGTACAGAAGACTTCTGAAATATTTACGTTACAGTATCTGGTTTTAAACACTTCACCTTAAAAGCTGCTTATAATTGAAAGCAACTTAAAAAACTAAACAGAAATTTGACAGTTTAATGACAGTCTGACAGTCTGTCCTATTTTGTTAGCAGCTGAATTATTCGTAGCTTTCACGTCTGACTCGTGCATCATACAGCAGGTGCTGATGGCACAAAATAATCCTGATAATCTGTGAACTCTCTTGCTATGCTTTAATCCATAAACTCCAATTTACCTCATAAATATACACATATCCCCCATAGGATCATGACAGATCATTTTAAGAGGCTTACTGTTTTAATTCACTGTATGTTTAGATGTTAGATGAGGTTATTTGGGGGCTAAGAGGTAGAGGACCCATTCAACCACACATTCATCCACACTTGTTTCAGATGGGGTTCGTTTTCTGATTAAGGTGTACCTGATCAAGAAGTCAGTCCCTGTCCATTTTGGTTAAGAAAGCCCAAAAGTCAAAACTAAACTGTCAAGTAGGAGAACAGCAAGAGAATACTTCTATGTCTTGATGTTTGAATTAAAATGTTAAAATCACTGAAAAATCTGTTTTGTGGAATACCCCTTTGGCCTTTTTAATGCTCTTTACCACACTGTCTTGAAGAGGAGATGCTTGGTATTTTGTTTGGCAAAAGACTGCAAAATTCTCTCTTGGCTTACTTTAACCCTTGCCTCCTGATCTGAGTCTTTATCTTGCTCTTGTCAGTACTGAGTGGCTTTAAAGGCTGGACTATATAAAGAAATCTTTTACATAAGACGTTCAACTACATTTTTCAACTTTAAAAACTACAAAGCCCATAATGCAAGACACTTTTGAGAGATAGCGCACAGTAAACATATGAGGCGATATGATGAGAAATAGGGACTGGTGGTGTCATCTCAACATAAATATGTTAAAAAGCTATAATTATCAGCAAGATTCATGAAGCATTTCACTAGAAGATTCTGCCACAATGCGATTACATGGGCCTGAATGAAATGGTGTCGCAGAAGTGAATTACTGAGTACACAAGAACTTTTTTTACTGTCTGAGCATTAGTGGTAAACGTATAATGGAATTTCATTGGTTGGCCGAGAACCCTTTTGATGGGTGACCTGTGCAAATGAAGACAGTTTTGTTTCATTCAAAACGTCACACACATGGGCAGGTACTGGAAAAAAAAAACGGCAAAAGCCTTCAATCTAACTGCAAACATTTCCCATCAGAGTCAACAGTGACAGTCAACAGAAAGGCTCCAAGAAAAGCAGTCATTTAACAGAGATGTAGGCACACATTACTATTTTTGAGACATTCCATGACAAATAAAGAGAGAGAGCCAAAAAACATACAAAAGTGTGAAGTGTGTCTATTTAATCTGTCGGAGTCCACAGAATTTGGATTGCTGTTGTAATTGAAGGCAAACGTGAGCGATTGACTTGGCAATAGGAGTCAACAAAGTTCACTTTCAAAAGCCAGGAATCTGCGTGCAGTTAAGCACATATCATTCCTGGCTCTCTTGTTTATTAAAGGGGAAAAAAATGTTTGAGTAGTTTTTCTTATTTGACAATCAATTACCTCATGTATGATCCATTTGATTTTATCCAAACCTTCACTCAACTACAGTATTTACTTCAAATAAAGTATTTAATTAGCTTTAATGAATTAGCCTTGGTGAAGACACTTCAAATAGAGATTTATTTATTCTGATTAACATTGTCTAAATACAAATGATGGTGAGAACACATGACATTAACATGAATGTTCTGTAAACTGACATCCAGCTTAAAAGCATTAATGGTTTTTTTTCCTGCAGTTTTTTCAGAGGTCTTTTTCAAATCGGTCTTTTGAATTGAATAACTGACAATAATTATTATTTTAGAAAAGAAACACTGGTTGGTTTTTTCTCCTCTTTAACATGATGTACCAACAGTTTTATGACATGCAAATATATGTGAGAAACACGCATAAAGAGATGAATTCTGTGCTTAAAAAATACATTTACTAACAACTAAATTAGGTTTCATAAATGACTTTTTATATATATTAATAACTAAAATAGCCGTATTCTTTACTGCTGTCTTCAACATCTTTATCACCATCTGAATCTCTTAGATCATTGTAGCTAGTTTGTATAAATAGATTTAGTGCACCACAGATGAAAAGTAACATGAAATGCAATGTTCGCGTAAAAAACAAAACAAAACAAAAACGGTTTTACAACTTTGTTTACAAGAAAAGGAACAGAAATAGGTGTACCTTTTCAGCGTGCTTTAAACTGAGGCCTGTGTTTCAATGAAAAGCCAGGAAAGACTGGAAAACCCTAACTATGGTATTTACACTTCAGAATCATCACCCTTCTGAAAAATCTCAAGGAATTGCTGTTTATGGCCCCCTGTTGGATTGTAAGGAAATGAAAAGTGCTTAAAAATGGACTTCTCATACTTCACATAGAGTCGATACAAGTGTCTACCACTCAGAAGAGAGAGAGAGAGTGGGTTTCAAAATAAATAAATAAATACATCTTCACTTGTGTTTGTTTTTTTGTGCCCAGCGTCATTTCCTCACTCCCAAATTTTCCACACAGCCTAATTGTACAGCAAGACAATAATCTCAGCACTAAATATTGACCATTTTTGTTTGCCTTGTCATTCAGACACCATGACTAAGTTCTAATGAACGTTAATTCTAATATGATACCATTACACTTGAATGCACCTATTTAGCCAGCAGTGGGATGAAACAGCAAGTCTATTCTCAAGTTTTGCTCATATGTAAGGGAAGGGTAGTAATGTAAACACAACCGAAGCACTTCACAAAAAAGCTAAAGTTAATTAGCATAGATAACAGATAAGAAACAAATTTTAGGCCTATGGTAAGTAGTATAATTACCAATAACAGAACTGTTTTCTATGTTAAAACAATAAATTACGTAAAAATTGGGCAAACCTTCATGCATGCTACCCACACTCGTAACTCATGTACGCATCTGTTTTGCAGAGGGTGGGCTTGATGGTGCATCCATCTGCAATGGGCACACAAGTGCTAAACAATCTGACAGCACATCTTCATTTCTCTTTTTGCATTTTCTCTGCATTGTTTGACAATATACACAAAGAATCACTCTAACCAATCATTTAAATGTGTGTTAAACTACAGACTCTATGATAAAGTGCTTCCCGTACTCCCTCTGTGACAATGAATTGAGAGAGAGACAGAGACAGAGAGAGAGAGAGAAACAAAGTTAGGGCTATTGTTTATTTGGGAGAAAACACTCTGAGAAAGAAAGAGAATACCCCTGTACTAGGGAAACACATTTAGTACCATTCCATGTTATGCAAGATTGGTTTATATGAGGCTAGCTCTGTTGTAAACAATACATAGCCTAATCTCTTTTAGGCTGACTGCTCAGCCAACACTCATTAGAAAATTTTCCTTCTCTCTATTAGTCAGTGGCACGCATTCTCAACCTTGTCCCTGAACTGGTGGTAGAAGTGGTCTAAGACTTACTGGGAGGAAGGAAGGAACCTTGCTTCTGAAAAAGTAGACAGACAGAGTAAGGGGGAAAACATTTGACTTTGATGTGAGAAGGTCTGCATGCACAGTTTTTTTGGTTCACCACAAAAAAACAAACAGATACTCCAGAACACAGGTTTGAAAGGTCAAATACATCATTACCAATTTTGCTTGCCATTTATATAGGATTTTAATGTGTAATTCACAGCTGTTTGATGAAAACATAATAATATATAAAACTCAAATGAGGAACACAATTAAAAGTCCCAAATAAACTAAAAAGTAAGGAGACCTCGGGTATAAAACTGAACTATGTGTCTATAACTTAAGTGTGACACTACATTTCAACACTTAATACGTGAGTTAAAATGTCATGTTTATGAAAGGCTCCAGTTAACTGCTAATATGCAGCAAAGAGAGTGATGAAGGCAAAGACGGGAGGAAAACGGACGTTCCGCCTTAACTGCAAATTGCCTCGGCCACAACACTTGAAAATGTCCTTTTGAACACACATGGTGCTCTTCAGCAACAAAACAAACAAACAAAACTGTCATGACCTTGGATTGCTACTTACTTTCACTCGCTCTTCTTAGTTGGCTACTATAAACTCTGAGACATTCAAATGTAATTTCGTCAGTAGCTTAAGTGTTTCTTAATTATTATCTTTGTCACTGGAATTAGTGATGTTATTGGATTCGACGACACATCCTTAATTTGAGACGTTTATTTTAATTGAGGAGTCCTCGAGGAAAAATAACCTCCGACACCTCCTCTCACTCCTCTAATCTGACAGTTTAAGAACACACTGTAGACACAAGTTCATTAAAGTGACATCAAAACAAACAACAACACTCCAAATTAACTCCACGACAGGTTTTGCCTTTCTCAGTTAGTAGGGTCTACTTAGGGGTGGGGCTAACACGACCTCATGCACGCTGCGCCTGCACTAGATGGAGTTGGATGCAAACTTCCTGAGACCGTGGCTCGCTACACGAATTGGATGCAGTCCGGAGTTTAAGAGTGGATTTATGAGGGACTTGCTTTAGAATGACTTAAGACAGCCTTTCATCTACTATAACCATCGTTTGGTATCTAGTAAACAGAGAGAAAATAGGCATATCATCGGGATTTTAGTTTTTTTTTTTTTTCCTTTTTCTTTTTTTGGTCAGAATTTCTATTTTTATTCTGAAGTATTTGTGAATTTGCCAGACAATCATATTTTGCAGAATTGTCAAATTCGACAATGGAATGTTTTGTTTCATAAGAATGATATCAGGGAAACTTTCGCTCACCCGGAGGTGTCTGGTAGCAGGAGTTATTTGAAGCCCGGCGAGGATATTATATATATAAAGGCAAACCGAGCTCGTCAACACAGTGGAACGGGATGTGAACCGCGATGCATATTAGGTAAGCTGAAAGCCGTTCGGCTGTCATTTCTGTGTTATTGCTTGTTTATTCATCCACCCTAGCAGACCACACGTCAAATCAGCGACTATTTCATTAAACCTTGGCTATTCTAAAAGCATAGTTACCTACTACATCGGAATACTTATTCACTTGTGGTAAATACATTCTATGAAAATCAGATTTATCATCATTTTATATTTTACCACAAGACATGCGAAGTATTTTTTATTTATTTATTTTTCCTAATTAAAAACTCCTTTCATCAGCGCAAGCGTGTTAATTTCACTCTTTGATAATCTAATTTTGACAAGCAGAAATATTTTTAAAGGTTTTGTGTGTGTTTGTGTGTGTTGCATTTTTAATGTTGTACTGATTTCATGCAGTAATTTTGTTTCACTTTTCTGTGGAAGCTCTCCTGTCCTACGATTTGCATCGCTATTCAGTAGATACAGTTTTTTCTTTTATTACTATTATTATTGTTTTTAATTTCACCTCAATATTAGTAACATATATCGTTATCTCTCATATGAGAGCTAAGTAAAAAGGATATAAAGACCTACAAAATAAAATATTTCAGATTTGTTTTACCCTATTTCTCCTAAAAAGAAAAAAAATGATAATAACAATAATAAATAAAATGGTCAAAAAGCATGTTTTCTTCTAAATGGAATACCATGGCAGCGTGTAAGATGAGACACCTTAATGTCTCTAGTTAAGGCTTTGAGTCTGTTAAAGACTCAAAAGGCATCAAGTCACTCTCTTTACACTGCTGGTTTTCAAGCGTCATGTGTCCTGTATTTTAGAGCAGCGCGCTCTGAAATAGTGTGTTTACTTTGGCACTTGACTCAGCTGAACTGATTGACTGCACTGCAATGTGACAGTTCATTAAAACAGATTTTGGACTTGTGAACAGATTTACAGCTTTCAAACTCAATCCCTCTCACCCATTCTCTTATTCGTTTAATTTTTTTTTTTTTTTTTGTCTGTATTGCCTCATCTCTAATGTGGCTCCACTGTTACTTCAACATTAGGTCAGCTGAAACTGCTGAATAAGTGTAAGGTTTTGGGTACAGATTGGCCAAGGTAAGGAGACAAGCGTGAGCGTTTTACCCAGTTTTCAACTACTCGCTCAGCTATATTGCTTTTAGCCATTCTTAATCACTATGAGCTGAATGAGATTATTTCTGAGCTGACGGAGCTGTGGATGCCTGCAAGATGTGTGGGGTAAAGAGAGCAGGTCGGCGCTGGGAAAGCAGTGTTGAGAAGAGCTTAGGACAGTGCAGAAAAAAGAGAGAGAGAGAAAGAGAGAGAGAGAGAGAGAGAGAGAGAGAGAGAAGGAATGGCATGGTTTGCCCACATCTGCAATGTGTTCTGCCCCTGCTTTTAATGCATTGTGTGGAGGAGGTGATTACCTAAACGGTCGCTGCTCCTGCTGCTGAGTGGTGAGCAAACCAGGTGTGTTCCTCCTCGGGTCTTTTCAGCACCTTCTGTTTGGCTTCAACATCACAGTTAGGGGGGGGAGAAAAAAAAAACGGTTTCTCAACAAAATGAGGTCACAATACACAAACAAGGGCAAATTTGAAACCACTGACTGCTTATCTCACTGTTTCTATTCTCCTTCATGTTGGACTACTGCCTCGCTGTCTCAGTGCAGCTGTGGATCCTGCTTTTCTCCTAACGTTAACCTAAGTGGTCTTACAGACGGAGATACCTCTAAACTAAGAAGAGTGTATGAATATTTAAAAAAAAAAAAACAAAAAAAAAAACAATAACGATAATAATCCCCCCATTATCAAGCGTTAGCTTCGAAAAAACACTCCTAAGTCTTTTGTTTTAGGTAAGCTGTTTCGTTCAGTCAGGTTTTGACTGTTTATGGCAGAGATGTATATTGAAAGACACCCTCAGAGCGGGGAGGACTTGTTGGTGTTTTAACAGGACTGAAGAGGATTAGGTTACCGACGGCGTCTCTGTGAAACTGCTTTGGTGTATCGGTGAGCGGGGTCAAAGCGGGGAGTTTGGAGTAGATCAGACATGCCTCACTCTGTGCTCCATTAGAGCCTGTGTTTACAGCCTGTTTACGGCTCCGGTCTTTTCATGGCTCCACTTCAGCACGCTGCCAAACACAACCGTTATAAGCAGTTTTTCCATTGCACATACAAACTCATATGAAGAGATATGTAATACGAATTGGAAAGAGACATGGAATGAGAAATGGGCTTTTGACGAAATAACTAGCAGGTACTGGTAATTACTGTCTTTTGGGTCACCAGGGCCTTCATTTTTCTTCTCTTTTTCTTTTCTTTTTTTTTCATTTTTTTTGAGAAAGCCACCTGGCCTTTGGGTCCACTATAGTACCTAATTGTCCCTCAGTGGTGGCTTCCTTTCATTAGTGCCTCCTTAAATAATTGATACATCAAAACAAAGTACAAAGCAGGCAATTTAATCTCCTGACTATTTGATGAGGGGCTAAGTTTCAGTGTGTCATCCACATGAATAGAGGCAATGGGGATGAACAAGACACTGTGTTTGTGCCCATGTAATGGATGAAGAAGCAAAGAAAAAGCCCACTCAAGAGGTTAAGAGGTGCCACACCGACCTAGGATTAGCTCTATGAGACAACTAGCCACGTTGAGAAACATTTTATCGACCTCAGCAATTGAGGAGACTCACTAAGTTGACAAGGACGTTCTCTTCTAACGTTTTGCTAAACTAGGGGCGTATATCCAGCTAACAGGACATTGACATTTCCAAAACAAAAAGATTTTTTTTTCTCCTCAAAGCTTTTATGGTTACATTTATCACTTAGTGACATTAATGTCAGTATAGATTACACCACAGACCTGGCTTGCAAAATTACTCCAGCAAACAAACAACACATATCACCTTTCTGTAAACCTCAAAAACTTGTACAGCCAAATGGTTTTGAAAGAATATTTGTTTATCAAGTGAATTGTTTTCATTAGAGATTAGAGATTAATGTTTCTTCAAGAGCCAATCTCCTCTGTTTTGCGAGGTGTTTTCGTGGGGTTTTTTTTTTTTTTTTTCCATTTCTATCTTTCTTTCCAGCTCTGGCCAAAGCCACATTTCTCTCTGTCAGTGCATGCTTGTGTCCTGGGAAGTCTCAACGAATGTGATGAAATGGCATTTTATTCAGAATTACTCTGAGTCTGGAAACCATCCCGCTCGTTTTCAAAGTGACTCAGCTCTGGAGAGACCCGACTCTTCCAGTCCTAGGGCGACAGTATTTCTCGCCGTCACTCCTGACATATCTCTCCCAATTAATATCTTTGACTGGAGACTCAGAAGTCACGCTTCCTACGTATTTTGGCCCATACTGATAAATATCAGGGAGGTGTTGAAGACATTTGTCTATTATTCATTGTCATAGGCAAATAAACATTACGAAAGAGGAGACATCTTTATGTGTAGAAGAATGAAGGTGGTTTTCCCGAGATGATCTGTAGATAGTAACTTATTCCTCCGAGAGCTGTTCATCTTCTCTGTGAAGGTAGACACAGGAGATGGAAGTTATTTGTTTTAAGATGTTTCTGATATAGTTTGTTTGTGAAAGCTTTTTCCTCTGTTTCCTTTTAGCAGTCTCTCTATGTGTGTGAACAGTTTGTGTGTGTGTGTGTGTGTGTGTGTGTGTGTGTGTCTGTGCGTGTGTGGGCATGAGGGTATGCGAACATGTGTGTTTCTGAATGTGTGTGTCCAAGTAAAAGTCTCAAGCGTACGTGTTTACGATCTCTCTGCTGTCTTCCTCAGGGCTAGACACTGTAGCTGAGGGGCCTAGTTAGCAGCCAGGCCTTTCAATCAGAGAGGAACCCCCCCCCCCTCCCTCCAAGATGTATTCCTCTTTTAGATGATGAATAACACCCTGTAATTAAATACTGTCTTAGGTCACATTAATAATCTTGCACAATGCCACGACTTCTTTGCGCAAAGGGGATTTCTTTCCCAAATAAACTCTGACATAGATTTCCAACCTCTAACTTGCTTGAGGGAGGTGGTCTGGATGATCTCAAACACACTTAGGGCCAATCTGGATTAGTTTTCTGTTCCACTGTTTATGAAGCATGGGAGAAGTGATGTTGTTTTCTCTCATGTATCAGTCATCTCCATGCTCGGTTTATTTCCTACACCCTCATTATCTTAGTTCACAAAACAATCATCTTTCACGACGAGGATGACATCGGAGGAAGAGTTGACTAGTTCAGAGAACAAAGGGGTGTAACGAGCTTGACCGAAATGCATCCGAATTTTTGGAATTCGTGCTCTGATCATGTTCAGTTTTAGGAGGATGACAGGGTAAGAAATAACAAATTTCTTCCTCTTCGAAGTGATGTAAAGTCCTACAGTTCAGAAGCCAAACATGCTCCTCCCCTCCCCCGCTCTTAGAGGTATGACGTCTTTTAAGCGTAGTTTCAGACGTATTTCTGATGGAATGTAATTCAGAATATGGTTTCATAAACACATTTCACTGATGCAACTCGATCTCACCACCGCAATGACAACCTTTTTTTTTTCTTTTTTTTCTCATAACTCAGCCTTTAGAAAAAGCAAGACATAGTTCTGTGTTTTCTTTTGTAAACATGCTTTTTTTTTTTTTTTTTTTTTGTTCCATTCGTCACCCCACTCTGACTTTAAGTGCAGTGACCAAAAACTATTTGAGGTATTTTAGTCATATTGTGACATGACTGTGAATGATTTGGTAGAGTAAGCTTTGACTTTGCTCCCAGAATGCTCAAGCCATAAAGAGATGGGTTACATGGAAGCCCGATATAATGGAAAAATCATGACCGATGGTCAACAGTTTAGACACAAATTAAAATTTCTAGAGCAAAAAAATATTATCAGAGACAGTTTTACTTGAGTTTATAACAGGAAAAATTGCATCCGTGTAAATGTAACTTTCTGTTAGAATGATAGAAATTGAGATCAAATGACCAATGAGAATAGTGGCCAAAATAAAGAAACGGGGGGGGGGGGGGGGGGGGGGGGGGAATGAGCCTTTATGTTTTAAATTTGCTACTGAGGATTGAATTCCGGCTCACAGAAAGGGTCAGATTCAGAATATAGACTGTAAAAAGTCTATTGTCAAGCCATAATCTTTGTTTTATTTTTTTCTTATCATGGATAGTCTCTCACGTTGTATTTCTTCCCATCTGTGCCCAACCCTACCCAACTCCACCCCACCTCCCCACTTAACCCCCTCCCCATTCTCTCTCTCTCTCTCTCTCTCTCTCTCTCTCTCTCTCTCTCTCTCTCCCCGGCAGGTCTTGGCACTGACAGATGCGCCGTCACGCGTAGGAGTCCAGAACCTTTCTCCATCTCTCTCTTTTTTTAGCTCCCCTCCTCCTCCCCCCTCCTCCTCCTCCTCCTCCTTCTCCTCCTCCTCCTCCTAGCATCCCTAATAAGACACATGCTCCTGAGCTGGGGTGCTCATTCACTCCAGCCTCTCCCAGCCGCTCCCCCAACAACGGCCCAACAACTGCTCTCACTTCGCTCCATCTTCATGGGTTGAAGGGCAGCCTTCTTCCTCTGCCACGTTCTTGTTCTCCCGCTCTTTCTCGATCTACCATACATCGCCACACCATCTCCATTTCCTCCTCTCCCTCATCTGCAGTATTATGGCCTGCACCTTCTTGGGCATGTTTCAACTTGCAGCGGCAGCCTCCAGAGAGGGAAGCTGCAACCTCAGCCAATTGTAGTGAGCTGCATCGACCCGATCAGCTCCAAGGCAGTAGCAGAGCAGTAGCAGCAAGAAGCAGCAGAAGCTCCACCTGTCACAGTGTGGAAGGGGCTCCCCGCCTAATCGGTCTGCCTGCAGGGGGGGGGGAACCCCGCGCAGCTGGGCAGCAGGGACTATGCAGCTGGAACTGTTGGCACTGGCAGTGATCATCATCAGCTCCATAGGTCACAGTGACAACATCAAATTGTCCAACGGGAGGAGGCAAAGACGGAGTGAGTCATCCAACCTCTCCTCTTCTTCTTTCTCTCTATCTCTACCAGCTTCTTCTTCTCTCTCTCTCTCTCTCTCTCTCTCTCTCTCTTTCTCTCTCTCTCTCTGTCTTTCTTTCTGTTGTTGTGATCTTACTGTTTTTACTGTAAGTGGCTACCCTAGTGATTCACTGCCACGCGAAACACAGCGGTAAATTTCTTATAAACATTTAACTACCGCAGTAAAGTGTACGTTGTGTTTATTTTTCATCCCCATTATTTGCTTTGCCAAAATGGATCATTTTAGTTTCCCAGTTTCCTTTGAATGTAATGACCATGGCTGTGATTTATGTGAAGCCATTTATGGTTATTTAAAGTGTTTATCATCAGTTTTAAACACAACTCATGACAGAGTTTCAGGACCACTGTGTACAGTGATCTCTGTCTGTCTCTCTATTGCATTATGGAAGGAATATCAGGCACTTTCTAGAACTTGGCCAGGCTGCAACCTTAAATAAATGGAAGCGTAATCCACTGTAAGACATCTCATCCTTTCCTTGTGTCTGCCTTCAGGTCAACATAGAAGTTTTATCGCAGACAGCTTTCAGATTACACATTTTCCAAGAAAGTGCTTACATAAAGTAAAAGCAACACCTCAGAGAATATCCAGGCAGAGTCAAAAGAGCTTTTGGTTTTTATATTTCAGGGCAATGATGAAATATGTGTCAGAAAAATTAGAGATGCCTTTTGGACATTACTATATCAGTGTCTTTTTCTTTCCTTCATCTTATGAGAGCAAAATGGGTTTTGGTGTATACAAGGTGACCTTCACTCATCAACGTCGTGAACGTCTGGATATGATCATATAATGATTATATATTGTTTGTAATGTTATCTTTTAATTTCAGACCTAAATATGAGATGGATCTAGATGGTTAACAGTCATTGCCCTGTCACGTGTATGAGAGCGCCCTCTAGAGAAAGTTTGAGCGAAATGTCCTACAGGAAAGAGAGAAAAAGACCAGCTTTGATTTGACACGACACCGTGTAGTTATGACAGGTTCAATTCAGGGATTTTTTTCTTCCCTACAGCATTGAATCAAAACGATTTAAAGTATTATAATAAACCACCAGACTTGCCTTTTGCTGCTTTTGGCTGCAGTGAACGCAGTTTGTAAAACAAAGGCATGACCTAGTCTTTATACCCTCCAGGAAGTTCAGACAGAAGCAGTTATTTTAGTCATTGTGTTTGCTGGATTTTGGTTAATGGTATACATAAACTTGTTAAATGAGACATGGACTTGATGAAAGTTGTTGAGGAGCTTTTCTGCTTACTTGTTTGACATTTTTGTTTTGTTTTGTTTTTAGCTCCCTACTTCATAATGTTTTACAGGAAGCAAAATGGTTCAGAAATAACTGCTGCTTTTAGCACCTTTCAGCTACTATAATGATTAGCTTGTCCCAATTACGCTATATTTCTAAAGGTTAAAAGTTTCCTCATAATCTCAAGGAGAAGATACCTTGTCTAAATAAAAAAACAGAACATGAGTTTAAAGAAAGAAATTGCTAAGCCTTTTTAACATGAGCTAAATGATGTGTTTGGACATTTACATACAGGCCCATGGCTTTTGGCTCGTGAAGAAATCCATCTTCTCCTTCCAAAGTAACCTCGATGGACCCACTCACTTTTCACGAAATGACTGTCTAATTAGAAATGTGTCTTGGTCAATTTACATCTCTCTCAGTTGGTTTTCTGGTCTCTCTTAGTTTTTCATGAATCAGTTATTGATTTCCTGCAGATTAACCTTAAACGTTTAACATTATACTAAATGCCTTTCAACAGTTGGTAAGTTAGATGGTCTTCGCTGTCATTCCTAGCGTGTCTTTACAAATGTGGTGACCCCTTTGTCTTTAAATTTGAACTGAACTGAACTTTTTGTTCACATTTGCCACATTCCCTGCAAATCAAAATATTGTGTGCTATCTTGTCCAAACCTACTCTCAGGCCAAAAAATGTGTGTTTCAGTGTCCAACTTCTGTACAAAAACAGAGCAAGTTACTGTTTTCATTTTAGGCAAATAGACTGCAGTTCATTTCTCCGATGCTCATCTGTTACCTCCAGAGATGTTTAAGTAACAGATGACTGGGGTTTCAATTTATGTTTCTATTAATGTAACTTACTTCCTCAGATATTCTCACTCAAAGCTCAAATGTGAGGGTCATGCACAAAACTGTCCTTATCATCGGCAGTTACTGTGGGAACTGGCATACTCTTAGATTCAGATTTAGTCGGTTAAGAAAAAAAAGCATTGCCCAATAATGTGAAGGTCCTCAGTAGCGTCTTTGAAGTTCTAATGAGTTTCGTGACTTGGGTCAGTTGGGTACGCCCCATGCTTTCTTCCTGCCCTTTTCGCGGAGCTAACCACAGCTCCACAAACCCAACCAAAAAACAACAGTTCTTACTCTAACCATTTATCATGCTAGTTACATATTTGCTGTCTTTTCTCAGAGTTTTTTTTTGTTGTTGTTGTTCATTTCTTATAGTTTGAAGGGAGGGCTGTGGAATGCTAGTGATCACATGAAGAATGTCTGTGTGTCTGATGAATACAGGCCTCACAACCAGTTTTTGCAGAAGTGTAAATGTTTCATAAAAAATCTGTTTGTGTTTAGAGTCACTGGTCAAACAAATTCTGACTAAGTCACCTTGGGGGCATCTTTTGATGAGGAACAGAACGGTTTAATGATTTCGTTGTTGTGGCGGTTCGTAAAATGTTTTTTTGCCGACATCTGGGAGAATCCCCCTCGTTTCCGTTTCAGTTATTTAAGTGATGTTTAATATTATGTAATGGCTCTGTGGCACACAGGCGGTGGTGCTAGTGGTGGGGGTGGTGGTGGTGTGTTGTGGGGGGGGGGGTCACAGATGCTCGCCTGTCCCTTCAGGGTTTGTTTGTGTCAACAAAGTTTCTTCATGCTTTCTTTTAGGTTTTTTTTTTTCTTTTTTTTTTTCCACCATATGTTTTTCACAATGCAATTAGCTTCGGTCATATGTACAAAATCTCTGACCAGGCCTTGAAATCATCTGGGGAAGTTAATATGGAGAAGGATCCACTGCGCACGGAAAACACCCATCTTGCCAAAGACATGGAATAGATAAACTCCAGTATCAGCTAGATCAAAAAAAAACTGTCGCCATATATAACAGGTCGAAAGCGTCTTGCCCCGCCTGAGCGCGCAGTCCACACCTTTACCCGCTGTTAAACGTGACGAGGTGATTTCTTTATCGTTATTAACGGTAATAAGAATACTGCTCTCGCGGTTACTTTCTTGCGTCCGCTTGCGATGTAACCATGACTCACTCTGGGTCGCAGCTGATTTTCAGAGATACATATCTAACGTTTTTTTCACCCGTCTTATGTCTCCGCGACAGCTCCGCAGATGGATTGCCTTGCAAGTGTGTATATTTGGAGTTGATACCGCATAGTCTCGTAAATCAGCGCAGATGACCGCGGTTTCGACTCCAATCGGCCCCAGAAACAGGATGTGCACTTTGACATGCTTTCTAAGCAATAATTTTATCCGTTACAGAGGGTTCCGTTTTTTTCCCTCCTTTTGGAGGAATGAGTGAAAAAAAAAGGATGTTAGCGAAAGGACTAAGCCAGGTTTGGTTTGCACTTGAATGTGCTGGTGTGTATTACAGGATTATAAACTATGGTAGTATTGCCTGGAAAGATTTGGTCAGATGTAGAAAATTCAAGTTTATTGGATGGCTGTTTGAAAAAAGATGATTCAGCGTTTGTCCTGAGGGTTGAGGAAAACGATTGTTATGGCGTACATTTCCTCCTCAGACATGCACTTTTGTCGGCATGTCGAAACCCTGGGCTTTCTTTTTTGTTTATCTCTTAGGTGTCCCTGAGTGAGATCAGTATTTGATTTTGAATCAGGGAGGGATGTTGGTTCAAAAAACACAGCAGAGTTCTCCAACACAAATCTTGTTGAGGAGCTCAAATGGGCAGTTTCCAGTAAACAGTGAGAAACCGTTCATAGTTGTTTGGCATGCCTCTGGTTGAACATGTCATAAACATTAACCCCTGTGAGTGCAGAAGATAAAATACCAGCTGGGGGTTTATAACCGTGTGGTATTAAAAAGGCTCCTTGTGGAGAAATCTCAACACGATTTGGACTTATCTCATATTTGACAAAGGAAATTCTTTTCATGCTTGTAATTTTTCCAAATGAACCCAGTTGATGGTTTTATAGCTGAAACGTATTTGTTAGTTCACATATTAATATTTATAGTTAAGACTGCTGTTGTAATAATGTCGATAATTCATGACTCCCCCCACCTCCCCCATCCCTTCTCTTTGTCTCTCTGTAGGGGTCACTGAATATTTTTGGTCATAGTTTCTTAGGCGTGACAAACTGACATTGATTTTAGTTCATTTTAGTTATTGACCCCCCCCCCCCCCCCCCCCCCCCAAAAAAACACCCCTGCTTCATTTCAAGTTTTTGAACATTTGGTAGCAGAGAGATGTTTTTAAAATAGAATATCTTTATCAGCTTTTTGAAATACAGTCTTTGCTTTTCCTATTGTCAACTTGGTTTATTTTGTCAACTTTGATAGGAAAGAGTGTTCTTGGCTGAATTGAATTAATAGAGGAATATGTGTTTAAATTGGCAAGGCTGAAACTCTGTGTATGTAACACTTTTGGTTTGGAATGGCTTGAGTCGAAAAAACACTTCTAAGCATTTTTGAAGAAAATATTGATATTATGATCAAATAAAGATCATATGTATTATGATCAAAAGATAGAATAAAGGTTTGATATCAAGAGGCTTTTTCAAGGTAACAACAAATACAATCTCATTCTGATGACATAAAACTGTTCATCTATCACTTTCTTTTTTTTCGAGGATTCTGAACTTTTTGTCCAAAACGATTTTGATTGAAGTTTGTTTATTTTCACCATAGCTATGAAATTTTTAAAGTTAAAGCATAAGAGGTTGTAGAGGTATTTTTTCAAAGCTGTGTTTTATGAGGACAACGAGTTGTCCCTGGACAAAAGTCTGCTGGAGGGGCCGTTGTCTATGTTGATATTTAGGCTAACCTTTCACTCAGTGAATAATCCTGCCTAAAAAAACAGATGAAAATTCTCTCAAGCTATTGTTTCCTTTAATGAGCTGATTAAGTTATGAGTTACAACCTAAGCCCGCGTATACAATGGTTTTTTCGCTCTGGCGTCCTCTACGAAGACAATCTTTTATACTCAGCCTTTCATGCAACCCACAAACTTCAGAGTAACTGTATCTGTCTGGCTCTCTGCTCCTGCAGTAAGCACTGAGGTGGTGCCATCTTGCTCCTCTGGCTGTGAAAACTGCTCCGAATACAACGGCTGTCTGAAATGTAAACCACGACTCTTCATCCTGCTGGAGCGGAATGACATCCGTCAGATCGGGGTGTGTCTCGCGGCCTGTCCCGTCGGCTATTACGGCATGCGGAATCGGGATATGAACAAATGCACACGTAAGTGTTTGCTTTTTGACCTACAACTTGTTTTATTTCGTGATTAAAAAAATTGTATAATGCTGAGGGGTTGTGGAGGGACAAAACCGTCCATTTTTACAAGTAATGGCTTGGTGACACATTTCAGTTGTTTGCCGAATTCTCATCAAGTAATTAACATCAGCCAAATAACTCAACATCAAGAATGTCTGAAGTCATTCTTACAGGACCAGTGTATATGGCTTTTGGTAGCACCCAGTTCTTTGCTGACCAGTTAAAGGAATCAAAATGCTTAAGGTCCTCTTACCTGTTTCTTGTCCAAGCCTTAATTAGTAGCTGACTGAAAAGTTAACTCAAATATCCATATATACTCTGGCTCTCCATAAATGACCTTGAACGACCTTCATTTACATGGTTGGCCAAAGAAAAAGAACAAAACAGAAAAACACGTTCCGTTAATCCTTAGTCTTTGACATTTACAGACTGTTGCTGCTGTACCATGTCCAATGACGCAATTAAAAAAAGGAAAAACAACAACAACAACAACAAGAATTGGAAACCCTATAGTGTTCACCCATGCAGTATTGTAAACTAGAGTGGCATCATTCTCAACAGAAGATGCCAAAAACCAGGCCAGTGATCTGTTTTCTCTTAGTTGCGGGTGAAAAACAGGATTTGCAAAAAAAAAAAAAATCCAAAGCAAAACATTTGTAATAGACTGTTGTTTGTCTGTTTCTGTAAGGAAGTCTGCATTATTATTTTGGCCCGTAAATGCATGAGTTCATGCCAGTTGAAATTCACTCAGATGTGTGTTTTTTCTTTTTCTTTTACTTTTCCTACCCAAGCACTGGTAAATGTCTGATGTGATTAGAGACTGCGATTTATGGTATCCTCTGGTCCTTTTTTTTTTAGTAATTGATTTTTCCTTAAAACGTATCATTTAACATTTAAAATTTAACCGCAGACCTGCATTCATCTTAAAGTTAACAAACCTGCAGATGACTAATGCATAAAGTACTTTGAATATTAAAATTGTGTGCGGATGTGGAGTATAGGATTAGCCCATATAAAAAAGAATTAATAGTTCATTCTTTTTTATGCACGAGAATTAATAGTTTTATATGAGTCTAATTCTCCATCAGAACACAGTAATACTTTTCCAGTTGTAAATTATATGTACCTTTCTTTTTTGAGGCAAGAGTGTATTTTGATAGGCAATTAGTGCAAACCGCAGCTTGGAATCATTACATTTTGTTTCGGGAAGAAAATACCGGCCATTGTTTTGCAAGATACACTCTTGCATCATTTCACTTAATATTTATCAGATGTTTGAATGATTCTGTTTTGAAACTTCATGACAGGTAAATCTCAGCATAGGAACCATTTACGGAACAAAAGGGTTATCCATCCACACCACTGCGTGATTACTTCTGCCTAGCTCTCAATATTTAAATAGTTATTATGGCGCTATGGTTGAGACTCAAAAATCATTGCTCACATTCCTTAGTAATACAACAGAGCATTTGTTGCCCCCTTGTTTATGAATTGAGAATGACATGGTAACTGAATGACATGCACAGTAGTCGACTCCTTCCAGAATTTGGCCGAAACCGTTCTAACTCTGGTTATTGGAAGTAGTCGGCGTAAAAACATCAGAGTTCCCAAAGCAAGAGCACACCACTCAGACTTTCAAGTGCATAAGCGCTGTTAAATGTTTTCTTGTTCTTCTTGTTTTTTTTTTTGTTTTTGTTTTTTTTACGGCCAACCACTACATGTCTTTGATGGGTTTGAAGAATGTTCACATCTTTTTCACAGGTTAAAATCAGCCTCCATCAATCCAGTGAGGTCAAAAAGTAGCGAGATTCTGTCCCTCCCTCAAGAATCAGATTCGAGCACCTCCACTCTAAAGCTTCAAGTTATTGTCTAATATCACCCTAAGTTGTCCTCAAAAGCATTTGGACCCTGTATAAAAAAAAATATACTGATCTGAAGCCTCGTTGCATGTGAGTATGGGACGGTTCACTGGGAGACTTCCACTCCTGCACTAGTATCCGGTTTCGTTGTTGTGTGTGTGCGTGTTGTGCTTTTGCGAGGTTGCCATGCATGTGAACTCCTCATTTTCAACCTTGCCTTTTGCAAGGCCTCAGTGGCTCACCTGCTGCAATTATTCAATCAGCTCTGTGCATTTGATTTGACTCCAGATCTCTGTGGTACCTTGTTAACAACATTTGTCTTACATTAAGGGCGCATTTGTAAATGTCTGAGTGCAAAAAATGTTTGCTCCAAACATTACTAACGTCAAATTTAGTTGTTAAGTGGTAATTGAGAGCAGAGGTTATAGGGAAAAACACAGACCAAGAATGCTTGGAGGCCCTTTCCCAGTCTTTGGCACAAGCCCATAAGACCAACCATGCGAATGTTAACCGCTCTAAACCTGCTACCCTGCATACTTCTCTACAGGTTCTCCTGTTAACGTTTAGCTTTATGGTAGGTTTTTCTTTTTTTTTCTTCTTTTGCCCACCTCAGACCCGTTCTGAGACGATGAAAATCTCTCATCCTCATCTAACGTCGCAGAGTTCGATCTAAAAATTGTTTGTTTATGTGGCGTCTCTAATACAGGATTCACGTGGAAAACCGTATTTGCTTTTCCAGGACTTATGTGGTTATGAAAAAGGAAAACATTAGGGATTAGATTCCGCGTTATTACGGAAATTAGATAATGAGGGTAATTGGAAAGGTGGTGAGGGTGGGGATGCGTGGAGCGGTTGCCGGTAGTCATGTTAGTCGTAGGTGTCTGGATTGTATTGCCTTGCATCCATAATTGCCCCCCAATTGAAAGCAGTTTGTTTGTTTGACTGAGGCACCAGAGCTTGTAATGATCTGGAGGTGCAGGAGAAAGCTCTTTTTCGAATATGCTGACACTCAGGGCCCTAACACTGGACTAACACTCGAATATGCTGACACTCAGGCCCCCCCCCCCCCCCCCCCCCCCCCCACCCGGTGTTCAGAGGAGGAAAAAAAAGAAAGAAAGAAGGGGAAAAAAAGCAACAAATATACGGTGGGGTGAGGGCAGACATATGCTTTTAGGAGATTGGAAGATTGTGGATGCTGTATGTAATCTCCTAGATGCCTGAAAGTATTATCCACACCCCCCCGCCCCATAAATCTTAAAACAGAGACAATCCAGCCGTCTCAGTTTATACCATATGTATTAAAAATAGCACGTTGTAATAAATGTTAAATTCCGTTTCTGCTAATCCTTACTATTTCAGCAGCTACATTTTAGTCTTATCACAGAATAAATCAGTTTAATGTTTTATCATTGAATTTATGGAAGCCATGTAGTACATGTTAAACTGACTAAATCCTGACAGCAATCTTGTCTGTTTTTCTCTCCCCCTCTCTCCCCTGCTTTCTTCCTTTCAGCATGTAAAATAGAAAATTGTGAGACGTGTTTTAGCCGAAATTTTTGTGCGAAATGTAAGGAGGGCATGTATTCGCACCGAGGGCGATGTTACCAAAGCTGTCCAGAGGGCTTAAGCACTGTCAACAGTACCATGGAGTGTGCAGGTGAGCGACCGGTTTATCCTCCGTTTAACGGATATCGGTTACTGGTTCAAACCAGTAGCATAAAGAGAGCTTTGTCGATTTGTCTTTATTACATGTACATAGACTCGTTTTTACGAGAACTGGTATAGCATTGTCACCGCTTATCAAAACATTACAAAACATGAAACTTGTTGTCAGCGTCTTGTTAGTCAACAATCAGAAAGGGGCCTGACAGAAGTCAGTACAAACTTTTTTTTTGGTTAATTTTTGCTTAAAATACAAACTTTTACTTAAAACAGCTTTGATGTGTGTGCCTTAAAGTATGTAATGAGTGATGAGACTGTTCTGAAATTATTGTTCTGTTTGGTTATTTAGACGATAAAGAAATGATTCTGACATCAGAGAAACAAAGCATGAAAATGGCAACTTCAGATAGGGACATCTCAGTTTTTTTGATAAATGGATATATATATAGACAGGCAGATAAAGATAGAGACATAATAGAGATAATACTGCGAGTTTTATTCTGCTGTTTTAAATACATGCCTCATTATTATAGTTATTGAGCGTCCAAAAAGGACAAAAGGAAACTTGCAGCAAAGCACAGTTTTGCTCCTTTCTGTCCATCTTTTTCCTAAGGGTGCTCAATCCCCAGTGAGACTAACTCATCAGGAAAGCCTGTCGGATGATAAGGCCTCTTAAGAGGCCTTTTGATTTCTTTTCAGATGATGTCTGTGGTAAATGAGCAGACACAAACCACCAATAGTGCTGCTTTCGTTGACTATGCCTGGCCAGCTCCCTCTGGGTTGCCAGATGCTCCAGATGAGAGGCCTTCACTCTCACGGTTACGTTTTGGCATCGCTACTCCTCCATTACCTCCATCCAGGAGACGTTTCTGCAGTTCTTATCTGTTATTATATTTGCTCTTTATTTTTTTGGCAGTGTCAAATTTTCTCCTGTGTCCCTGCTCTCACACTGGACAAAATATCTAGATACTGATTGAAGTCCCAGAAACAGAACAACAAAATCAGCGGTGAAAAAAGAAACGTCGAAATTCCCCGGCGGCTACGAAAAAAAAAAAAAGAAAGAAAGAAAGAAAGAAAGAAAGAAAGAAAGAAAGAAAAACCCAACTTGGATCACATTTAGACGTGATTGGAGATTTGTAGCTTGCCCTGAGGTTGGATTGAATTGAACCATCCTCATAATATCAAAGCACAGAATCTTGGAGAAGAGTCAAGACTAACTAGGAGTGTAAATAGGATGCGGCATATTAGCAATCATCATTTCATATGAGCTGAAAATGATGTTTCTTCTGTAATTATAAGTATGTGTGGGTTATGAAGCAGTCAGTCTTCCTTGTGTGTGTGAGTGAGTGTGTGTGTGTGCATGTGTGTGTGCATGTGTGTGTGTGTGTGTGTGTGTGTGTGTGTACGTTATATAAATCTCACCATTCCTCTCTGATACAGTACAATGTGAGCTGGGTGAGTGGAGCCCGTGGGGTCCCTGTATGAAGAAGAATAAAACGTGTGGCTTTAAAAAGGGCAACCAGACTCGTATGAGGGAGCCCGTTCAACCCACCAGTACGGACACGTCCACCGGCCCCGCGCCACCCGCTGCCTGCGCCCCAGAGACTGAAACCCAGAGGTGCACCGTTAAGAAGAGGATCCCGTGCGAAAGAGGTGAGCTGCCGTGTAGAACATAGTGGAGAACAGAGAAAGAAAGAACAGAGAAGGAAAGTTCATAAGTGAAGTAAGGTGTTGTCGTTCAACTGACTTAATGAGAGTTCTATAAATGTAAGATGTGAGATCTTTCACTCCAATGCTCTAAATATGAGATGTAAGATATGTTCTTCTACGCAGTATTAAGTGAAGGTCAATGCCTGTAGTTGCATGATGCATATACTTTCTGAGCAATAAGTTTAAACAAACTCTACTACTACTACTGGCCAGCAAACCCATCAGTCATTTGATGTGTTTCATGAAGAACTTCATCAGTCGATGATAAGAACAGCAGCGGAAGTAGAAGCAGTGCAGTTTCAGAACCAAATGAAATTTTTGCAGAATATCTCCCAGGATTTCAAACCCCCCCCCAGTTTCCTCTGACCATCTTTAACACATCAGACAGCGCGCTAAGATATGAACAAGAACTTACGCAAAAACTCGAGGAAGATTTGTTACTGGTACCGTCCTATTTAATCAGCTAAAGAACACAGTGGTTCTGACCAAGCACAAACAAGTAAGTGTACATAAGGATTAACAGACACGGTTAGATGGCAATCTCTGCATAGTTGGCCGGGGATCTAACGGAAAGGCTGTTGTTTGTTTTTTGACTCCCTGAAGCGTAAGGTTAACACCTAAATGACGTGTTGGGCCTCGAAATGGGAGAGAAGCCAAATGGACTTGCGAGTAGACTGTAGATAAAAGTTGTAGAGAAAAAAAAAAATGAAATGAAACATCAACAGATTTTATACACTTAATTACTGCTCCCTATGCCTTTATATAGTAATCCATGTGAACTGAGTCGTTCAACCAGAAAAAGAGCTAACAATAGTGTCTTGTAATGCATTCACAGCCTAATTAATGGCCAAGTTAGCTGTTCATTGGCCAGTTTGTAATGTTTTTGTTCTGTGGCTAATAAACAAGCCATCTGGCCCATTTTTGCTTTGAGTTTATACAAGTATCCACACACACACACACAAAAAAAGAAAAAGAAAAAGAAAAAGAAACTCCGACATTTTGGTCTGCTTGTTTTCACAAACAGAAATTTTCTGCCTTGATAATAAAACAGACCTTTCAAATTTCAGAGTTTAAAACTCCAGGTTTGGAATAATTATCAACATCTTGTAGAGTACAGAGTGTTTGAATCTAAGGCCTTAGGGAAATTTACAGGGGAATTTAAGTTTTCTATTGTGTCTTGATTTGGCTCGTGAATATACTTGCGTGTGATTCAGACATATTTCTTTGCCAGAGGAAAGCTAGTTTCCTAATGAAATTCTTAAATAAATAAAAAGTCATAATTTTGGCTTAGTTAGTTGTTTCAGGAAATATTGGATCTCCAAGTCACATTGATTTCTTCAAAATGAAGAGCATATCGTATATCAAAATGAATCACCACGCTTCATCTCTGGCAGCGTTTCCCGCTTTTCCCCTGCATTAGCGGCGGAGTGCAGACTAGCGTGTGTACCCTGCAAAGAGACATGGTCTTCACGCAGGACTGGGAGTGACAACCCCATTTGAGAAATGAGAGGCAGATTTACACTGCATGACGCCCGCACTGTGGAAAGAATTTCCACCCCGGGTCCATAAGAATAATTAGCAGTGAAATATTATAAACTGCCCCATAAAAGTGCTATACCGCCTGCCAGATCTCGAAAGTAAGAGACGGCTTGTCGAAAAAAATAGAGAAGAGAGAGAGAGGGTATAGAGTGTGACGCCGACCAAGGCTCAACCTAAAGAAATTGAGTGATTCAGTTTGGAGGCGACGCTAACACCTTCCTAAATGTTTGGGTTTTTGCTTTCAAAACTAGCTTCATTCTCTGAGGTAAATAACTGGAAATCTTCCACTATCAAAGTCACGTGGGGACAAAAGTACTTTTACGTATCATATCGACCTGTAAAAATTAAGTGGGAGATGATGGGTATCTTGATCTCACTACATTGTTTTTTTTTTTATGTGGCTAAATGTGGGCTGGGTGCTAAATTAGCTAGGTTGTGAATACATCTGCAGCAGTTGGCCATCAAGGCCTCGGCAGTAAAAAACACAGGGGGCAAAGCTTGTATAACAGCAGTGATTTACAGAACTGCAGATCTCACGCTTTGTGTCGTTTTGGCCCGAAATCTCCTATTTTTTTTTTCTTTCCCCTTCCTCAAGCTTTAATAAAGAGGTTTGCACGAAAACAGAATTCCACTAAATGTGTAACTGTCAGGCAACAGCGGGTTGAATTAAGTAGCTATCTCAGCTGTCAGAAATGAGTGAGGTCCTCTTAGCTCCATCAGAGACAAATAGAGCTGAAAGGAATTCTAACGTAACCATTTGAACAGGGATTTTTTTTTTTTTTTTGAAAATGGCTTGTGACAACCTACTTTTTTACCAAGTTTACAAAACCTCTGTATCACACGCAATGTGAGCTTACGTTCCCTCCCTGCGTTATTTTTCCCATCCTTCAGGGCGTTTACCGCCCGACACATACTGCAGGTCCGGGTTCTAAAATGGATTCCAACAGTGCCTGGTCTCTTGTTTGTTCTTTGTCATTTCTGTTCGCAAGTACACCACCAAAATGTGGAAAAAAAAAATACGTGGAAGAGAAAGAAGAAAACTTCTCATTCCTAAGTATGGCAAAGAGAATTCTCTCTCTCTCTCCCTCTCTCTCTCTCTCTCTCGCTTTGTTTCTCTCTCTCTCTCTCTGCTTCTCTCTCTCTCTCTCTCTCTCTCTCTGTTTCTCTCTCTCCCTCTCTGTCTCTCTTTTTTTTTTTTTTTTTTTTGGTTCTCTTCACTTTTCGTAAATATCGTCCAATAAAAGCAGACCTAGAGCTTTGTTGCTGAGGTGGAAAACTAGGCTTGAGGCCTAACGGAGTGCTAGTTGCAGGAGCCTGCAGACGCCGTACGGCTCATGTCATCAAACACTAAGCAAATGCTCTCCAGCTCCATACGAGTGTTGATGCCGTTTCCAGGGAACATTGAAATGCACAACACAAACGTTCATAACAAACATCAGTCAGCGCTTGAGGCCCTGACTTTCCCCTTACAGTAGTGGTGCTAAAGCTGCCTTCCGTCTCCCCCAGGTTTTTTTTCTTTTTTTTTTTTTTTTTGCTTTTTTTAATCTAACCGCGCATTTCTTGAAGACCTGAGTTTGGTGCCAGACTTTGGTTATATGTTCTCGTTGCGTTTCTCGCGGCAACCCTCTCAGGTGTGAAACATTTGCTTGTATTTTTCGTTAGCCCCGTGTGCTCCGTGTTTCACTTTGAAGTGTGTTTTTTTTTTTTTTTATCATATTTGGTTTTCTAACCCAATGAGAGAATGGAAAGTCCTGTAATGAGTGTTCTTTTTTATATTGATACATGATTTTTCTTTCTCTTTGTTTTTTTTTTTGCATTTGGAAATGTGTAACATTTCAAAAAAAAAAAAAAGAAAAGGATTCGGAGAAGGATGAAGTCTTAGAAAAGTGACTCACTTAAAGTGGGTCCTGTTTATGCTGAGAGCATTGTGTTCTGCCAGGTACCGGTCACCTCTGTGACACTTTTCTGGGCTTGAACATTATTCTTCTCCCCAGCTTGATTATTTTTGTCTGGTCTTTAGTTATGGGCCCGAGAGCGCTGCTATGTGTTTCCTGTCAGCTCCGAATAGCGCTGTGTTAGATCACGATGTCGTTTACGAATATCTTTCGCACTCATCTCTCCTCCAGTGCTGCTCTTGAAGTTAAAGAGGTTTTTGAGTATTTGCAATTGTCGTCGCACTATATGAGTCTAACGGTGCCACACATTTCGAAAATGGTCCAGTATAACGCTAACAGCGCTAACATTTGTGTTATACACCTGGCACATTGCACAGGAATAACACCAAACCAGAGCCAATATTTTGAAACTGAAGAACATCGCTAAGTGTTTTGGTTTTTTTTTTTTTTTCAAATCCAATCCTGGAGATTAACGGGACAGGACATTTTCAGTGGAGCCTTGTACTAAATGTCCTCATTTAATTGAAAGTGTGTTGATTATTAGACAGTTTGTATCCAATGTGTCAGTGCTTAAAATAAAAGAGCTTAAAAAAAAAAACACTGCCATAGTCAATCTGTACGTCACTTTGATGACCGGGATTCTTCTTTTTGCCTTATTCAGACAAGGGGAAGAAAAAAACCGACAAGAAAGACGACCCAAAGAACAAACAGAACGGCAAAACCCAAGGCCGGGAACCCAAAGAGAGTAGCAAAGGGAGCGGCAAACAGAAGAAGACACCGACCCGAGCGACCACCACACCCGCCATGACAACCAGCTCCACAAACTAACAATGTGACAGTCTGCGTCTGCGTGTGCGTGTGCGTGCGCGTGCGTGTGTGCGTGTGTGCGTTGTGTGTTATTAGCAAGACAGATGAAAGACAAAGGCAAAGTCCACCTGCACTGGCTGCAAAAAAAAAAAAAAAAAAAACAAAGCAAAAAAAACCCCAAAAAAATCTTACTGACAATGTTCAACTATGTTAAAATGATGAAGAATAAGGATCGATGCTGCTATGCATTCAAGGAAATGCTGGAAGAGAACTGGAGGTTTGCTGCAATAATATAATGAACAGTACTCCGAATTACGCTCGGCGGGAGCAGTGGCATATTGTAGGAAAACAAAAATTTGTTTGGTTATTTGTACAGTCGGACGTATGAGAGACAGGTTGTGTATGTGTGGTCGTACTTTCGTGAGCCCTCCTACAGAAGGCGCGGAGAAGTCTTATCGTACGGCACAGCAGGCATTAAAAAAAAAAAAAAAAAAAGACGGAAAGAAAGAAAGAAAAAAAAATTCGTTTAGAGCAAAAGACTACAGATGCCTGTGCCGCGAATCACGGACAGCACTGAAAAAAAAAAATAAAGATTGCTTAGGCCACCTAGCTTTCTTGCAGATTTCCATATCAAATTTTGTTTTGTTTTGTTTTTTTTGCGCTTTACTCCAGCATCCCTATATATTAATAAGAGAAAGCTGATAGATCAGCTTTGAGGAGTTTGTTTTATACAGATTCGAGGAAGATTAAGAGACCTGTTTTATAATGAAACAAAGCAAGGCACTGGAACTAATTTGTGGTTTATTGAAGCAAAAAAAAAAAAGAAGAAGAAGAAGAAGAAAGCTTTTTAATGGATTTTTTTTTCCTCAAGAAAAGACCCCACTCCCCATCAAAAAAAAAAAACAAAAAACAAAATGATATAAACTTAAAACTTATAAACTTAAAACTCAACGTCAAACTGACATCAAAGATCAAACTCGCGTCACACCGTACTCTTTACGGCGGGGAAAAACTTTCCTGTTTTAATTGCTTAGACATTCATTTAATAAAATGCTGTTTTTTTTTTTGTTTTGTTTTTTTGTTATGTTAAATAAAACGAATATCTTCTGCACAGAAAGTGAGCAATAGTATGAAGAATGTTAAAAGTGTGCGAGTGTGTATATGTGTTTTTTTTGTATGTGTCTCTGTGTGTTTCTGAGTATACGTGACTGTGTTTGTAACTGTAGGTGAAAGGAGAGATGGAAAGGTAGCGGTGTTCTTTTTTTTTTATACATAATGTTTTGTGGAAGAGTAATGACACATATGCTGTATGTGTATGCATGTATGTGTGGAATCGAATATCTTATGATTGTGAGTTTACATACAAAACATGAGGAGAACAAAATCTTTTTACCAGCACAATTATATATCATAAAAAAAAAACGCGTCAGTAGTCATAAGCCTCTGGTTATAATTAATGCATTTACATATTGCTGCTCCATAATCATACGTGTATGTATGCGACAGGGTCAGATAGTACACACTTAATTTTCAACAGCAAACGACTTTATCAGAGATGAATAATCTTTGACCAAGCCTGCACACTCTCTTTAGTTATTTCTTGGGACAGTCTGCTCTTTGCACAGTATTCACATTAACTGAAAGTATTCACGATATACGTTCATAATGTGGATTGTGACACTGAAATATCATCATCATCATCATCTTCTACATATATGATTTGATATTTACATTATTGATTATCATGGGATACATATTATATTATTGTATATCTTGTTATTTCTGTGAAAATCCTGAAAATGTAACGAGAAGATGCAGTACCATTTAACTGAATAAACTTTCAGAAGCAGTTACCATTCTACTTGTATTGTAAAGTGCGTCTGTTGTGTTTTTGTGTCGTGTTCCTCTGTACCTGTTTTTCAGAACTTTGACCAGACCACAGTGTTTCGGTATCTTTTTGAACACTTTCGGGTTGTATATAAACTCAAGAAGGGAAACTGCATTATAGAGATAACCCTGAATTTATTAAGCCCCCTTTTAACACTTCCCGAGGAAAATGGTTTGTGGAGATATGGAGCTTCCAGGTGATGTATTACCGCATTAATTCCCGATGATCTAGAGTTTCCGGACTAAGGATTTCACACAACTGGGGGTCTGTCCTGGGAGGCGGGGAGGTTATTGTTAATGTAAGCACGATTGTAGTCGGGAATACAGGGCAAAAGTTGGAGTCTGAGCCCGAGCCGTAAAAAGCAGAGACAGAAATAAAAAGTAATGATGTGTCATCACCTTGGGGAGGGGCGGGGGGGGGGGGTGGGGGTCTAGGTCTGCCGCACCGTTCGCTCCGTAACACAACCAGTCATTTCTCCGTAACACAACTAGTCACAACCAGCCGTTTCTCATTAGCCAGGGGGGAGGGCAGGAGAACGGTAGAGTGTAGACTGTAAATTATCATTTCATCGCCTTCCCCGCCATAAATTCTTACCCGAGTTCTCTCTCTCTCTCTCTCTCTCATTCACCCGCTCCATCTCCTCTCTCTCACTCTCTCTCTCTCTCTCATTCTCCTTTCTCTCACTCTCTCAATTCCTCTCACACTTTCTCAGTCTCTCTTTCTCTCCCTCTCTTTCTCTCTCTCTCCCACACACACACACACACACACACACCCCTACACCCCTCAATCTCTCCCTCTCTTTCTCTCTCTCTCCCACACACACACACAGACACCCCTACACCCCTCAATCTCTCCCTCTCTTTCTCTCTCTCTCCCACACACACACACACACACACACACACCCCTACACCCCTCAATCTCTCTGTCTTTCTCTCACTGTCCTCTCTCTTTCTCTCTCTCTCTCTCTCTCTCTCTCTCTCTCTGCCTCTTTCTTTATCTCCTCTCTCTCACCCCTTCATTACAACAGCAGATCCAGACTGATGGTGGATATGCGTGGCATGCAGGAGCCCTGGCCTTGAGTGAATTCTAGTTTATTCACTGCCGTTTCCAGCCGGTCATTAGACAGGCCTACTCCAGACATATTTTATACATTTATAATGCATTTCATAAACCTTACAAATGTTCAGATGAAGGAGAAACACTTAATTTGTGGTGTTCTGAATCAGAAATATCTATGTAGGTGCATCATAGTTGATGTTTTTTTTTGTTTTTTTTATTTGAAAATGAAGCTGTAAGTCATGTTGGTTTGGCAGAGAAGTCCCAAGTCGAAAAAAAGTCGGTTGTCCTCGGTCTTCCGGCATAGCATCATTAGCAGCGTGCTCTGCAGGGGCATATAAGGTCAGTCATCTCAGACACGCCACTGCACTCTGCCCGCAAGTACGCACAGTAGGCTTCCCACTGTTAGGACCAATTCTCCATGTCTGTCCTCCATTCAAAATGGTAAGTGAATCCAGCTCTCCTCGAATGACCTCAGGGATTCCCTCCTGAGACAGGCAGGCTCTTCAGTTCCCATCTCACCACAGCCTCTCATATGGCTCCAGATCTAAGAGGGGGAAAATAGAGGCCAAAAAAAGAATGTTAAGAAGGAGTGTCTCTGGAACGCAACATGATGTGGTGGAAGGGTTAGGAGAATGCATATGCCAAAAGGCCCGTCAGTGCCAGCCAAGGAGATCAGAACTGTGACCAATGAGGACCAATAGTATTACGAAAGAGAGGGAGAGAGAGCGTGTGTGTGTATGTGTGTGTGTGTGTGTGTGCGTAAGAGAGAGAGGGAGAGAGAAAAAGAGAGAGAGAGAGAGAGAGAGGGAGAGAGAGAGAGACCCAACAATGGTATGAAATTAACTAGCGTTTACTCATTAGATGATTTTTTTTTTTTTTTCAAAATGATGTTTAGATATCACTCTGGACAAAAATAGAAACGGAAAAGAGGTGCTTTCAGAAACAACACGTATCACGCCGTGAGTAAAAGTCAGTACTGTGGAACCAGAGCTGATGTGTCAAATATGTGTCTTTATGATTAATCCGCACTCACCCCCCCCCACCCCTTGCCCTCCTGTGGAGAGACATGGACACTGACATGGAGTTTGAAACTAGATCAACACTGACCTTGACGTTACAGACATCAGCCGGCGGGTGTGGGGAGCGGGGGGCGAAGACAAACCAAAGCCAGAAAACACGGGGACCCGAACGATCCGAAGTCAGTCCGTTAGAAAAACCATAAGATGCGCGTCTGGACTCCTTCATTCAACATGGCATCATAATCTGGATTTGTGTTCCGTTATACAATTTTTGTCATGTTTGATGTTTTTTTCATTGTTGGTATGATTCAGAGATCCTTTTAATAGTGTGTGTGTTTGTCTGTGTGTGTGTGTGTGTGCGTGTGTGTGGCTGAAAAACAGCCTTGGACTAGGTAAGAGAGACAAAAGTCATTTGACACGGTCTGTAAATCCTTTTTTTTTTTTTTGATCATTAGGGAGCTGAGGCAAGGAAAGAGGCCAAACCAAGGCAAAAGAATCTATGTAAACTAAGAGGAATGTCTACAGCTGTCCTACAGGGAGCCTAGGGAACAGCTGTGGGCACCTGTCAGTGATGCTCTCTACATCTGAATCCTGAATCGTTAAGCACAGGTGGGCTATAGTGCTACATCAGAACAGATGGAGACTTCAGCGGGTTTGTAAGAAGTCAAAAAAGCTGTATGGATTTAGCTCAGCTTAGTTTTTACAAAAAACAACATTCTGTGAAGGTGGTCACAAGACACGTCGGTTTTTATCCGGCTAAAATGTTAATCAGTATTCTGTCTAATGCACTTTACAAATACATCAGGCAAAATGGGTTTTAATAATTGAGTAATTTTAACTGTAAGTAATTGTTTTATAGTAGAGTTCATGTTTTATGGTATTGTAGACTGTTTATGTGTTCCGCAGGTCAGGGTCGTATTTAAATCACATAACTTTACATGCACAAACATGGACCAGTAACGCAAGATTGTCATCAGTCGTTACAGAGATTTCTACAGTTTTCACAAAAAAATTTGTGTACTTAAACATGTCGATGTATCTTTAAAAAATGCATATCAGCATTTTTACAGACTGGGCAAACCGCTGTTCCTTCAAGTGATGGAAAAGTTGGTAACAGAATGTTATTTTGTGCTGCCACCTAGTGGTGTATATGAGGACACACAGCATCTAAGAAATGTGGCTTTCACTGTCAGCGGTAATCAAATCGCTCATATCTTTAATCGGCATCTTAGGTGGTGTCTTTGGCATAGACATTTGAAGTTAAAAAGAGAAAATGAACTCTCTTGAGCATCTTCAGAATTAGAGGATAAGAATTAGAGCCTATCATCTGCCCACTATACTATTTTTTCAATCTTCACAACCATCATTTTGTGACACTCACCGAGGTACCTCAAAATAACCAAAGCAATCCCCATCATTAACTATGTATTCTAGTAGCCTTTCATTTACCTGTTATAACCCATTAGACAGTAGGAGACTATGAGAGGAGAATATGAGAGAGGAGTTAGAAGAATTTATTAATCAGCTGTACCCTCATTGTGGCTGTTCTATCAACTTTTGAGGCTGTTCAATGAACCGCCAAGTATGTTCAATCAGTCTCTGAGGTTGTTCAATCATTCACTGAGACTGCATGATCATCCACTGACTGTATGATCAGCCACTGCGACTCTATGATCAGTCATTGAGACTGTTCAGTCAACCACAGAGACTACATGATCAGTCATTGAGACTGTATGATCAGCCACTGAAACTGTTCAGTTAACTACTGAGACTATGATCAGCCACTGAGACTGTTCAATTAACCACTGACTGTATGATCAGCCACTGAGACTGTATGATCAGCCACCGAAACTGTTCACTTGACCACTGAGACTCTATGATCAGCCAAAGAGACTGTATGATCAGCCACTGAGACTCTATGATCAGCCACAGAGACTTTATGATCAGGCACTTAGACTGTTGAGTCAACCACTTAGCCTGCCCAGTCAAACACTGAGGCCATTCTCTAAACAGGAACGTCTGTCAAGAATATTTGTTACCAAATACTCAAAAGATGTTTGAAGCTCTGTAACAATTTCCCCGTCAAGTTCTTTATTAACTTTATTTGCTCTTTGTAGTCGGTCCATGTTTTATGTGGCGGAATCCTAAGAGCTTTTAGTGATTACACAAACACTCGTTTATTTATATGTCAGCACAAACAATACAGTCAAAAAAACAGAACTTCATACAATATTTGTCTCGTGTCCAAATTTGTGTGCCTTCAATACATCTGTAACAATGGATGAGAAAAAGACTTCTAATGTGCACACAACAAAATTACTGTGCTGTGCAATATCTTATGTGGTCACTTGAGGGCGACATCACATGTGTTGTGGTATGATCCATGCTTTTGCTTCAGCAGAGTGAAGCTGCTTTATGTAAGATAGTTTCTCAAGATATCTTGTTTCATATTGTACCACTATATCCGATATCTACATGTTAGTGTGAGAAGGAAGGGTATGTGGTCTGATAAGGGTCTGTTTCACATATATGACATGTTCAGTGTTCTGCCTCAACAACATGGATCAGCAAACCATAATTTCATATTCATCCTTCAAATGGATATTTAACTCTGACCATATTTATTCTGACCTTAACTCTAAATCTAAACAGTACCTTTTGAAAGTTAATGGACATAGTGGGTGTAAATATAAATTAAATTTAGAGACAACTTAATACTGTGATTGTGGCCATGGTTAATACAAACTTTTCTTAAGCTTTGGGTGTATTCCTCAACATCTAGAGTTTGAGTCGCTTTATTTACTTACTTGTTTAGTTTTTAATCAACTTGAGTCAACTGAATCAACAAACTGTCAGCATTTTTCGATCCTTACCTCAATGCATCATTCAGTATTATACATATTGCAGGCAATATTCACGTGGAAGATTAGAAGCAAGGCCATATCGCTGTGCTCTAAGCTTTGCTTTATTGCTAATTTCAGTCGGCCGCCTTGGAGTTGAAGACCAGAAAGAAAAATCCAATTATTTTATTTTTTCTAATATATATATTACCCTCTGGTTATTTTCCCTGAGCGTAAACGTCATCTTGGAACAAAATCTCCAAGTTTATGCAGTCATGAATGTGAAATGCTTCTCCGATCCTCTGTAGTTTATATTGCTCGGGAAAAATTGTAAACAAACCAGTACTCATTGGATAAACAATCAGTGAGACGCATCATATTCCTTCCATGTGTGGAGAAGCCTCAGCTTACCTTTCTCAGAGCAGCACTGCTCTCTGTTCTACTACAAATCTCCTACTGAGAAATGCCTTCTTGTTCTGTATGATGACTTAAGGTCAGTCTGCGTGTGGGTGTGTTTGCGAGTGTGTGTGTATGCAAGTGTGAGTGTCCGTGTGTTTGTGCGACTTGGTAATGTGTTTGCGCGCATGTATCTAAAGATATTACATTTTGCGTAATCCGGTAGCGTACGTGCGTCGAGGGCAACTAAACGTTATGTCCTTCTGAAATCGTTCTCAGAAAGAAGAGCTTGTTGTCATGAAACACAAGTAACGTTTTTTTGGGGTTTTTTTTGCAGAATTAAGTATTTTTCTGGATTAAAAATAGTGCCCTGTGGAGACCGTATTCAAAGGAATGATCCAAAGGGCATGACATAAAGAATGCATGACATGAAGAAACACTTTGCTTCTAATCTCTCTCAGAATTCAGGCACCAATAAAATTATGTTCACTTTTGTTTGTTAGACCGATCCATAAACGCTAACACGATTAGCAAATAAAAAAAAAGAAATACCTTTTCTTAGTTCATTTGTGGAGAAAAAAAAAAAAAAAGGTTTTAGAGAAAGAGTCTTTCTCTGGTGTGACTGTTGCAGGGAACACGTGTGAACGGTTAACCAAATGCTTTCAACTCTGATACTGTTACTGACTGGCTGGGTCCCCTTGGTCTGGGAGCAATTTGAGAATACCCATTTCTGCCCAATTTCTGATTGCTTTGTATCCTTCCTATACCCCTCATCTGCATTCTTTTGGTTGATTTTACTGAGGTAGGCATGTATCTATATATTCATTATCTTCATCAAAAACCTCATTCGCGAGCAGATATTTAGACATACTGTTGTCATTTACTCCACTTCCATTTTCAAAGCCAATGTAAGCCCCATAAGTACATGGTGTATTGTTTCTGTGAAACGCTTCTTCTCTTTCCTTTCGACATCAAGTCAAACTGCGTGCGATGTATGTGCTACTGAAATGTGCATCGTATTATGTGTGTGAAGACATTTTATCCGTTGATTCGGAAATATATGATTGTGTGACGTAATGATCAAAAATTATTCAAGGCCTGGCCGTTTTGGCGTTGAATCCGACCGAAGGAAAGGCTTGCCCTCCAGGAATGGCTGTGTCCTAAATCCTGTTCCATCTTCTAAAGTGTTCTACTCAGAAGAAATTAGCAAAGGTCATTTCCTTATTTCTACATGAGACGTAGTTGTGTGAGGATCCTGAGGGCGGCCTGTACGAGCGAAACCTCTGTAAACTGTAAAGTATACCACTGCTTGCGTTATGCAGTAGCGTCGGGTTCGCCAAGGAAGATTTTGGTCTGGTCCTCACAATCAGAGAGATCGATGGTATTCTGATGGTTTTTGGCCAATCCGTGGTGTTGTTAGGGCACTGAGCCCGTTTTTGGGGGGGGGGGGGGGAGGGGGGGTTGTTTTTTTCTCCCACAGAGAGGGTTGTGTGAAAGACAGAATGGTAGGCTCCCACTCCACAATTCATTTTTTTTGCTCACAGGAAAAGTACATCTTTTTGACCTCAGCATGGAGGGGAAAAAAAAAAAAGGGACAGAGAGTGCAAGGCGGGTGAGAAAAGGAGGACAAGAAAAGATGAGAGGTGGAGAAGGAAGCCAAACCACAGATACAACTTCCAAAACCTCTACCATCAAACATCGGGCTTGGGGTGTCATTGTAAGACTCTGACAGACAAGCGTTGTAACTTTTTGCCAGTGGACCTACAAATTCACAAATTCACTCATCTCACATTTCACCTCAACCGTGCGATTTCTCAGCGGATCGCCCAACCCGACGACAAGAGTCAAAAGCGATGAGTGATACAAAAAACGACAAAAAAAAAAAAGAGAGAGAGAGAGCCCAAATTACCAAAAAATTGTTTGGGATGTATCTGTGTTTGGACAATAAAACTCATGACCCATTAAATTTGGCCTTTTCACAGACGTCATCACCGGTTTTGAATGCGGAGTCTGAAGCATGCATCTCTCATTACTCTTCTTTTTGTGTGTGGTTTTGAACCTTAATTTAGCTTGATGAAATTTGAAGTAAATTGTATTTTTTTTATTATTATTATTAAACAAAACCGCAATGATGTTTGTCAGTAACTTTTGTTTTGATGAATGAAATAATCTTCATTGTCTCCTTGAATGATGGATTTTTTTTTTTTAATGACAGTTTACAGATTAAGGTCTGCCCTGTCTCCAAAAGTTGAATACAACAGGCATAACTGTGGCCCTAGCTAAGCCAGAGCACTATGTCAAGTGGACACCCAGGCTAAACCAAACGCTGACAGAGGCCAGAGGAGATCTGCCCTGGGATTATGAATAAACCCTTGGAATGCATTCCCTGGTTTTACACCACTCTGCACCGCACATGTCTGGTGCCACGTTTTCATAGAGGCAACAGAAAAAGGTCATTCTTCTTCTGTTGACTTCTGAAGACTCCCCCTCCCTGCCGCCCCACACCCCCCCTTTCAACTGTTTTTCTCTCTTTTATACCAACTGTAACAAACAACCCCAAATGTACAATTACACTTGAAGTGGACGAAGCAGACCCAGCGACATGTACTCTCTGGCCTTTAATGATAGATTCGCTTGGATGTTTTTGGTTTGAAATTCACTTGATCTCACCGGATAGGCTTTTGGTTAACATTATGCCTAACAAATAAATCCATGTTTATATGAAAACTTTATAGCTGAATTAAAAAAAAAAAAATGCTAATACACTCTAAACCAATCACGAGACTGTGAAAAGTTCATGTACCTATTCCACTGGAGTCATACTCACTCACAAAATGGACCGTCTAGAATGGAAAAGAGGAATAACCAAGACCAATCCCTGTCCACAGTGCCATAAGACCAAAGAAATAACATTTTGCCTCATTTGCCTTTCACACATGCACCTGACCTCATAATTGTATCAGAGCCAAAAGCAATTGTTTATGAGTCCCTTAATACCAAAAGACTCAATTTAACTCATTTAAACATGTCATGGCAAATGCTACGTTGTTTCCAAAGAAAATGTATTCGCTCTGTCACCCTGTCAAATGCTCCATGTTTTTTTTTTTTCCCCCCCAAATTTGTCAGCGGCTGAGCTATTGAATGTCACTTTCAAACTTTGACCCGGCTCGCCCCATGATCTCAGGTGTGGAATGTTTACCAGGATGCGTGTCCTAACGCCACGGTTAACGGGACACGCCCGACAGAACGTCGCTCAGATTGCCAGCGTACTGAAAGCGTCTCGTCCGTTAGAGCGAATTAGCAGCTGTGACTGACAATGCGAGACGGTCGTTTTATAGACAGCTAGGGACCTTAGCTGAGCCTGTGAAGTGTCATTGTTTTCTCGCTAGTCACTAGTCTCCAGCTTTTCCCTTTGGACTTGTGCCAGGTCGCTGTTGCAAAATAGATTAGCAATCTTTTTTAAAGGCTTGTTTGAGAGCATTGACACAATGTTGCGCTGTCCAAACTGACTAATCCGTCTTGTGCGCCTGTCTAGACGCACAGCTGTGAGAATTTTCATCTCGTCGTAATTGTAAACCTTTCGCGAAGCGATAAGATTTCTCCGCTGACATCATAAAAGATCGTTTCCTACAGACGGGAGCTCTGCCTCTCCTTGTTCTAACACGTGGATGTTGAGGTGCCTGAACACTGTTCTGATACATTTAACGTGCAATACGTCTAATCAAAGTGTCACTTAGAACCAGTCATCCATTACTGATTTATTCAGCTTGCAAAATGACTCTGAACTCATTTGACCTTTCTGGCTAATGCTTTCCTAACATGTTTTGATGGTTTCTATAAAAGTAGTTGATACAGAGAGCAAACAGGCTCTTTCATGCAATGAATAGATTCAGAATCCTTCCACTTTAAACATGAAGTCATAATGACTTCAAGTAATTCTTGGGATAGATTTGACAAAGGCCTTACTCAATATATTTATAAACAAGACTGATTATATGAGGCCGTAAGATTGGGCCAAATTTAAATTAAATCAAGCTGAAGTATCTTAAGTGTATCTACATTTCAGGCACAGGTGTAAGACATAATGATCATACTGTTTTTTAGCTAAAAGATTACTTAGTTTTGAGATAACCTTTAAAAGAAGAGAGGTATGAACTGAAGAAATCTTTGCTTCTTAGCCACTCTGCACAGAGGATATAGAGTTTCCCTCTATTCTTCTGTTACAAATAAACGGATAGATAGATACATAAATAAATACATACATACATAACAGTTATACACAACATGTTGAGTATTCACCCTCGAATGGGGGTTCCCCTTTTTCTGTAAAACGTCTTAGTTCCAATTATAATTTATTAAGATCTGCCTTAATAATAATAATGCTATAAACATTTCACGGCCTCCTTAGTTTAAAAGACTGCAGTGATTAAGTTGGCTGCAATTAGATAGGCAGAAAAAAAAAAAAAAGATCCTTCAGTTATTCAACTATTCACTTAATCTCCTCAGGTCACGCTAACATACGTGTTGTCCTTAAACTGAACATTTCAGTCTCAGCGCCACTTATTGTTCCATACACGTACCCTACGGTTATTTTATCAACGCCAAAATGGCAAGAACCACGCAATCAGACGATCAAAATCAATCTCCAGCGACTCGGACAGGGGAATTTCGAGTATAATACACTTTCCAGACTGCAATAAAAGCACATTTCTCCTGAGTGATTTTCGTACACATTGTACACATCTGTAGGAGGTGGTGTGTATCTTTAGCATATGGAAGCAATGTGGAGTCACTGATCTCCAGTCTCCACCGCAGGTTTTATAGACAAGCTTCCTGCAGGCCCAGGGGATGTGAGCTTTTAATTAGTATGATTTCTCGCCGTTCCTTCCCCATCCACCGACTTTATGGATGTATTTAGCCAAGCCTTTTTTATTGGTCAAATAAGAAATAAGTGCCACGTGCTGGAAGTGTGATAGACTTCAGGTATGAGATCATTTTTTTTTTTTTTTAATAGCTATCATGGCAGAAGAAACATGTGGCCGGTGTCTAGTGCTTATGGAGCTCTGAGATGTAGGTTTTGACCATCTTAAGACGGTTGCAGCTTATACGCACCTACACACACACACACACACACACACACAATCACACACACACACACAAGACTGTTTGTGTGTGTGTATCTACAGTGAACATGGCTGTGCATTCATTTTAACTGAGTGCAGTAAAGGACAGATTATTTGTGTTCTGTGATCGAAATAAGATGGTTTTGTGGGGAATAAATGAACCACAATCAGGCAATGGTGCAATATTTAGTGGATGCAGACAAGAGATTAGACAGATTGTATATGTCACAGCTGTAAATTAACATTACAAAAAAAACCCCCACAATAAATCGAAAGTCTTGCTGTTTTCCATCTTAACCTCACTGGTAAACTATGTATCAAGATTTCCTGCCCCCCCCCCCCCAGGTTGTCATGGTGACTGGACCATGTATGTAAAATCAAGTGATTCAGCATTTGTGACATATTTCAGAAGAGTTTTAGCCCTTGTGGGTCCGGAGCATTCTTGGCCAGGTCGGACAAAAGTGAGAAAACTGCGACGCGATTTGTCAGTGAGCACTCATAGCACAAAGATGAAATTTCTCTTAAGTATAGAAGAAGAAATCAAAGACCTACACGGGCCAAAACCTTTCCACGGTGGTCAAAGCTGACTGTAACTGCCTGATATACCCACTATATATGTTATAGAAAAGGTCAACTAAACCCCAAATACAGCTCAATCTAAACGTAAAGTAAAGAACCTGACCTGAAAAAGTGGAAAACATAAATTAGATTATCTCTGAATGTTATCTCTAAAGTAATACTTGAGAGAAAGCATTTTTCCACACTTCTTCACTTGACAGAAAGCAATTTAGCATACAGGATGAATTTAGCAGGAAGACCACATTATATTTTTTGGGAGCTACTATTGTGGCTTTTTGAAAAGTTTGAAACACAATTTCCTCCGAACAAAAAAAAACCCCCAAAAAAAACCCTTGGTGCTTCCGTGACCTTTGCTTGAATGACGTCAATATTGCCAGACTGTTGGAAAAAAAAATCATGTTACAGTAAACAACTGAAGTCTACACTCAATCACTTTGAAGGAACCGTTTGTATTTGTTAGTTGTAATTTGGACAGGCTATGTCTTGTCTTAGAAAGCATTCAACCAAACAATACGGAAAATCTGACATTCGTCTGTGTCAAAAGAATGTAATCATACCAGGCCATCGGTGTAAACAACAGGAATGTCATATTCCAACTAAACCGACAGTCAAGTTCGGCAAAATCCTACGGCAAGTGAACAAGGCTCTTTAGAATGTGCACATAAACACTTGAATACCACGTCTACGCTGTGAAAGGGTAAATCAAAAGGAGTGTGAAAGCATTTACATTTGCTGGTTGTCAAGGACCAGTGCAGGGTCAGGAGGAGTGTGCCGCAGTCTTAGAGACAGATCTGTCAGTGAAACTCAACCGTTGATAAAACGTCAACTTGGGAACCTCCAAACAATACTCTTTACTAAATAAAGTGAATTAGATGCTCATTACTCTCTCTCTCTCTCTTTCACGCATAAAAACAGACACATTGTTTATTATCACTTAAACGGAGACACAGACACACACACACACACACACACACACACACACACACACACACACAGTATTGTTCCAGTTTTAGACCCTTTGAACATTTCTTTCACCATACTTTGAACCAAACATTCCTAGTTCCTGATTAATTCAATGATTCATCCCCAATTCGTGTGATCCTCATCACCCACCTCCTCTTCATCACTACCCCAATCCTTTTTCCCATAAACCATGATATTCTCTCTCTGTGTGTGTGTGTGTGTGTGTGTGTGTGTGTGTTGTCTGTGACTGACCCTCAGTGGAAGTGCCATGGACCAGCTCCAGATGTTCCCATCTTCCCTCCATCTCCGCACAACTCTCTCCCACACTCTTACTCTACTTTCACGGGCAGGACGACAGCGCCTGCCCCCCCCCCCTCCCTCCAGCCCTCTGTTCCTTTTCCATTGCCTTTTTTGGTGAAAAGGCTCAAACAGGGGAGAGGAGGAAGACATTCACCAATGCTGAGAGGAGAGGGTGTTTCTGGGGCTTTTCTACGTTACGAGATTACATGCTTCATCAGGAGCCAGAAAATAGCAAAGTCAGCATTTATATATCCACACACACACACACACACACACAAACACACACGCGCACACACACACACACACACACACACACACACACGACTCTAGACAAAGGGTCAGTGCAGAGACATGAGTAGTTTGCACACCATGGGGTCTTTCACAACAGGGCTCGAACTCTCCCAAAGATTACACTTTAGCAGAGTAAACAACAAGGAATTCATTCATTCGTTCCCGGAAATTTGTAAAGAGATAAAGAATGCATCAGTCAGTCAATGAACTGGTAAATTTTCTTTCATTTTCTGCTTTCAGTATACCGCCACTACAGTTGTGATTAGAGCGTTCAATCTAATGTAATCTAATCAGACTTCAAAAGCAGTCTTTCCACAACAAACAATTCTGCATGTTATGGTGTAATTCATATTTGGGAGGAAAGAGCAGTTTGGATTTAAGGAGGATATAAAACTCAAAAGACTTATGAATGTTGTCTATGGGCATATGCCACAAATACAGTCAACAACAAATCAATGTATTAATACAGTATTTATTGACAAATTATATCAACTAACAACTCTGCATCTGAACCAATACCATATTCCAAATGAATGCATGTATTTGGATCTTTTTTCAACTCAGAAAGAACAGTAGCCAACTCTGACTCACCAGCATCAAAGCTCAAGTGAATATATACTCAAAAAAAAAAAAGAAAAAGAAAAAAAAAAAAACAATGGTGAAAAACTAATAAAGATATTTTTCACAATACAACAAAATTTTCTTAGTAACTGAAAAGGGAAAAACAAAAACAGCAAACAAAATGACAACATGCAAACAATTTTTGTTGCCACATTTCTGCTCTCTCTCTCTCTCTCTCTCTCTTTGGTAGTCCTTGGATTCATGTACTGAGAGTCATTAGGACTATGACAGAAACTCAGAAAGTCAGATATAGATGAAATGAAAAACGTGTGAATAGACAGAAAATAGCATTAAAATGAACTGGTAAACAAGTGTGGTTTATGTTTGCTTGCTGTATATACAACATATGATGCGTGCTGCGTTTTTTTTTTTTCTTTTCTTTTCTTTTCTTTTGTGAATGTACTGTGCGTGCATTGGGTTAGGTTTGAGCCATAGCAGAAAGTCACAGATATCTTATATGCAAAATGCATTTAAAACTATGTACTTCCTCATCTCTGTTTGCATTCAAAGAATATCTTTGTCTGAGGAAACCGTTTTCATATTATTTTCGGGTTGTCTTAAACCGATTCTTTGGGATCACACACTCTTCAGTAAATCTGACTGTATCTCGTGCTCGAATATCGTCTCTCACCTTGCCAGTCTACACAGCCTGAGACAGATACGAAAAAAAAACCCCAAAAAAACCTAAAATTATTAAAATATTGAAACATTTCACATAGCGCAAAAAGTGCTTGAAGACAGTCTCACACACAAATCCCGCAAACAAATCCGTAAATCTCAAAAACGACTTCTGTGGCGCTTTAGGATCATGTAAAAACTTTACGTTTTAAAGTAGTTTTACAGTCACACAAATATATATCTATAAAAAAAAAAAGTTCGTTTGCTTCCATAGCAACTGTTTTTCTCTCATCCGCTGTCAATGGGGGGGGGGGGGGGGGGGGGGAGCCAACTGCTGCCTCATTCTAATCCTTGTGTATCTTGAGCCCAGCCTACAAATTATTTGGATTTGAGAAATCAGTGTACTGTTTCATAAATTATGATTAGATGGCTTTTGGAATGCATATGAGAATAGAAAGACAAACAGGAGATGGCAAACATTGCGATCTTGTATTATAGCATCAGTGTACGAGCTGAGCCATCCCACTTATTAAGGTAATCAGTGTTCCAAACAAAAAACAACACATAATCACTCACAGAATCTCAGAGTTATTACTCTGACTTGTAATAGCACTTATTACTTCAAGATATACCCAAGGGGGAACTTACAAAGAAGCCCCTTCTCCACTCTATTCTGCAGTATCTGCTTTCAGAAAGCAGACGAGAGATTTCGCTGACAAAGTGCGTGGCTGTATTTATGCCTACTTATTTCTGCTTTCTGGTCAGCACATACTGCTGACTGGAGGAACAAATAATAACAATGTCTATTAAGACAAAGCATATGTTCTGAACAGATCTCACTCCATAAAGGTTTGGTACCATGGTACATTTTCAGGGTGCCTTTCTATATAACTATACATAAAGGCCTACTCACACAAAGATTTAATTAGAAGTCTCTGGAATGTGTTGAAATGGATACAGTATATAGTCTATACTGTCATACTGCGCTTGATTAAGCTTCTTGATTTGAGAGAGTGAGGGTTGTAGTGTTGCTCTCATAAGCACTACCCTATTGGTCTAGCAGTGTCTCCTGAGAGCTCATGTTAAAGGATATGACTACAGTAGTGTAAGGAGCATAAGCTTGGCGGTTTGTGTGCGTGCATGTGTGTGTGTGTGTGTGTGTGTGTGTGTGTATGATTGTAGCACTGGGGTCAGTGACGAAGAGCAGTGGGGGGTTTGAGGGGAGGGGGGGGGGGTTGTCTATAAGTTGCTGTTGCAGTCACGACACAGGATCTCATCCCTGTCAGGGAAAAAGCCGGCCCCCACCAGAGAGACCGAGCACCGGGAACAGGTGAAACAGGGCTGATGCCACTGTCGCTCCTCAAACGAGATATACTTTCCTCCTCCGAAACCTGAGGGATAGACAGACACACACACACACACACACAGATACACATACACATACACAGACACATAGAGACACACACAAACACACACACACACACACACACACACACACAACACACACAAACAGATAGTTAAAAATCTTAAAGACAGAGAGAGAGAGAGAGAGAGAAAGAGAGAGAGAATGATGTGATGTTCGAAAATATTTCAGGCAGTCGTAAACAGTTTCTATACCTGTGATGGGTTTGCTGCAGGCCTCACATTTCTTGGCGTAGAGATTGCCGAAGCACTTGAGGCAGTAAGGACTGTCTTCACGTGAAGTGAAATGCTGGCCAGCTAGTGGAATCTTACAGCCCGTGCATACAAAGCACTCCTTATGCCAAGGCTCATCGCGATAGGTGACACCTCCTTTAGACAGAACCTGTAACGGACAGACAGAGGGCTATGTATCGGCCACAAACCTTCAACAGCCACCTCTGAAAGGTAAAGGCAATTCAGCCAGCGACCCAGAACCAAAATTTTGTTACAGACATTGTCTGAAGACAATGCAACCCACTAATGGATCTGAAAAGTCTCCAGAGTTGTCAGCTTTTTACCACAAAGACTGCTAAAACGCAGCTGTTAGCAATTCGATGTTTCCATGCTGACATGCCATATTTGTGGGTTACCGTGAGGTTAAAGCTCCTTTGTGAATGACTGAGGCTCTTTAATGCGTCACAAATGTAAGGTCTTGTATTCTTTGGGTGTGTAGGGAACGGCCAAACCCAGATAAGGTCAATCCACTTTTGCATAATGATTAAATGAGCGCTTTCCGAAAGAAACACACCTAAATGGGAACGACACCGCTGCTAGTCAGCAGCAGCTTCCTAGGCTGACAAGCTATAATAGAAAGCTCTTTAAGCTGCTATGTAATCAGGTTATTCCAGATGACGCTGTACAGTTCCGACTTCTAAAAATACATTTTTCTATTTGAGTACCGGACACAAAAAAAGTGACACCCCACGATAATCAGCGACAAACAGTAAGGGCATAAGTGCGACAGGAAAAAAGAAAAAGAAAAAAAAAGAAAAGAAAGTGATGTCATAGCTCTAGGCTAATGGTTGAAAGACACAGAGCTTTTAATGTTTAGTTGAGTGACAGACCTGTTTGCATCGGGTGCAGCGAGGGGCGAACTTATCCTCGTAGCAGGTCACACAGTAGTGCTCATCTTTAACTGGTATGAAGGATTTGGAACCAATGGGTTGCTCGCAGCTGCTGCAGACAAAACAGCCCTCATGCCATGTGGAGCCACCGTACTCCAACTTTCTGGTTCCTGAGAGAAAGACAGAGAGGGAGAAAGGGAGAGGGGGAAGAGAGGGAGAGAGAGAGAGAGAGAGAGAGAGAGACAGACAGACAGAGAGAGAGAGAGACTATTTCAAACTACAATTTTACCACTGTAACAATTCCAGTACCATATCCTGAGGCACAAACAACCCAGCATTCAGATAAACATGAAAATCAGGACAAAGACGGTCTATTACACTTTGAATTATATCGCTCCTCGAATGACCCGGTCATTATGCAAAAACAAGATAAAGAGCGAGTGAAAGTGTGGTTGCTAAGTGACAGTACGTTGACTTGACACTATTAAGGAGCATAAGATGATTAGACGGGTGATGGCTGACCCCCATAATCCACTCAAATTTCACATGTCACAGAGATCAAAAGAACCGCCTAGAGTGCCACAAGCAGGCCCCATTAACAGGATCAGTGTAGATTTACACCGAATGCCGAAGATGGGGGACAGAATCCTCGAACTAGCTCACAGACTTTTTTTTTTTGTTTGTTTTAAAGAAAACTAAAGTTACAATAAGAGCACTCTATTCAAATGAAGTTGAAAGTGAACTGCACAACTACACTGAGAAAAAAAACCCAACAAAAAAAACCCCCTCTGAAATCCTTGAACGTTTCATCCCTTTGTGGAAGGAATTTATGTAGAAAAAGAAAAAGAAAAAAAAAAGATTTAAAAAAAAAGTTTTAAAAATGGGAATGAAGGACCATTGTCTTTTCTCTGCCCACTAAACTTCACAAACCAGCTGAGGTTCTTAACCACTGACCATGTGGATTTCTCCAAGCCATGCCTTAAAATATGTATTAATACTGAGACTACACTTACTACACTAATGCCACTAGACTAGAATATTCTAGAAGGACAAATGTTCAGTTCGATCAAGAACAGCCAATATAGCAAGAATACCTGAAGACTATGCTTGAAGGCTTCACAATTTTTACTTACTGCAAGTAAATGACTGCTAATTTCTTTTACCGCCACGAAAAACCCACTCATTTTTCCAGGAATCATTTACTATTTTATGACTTCTTTTCTGGCTGACAGAGTCCTGCTGAAATAGTTTACAAGCTTATCTCATGTTATCATGAGAGACTTGGCGGGCTGCCAGGCAGAGGGATTTGGCTGCGAGAGAGCCAGCCAGGCAAACTGACAATTATTCTGTCACATCCAGCCTTGGCACGGGTTCTCTCCCCCACTCTCTCTCTGTCTCTCCCCAACAGACACACACGCACACACACGCGCACGCACGCACGCACACACAAATTTACACCCACACACACCCATGCACACGCATGCACGCACGCACGCACGCGCGTACATGTATGCACACAGACAGACAGACATACACACACACACACACACACACAAACAGACAGACAGACACACACACACACACACACACACAGACACAGACAGACAGGCTATGACCACAAATTCACAATGCTGTAACCTCTACCCACACATTTTCCACCCTAACCACTTTTACCTTTTTGTTTTCTTTTTTTTTTAATGTTTTTTTTTTTTTTAAAGCTACCTCTGTAGCTGTGGTCATGACTATATGTCTCCTGAACAAACTAGGTTAAAATTTACAGTCTTACGGGTAGAGAACTGACATGAGAAAAAGACACCAGACGGCAGAGTGAGCGCCAGGCTATGCAAGGAGGGCTGTCTGAGGTCAGCACAGAAGCAGCACTCCAGCAGTCAGCAGTCCAAATGTGAGTCACCATTTAGAGACAGGGCGGAGGTGAACCGTACCAGGCATGACAGTCTTGTCGCAGGCCACGCACTTGGAAGAGAACTCGTTGCAGTAGCAGTCATTGCATAGCAGGGCGTCGTCCTGACTGGTGAAAGGCTCGTCGGCTAGAGAACGATCACAGCGGAAACAACGGAAACAGTGCTCGTGATAGTGCCGGTCCTCGTAAAACAGCTCCTGTCAGATCCACACACACACACACACACACACACACACACACACAACGACAATGTAAAGACACAATACACTTAAATGACCTTACCGTATTAAAACAGAGGGGGGGAAAAAAACTCACTCATTTCTTAATTTTTTTTTTTCACCATTGTGTTCCTCTCTTTAGACAACTACAATGCCATGGGTTTGATGCATTCCACTGTGATTGTGGTGGCTGAGTTTCAGCAGGCTAAAAGTTACATTTAGCATCTTTACCTGAAAGCAATATGGGAGCATATGAGGACACAGACTCATAGCTTCATTATTTCTATTGTTTTCAAGCTAAAAGGACAGCAATGTTAGAACTGAAACTTAGCCGGTGGAATGTATCAAATCCCTTAGGACAGAGATTTTTTTAGGCAAGAACATAATAAATAAATAAATAAATAAATGACTCTAAATAAATAAAGTGCCCTGTATGATATTAGAGCATAGCATTGTGGCTAAGGGAACGGACCAGTGCCAATGCAAAGGGTTAGCATTTGCTCCATCAGACAGTCATGTGTAATGCCTTAAGGGTGTTTCAGTGTTATGCTGAATTCTTTGTTTCACCAATGGGACATCAGAGATGCTCGTCAAAAGCCACACAGACTGGCCCTCAGGCCTGTGTAAAGAATGCGAACAGACGAATTCTAGTCAGAATTAAATTCAGAGCAATTTACTTCTGGAACCGCACCAAAAGTTCAGCCGTTGTCCTTCCAAATTACACATCAGATTAAGACCAGAAATGACAGTGGTAGTACACTTCCTCTCAAAACAAACAGTTGACTGTTTGGTTTTGACATTTGAGAGGAAAAGACTGTACTGGGGTCAGTGTTACATGTAAAATAGGCAAACAGATACAAATGAAACACTGAGAGAGAGTAATTTATTCTCCAAGTGCTGCAAAGCCAAGACAAATACAAGTTTTTATTTATTGTCTGGCCTCCTTCCGTGTCAATAACTCATCAGTTGCTTGCATGTGTCTGCAATGACGCTTCGTAACTGCATACTTGTTGGCTTTAGACAGAAGCAGTTTCCTCCTGATCAAAACTAGCTGTTTTCTATTTGTGTTTTTCATTAAGAATGAATTAAAAACTGACCTCAAGTCAGTTAGGGTAGTAAAAATGTCTCAGTGCAGTTTTCAAAATGCTGTCTATGTATTTTTCTTTCTGTTGTTACTTAAAATGAATTAAACTGGAATTTCTTAAGTGCATAATAGACTTATTTTATACGGTAGTCAATTCGATAACTGTACAATTACCTCTCTGTCATATCTTTAAGAGGCATTTAAATGGAGACAAGGTAGTTGAACCTCTATAAACTTCTCTAGAATAATCCCTAAATTCCACTAAACTGCAATAAAATATCAACAGCTTAATGTGGCATTAATCCAACGGTGTTAGAAATTCACCCTCGGAGATCTATAAAATGATTGGCTCACCCTGGAGTCATGGCCAATGAGCTCCTTGCATTCGTCGCAGGTGTTGGCAAACAGGCTGTCATAGCAGGGGATGCAGTATGGGTGATCCTCCGCCTGAATGTATTTTCTCCCATACAGGGACTCCTTACAGTTCTCACAGTCAAACCGCTCACTCATGTTGTTTTTCTTTTTTCTTTCTTATTCCGTTCCTAAAACAGAGGAGAGAAACATAGGGGTGTGAGAGATAAACAGATGTGAGAGAGAACGAGAGAGACAGAAAGAGAGAGAGAGAGAGAGATGAGAATGGAGATGGAGAGAGATGGAAAGAGTGACACGCAGAAAGATACAGTTCATTTAAAAGTTTGTTAACTTTTATTGTTCTGTAATGACAGCGAAACACTGGAAAAGAGAGCCGACGTTAGGCTAAGCTGTCACACACATAAGCTTTGAACATTTCTCTTATGCGAAGAAACCACGTTTCCACGTGACTTTGAGATGAAAGGATTACAGAACACCACTCACATTATGACTGGGCTATTCGTGAATGTAAAAAAAAGCACGAGATCGCTGAAGGCACAAACATTTGTCTGCTTCACCTGCAAATATTTATGAGGTAAATATTTATGTCGGGGATGCACCGACCACCTAAGGAGAAGAACAGAGAAAAGCAGAGGAGAGAACACCCCACACATGCCGTTTGTACAACGCGCTGTGTGGACAAATTTATCTCAGGGTGTTTCACTTGCAAATCCCGACCTTAATCCCAACAAAGTGACGTCCGACAAATTAACTCAAAGTAAATACATCTCGCAATTCGCTGCCCCCGTATGCAGCCATATCAGCATAAACACATAAACTTCGCACACAATCCGCACACTAACAAGCTTTTAACTTAATCATACAACTCCAAGAGGATGAATGTCACAAAATAATATTGTTCCAGGGTTGTAACAACGTTATCGGGTTGCCTAAACATGACCAAAAAGTTGGAAAGGGGCCGTATGATAAGTGATCCTACACGGTGCCAGGGCTGGCCTGGCGGATCCGTTTTCACCTCCCAGAAATAATAATCATACACCATTAAAATAATGAACAAGTCTCCAAACTCTGTTTGTGCTGCCTGTCTTACACCCACTGCCATACACACACACACACACACACACACACAAAACCAGAAAGATAGTGTAATCGCAGCACTGTGGATGAAAGGAAAGCAACCACATTTTCTCATGTTTCCTCTTTCTCTCAGTTCCTTGGTAGACAAAGGCTGGAATGAATGTGGGTGTGAATCCTTAGATAAAAAGAAGAAAAACCATATCTTCCTTTAAGTTCATAAATAATCATCTGACAAGCTTTGCCTGACATGACACCACTTAGCCTCACCGGGAAGCGCCTCAAAGCACTTATTTGAACTAGATGCAGTCGTAAATTAAGGAGCATTAACACTAAACGCTCCCAGTGGCCCCTCAGCTGCCCCTGCTTCACATCATTAGAAACCCCACTAATGAGGGAATCAAAAACCCCTCTGCCCTCAGGATCCATCCAGGTCCTGTTACACACAGCAGGACCTGTTCCACAGCGCATTGCCAGTGTGGTCTTATTATTCTAAATATCCGTGTTTTTTTTTGTTTTTTTTAAATTCAGCCTCTGATAACCATCTCCTCGACGTTTCTGACTGAGACGTACAGAAGAGAGTAGATTCACTCCGAAGGATTTTCATTTCATCAACCCTATGACCATCAAGATTTCTTCTCTGGGACTCAGTACTGTTGTCCAGCTTAGATACGTCTTACTTTTTGACTGTGTGCAGAACTGAAGCCAGATCTGATCCATCCAGCCAGATTCGGAGTGCTCCAACCCAGCATGATAAACAAACAGGAGAAGACATCATAAAATAAAGAACAGAGGATCTCATTATGATATCGATATCATCAGTGCCCTATATCTATATCAATATCCACTAAAACATACTGTCCATATGCCAAAGACAAGTATTTAACTTGTAATAGAAATGCTATAATTTGATACCGATAAGCCTTGTGTGTCTAAACAAGTGACAGTTTGTTTGTTGAACCTGGACAGGTTTGGTAAGGACGCCCTGGCACTCTCATTACTACAAAGCAATACAGACAAGCCAAGGCTGCTCCCACATCCTCAATACAAGTTTATTTAGGGTCTCTGGGGAGATGTGGGCATAAGTTAAAATAACTTGCCTGCTAGCAATCATTAAAGATTAGGTAGCACCAAGCCCTTCCCCAGGATAGATGGGAACCTTATGCCTGCTGAAATTCCAAAGGCCGATATATAAATATATATATATATATTTTTTTTTTTTCGAGGGCTAGGGGTTGTTTTCACTTCTCTATGCTTAGTATTGAAAACATCGTACGAGAACAGCTAGAGCAACAAACAAGCGGGAGAACGAGCGAACGGCTGGGACAGGGAGAACGAGCCTCTGGGCAGGCAGCGAAGGACCCTGGCTCTCAGAGCAAAGAGCATGACGTCATCGTTGACCGGAGGGCTCCGAGTTGAGAAGTGATTGAACCCAGAAGCTGGGAACGCAGAGTAAACTCCACCCCCCACCCCCCCATCCCACCTCCCACTGCCCTACGTTCCCTACGATAACTAGAACTGGCTTTGACCAAAAACTTGGGGGTGGGAAGAACAAGCAACTGTTTCTCACCAGACCAGATCAGGGCCTAACAGTGCCTACTCAAGATGTGTAATTCCGCTGCCCCCCCCCCCTCCTCCTCCACATGAGGTGTTTGGTGACTAAAACCAAATGATTAGTGGTGCAAAGCATACATTCATATCAAAAGATCCCCTCAGAGTTCAGGGAGGTCCAAAGGACCATGGTAACAAAACCGTGTTTATACAATCATGTCTGTAGTGTGAATTCTTTGGTACTGGGGTCAGAAAAAAAAAGAGAACCTAACAGAGCGTGCGTTGGCGGTGTCACAACTCAACCAGGGGAAATACCATAAGCCTTACTATGAACGGGAGCCAAACTCATAAATACTTGGCTTTGGCTATCATATCTCCTCCTGAGCTAGCTATCACAAGCTCTGCAGAGGGTACGTCAATCTTTTGGCGGACAGTCTCCAGAGACTCCGGGGTGAACGGCAAGGCCCACTGTGGCATGTTTGAGAAGGAGGGAGTAAATCTAGACACGTCCAGCGCCTTCGGGCCCGGTCCCTCGGCTCCGGTGCCTTGCTCCAGACAACAGCGTTTAATCCCCTTGCCCAAACTGGCCTCATGCTCTGGTTCACTTTAAACGGGGCCGGCCTCGCTCCCCGCTGGGAACTTGACCTGCGCTCTTCCTGTTCCTGGGGCCCAGAGAGGACTCTGCCCGTAAAATGTCTGTTTGGGTAAAAGGACACAATGCCTGCCCACCATGCTACTGGCACTGAATGGTTACACACAAATCATTAAAAGTGCGACAGGACTTTGAAAACACAGTTGTAGTTTTTTTTTTAAAAAATGGCAACATCTGGGCATGGGGCAAATGGCAAATACGTTGGCACTGAACTCATCTCATGGTTTTGAGAAGGCCTACACACTTAGAAGAGTTAATATTGGTTTACATTAGGGCCTAAGTAATGGTACTATAAATACAACTAGAGGTTGTTACTCCCAGTACAGAAAGTGCAAGACACATTTATGGTCTTCTGGAGTTTATGACAAGCTGAATACATGACAGGGTCTGCGGAATATTATTTATCATTAATTAGCTTGTTATGACAAACACAATATTCATGTAAACATGGACCCTTATTTGTTTCAGATTACACATTAAGAAATAGCTGAATGCCATTGTGACTCAGCAGCATTGAGCCAACCTGACAAAAACAAGATAGCCCTGCCTCTGATGAAGTGCAGCTTACCGACTCACAAATGCTCTACGGAAAGACGGGACTTTTGCTGGGCTTTGATGGTTTTCACACAATGCGAGAAACACGGAAAAGAAAAAACTAAATTCAGATGTTTTGGGGGGTAGCCTTTGAAAGGCGTTGTGGAAGAAAAAAAAAAACAAAAACAAAAAAAAACAGGAGTTTGCCCAACCTCTCTGATACGTCCTGTGTGTCTGCCAGGGCTGGAAATATCTGCCTCACAGTCTGTGATTCTGTGCATTCTCGCCTTTGGCAACTCAGCCATATGCTTAAGTCAGCAGATTAAAAAATGTACCATTTCTAAAAAACATTCCAACGTACTTACGATCATTAGGCAAACTGTAAGCTTGAGACTGCAGGCCTTCTTTTCTTCTCCACATTGAAGACTAAAGCAAGACGATTGTAAATAAGGTGTAACCAGATCTTTGTCAAACTGACACTGGTATAAGTGATAGTGATGAGAGAGGTGGAGCAGAAGGTGAACTGGGTGTAATGTTTCAATAATGACTGAAAAAAAAAATCAGTTTTAGATGTGTCTCAAAGTGAACTGTAGTCATTGAATTCTATTTTTAAGTCAAAGACGCAATCTTAGATCAGGTACATGGCTAAGTCTCACCTAGACTTTTGTCTCTGTACATTTCTAGTGTGGCTTTGTTGTTTTGCATATAGACTTTCTACAGATAGATAGATAGATACATATAGAAGAAAATATAAACGCAAATGAACTGTACAGAATTACTACGACGCCACTTTCCATAACCAAAATGTCAGCGATTTTGGCCCTCAAAGTGACTTGGCTGAAAAAAAAAAAAAAAAAAAAACCTCTATGAACCCTTATGAAGTCTCTTTTTTCTGCTTTTTAAAGATAAATCTTGAAAAATCCTTCCCTGACACACGTTACATTATCACGTTACGTTTGCTGCAAAGCAAACTCCAAGGCTAGACAGACAGCTTCGGCTGAGTTCATATGTGTGTCAGCTGTGTCAGTGTGCAGTGTGTTAATGGGTGAGATAGAAATACTAGCCACAGAACTCCAATTCCCGTCTACTTGTATCCACAATCTGGACTATTGCGTAGTTCATATGCTCTATAAATCTGGCCAGTAAAAAATGTTGACATCCTGTCTATTGGATGGTGGCTGATTTTCGCCAACATTTATACTATCAGTAAGCTTGCTATGAGGCATTGCGGAAATGGCTAATATTCATTTGTTCGCTACAACTCAGCCCATTTGAAGATACCGCAACAGAGTAAAGGAATGAGAGACAGAGAGGGGGGAAAAAATACAGGAGAGTGCAGTGGAGACAGCGAGGGTGACAGAAAGAATCTTGGAAACCTACGACTGGTCCTGAATCAGAAAAAAAAGGTCAACGGAAAGAGTGCATTTGGATAAACAGGCACAGCAGCAAGTTGTGATCAGCCTGCCGTGGACTGTATTAAGCTCTCTGGCTGATTTACAGGGAGGTTTGTATCTAAAACAAACCACCGAAGTACAGAAATACATCACATGATGCAGGTTTCACAGGATGATCAGGTGAAGAATACAACAGCTGCCTCGGCCTAAGTCAAAAGATGAATCGCGTTATATCTTATATTATAACATTATATAACACTTGACTTGGTTGTAGAACTTCATGGAATTGATTTTCATTTCCTGTAATTCCAATTGAACTCCAAATGATGTGAGTTCTACATCCACTTCAGGTTCTAAAAAGTGAATTGGAATTAACCGTGACTTTTCACTTCAGTTTAGAATAGATCCTAACCCTGGTGGCAAACAATGTATTTATTATGGTTTTCTGATTTCTACAATGCACCTCAGGTCTGTGCATCTTCTAGTCTCTTCCATGTCTTCCCTTACAGTACATTGCTATTTTTTCTTCTTCTGGGAAAAAACATCCCAATTATTACCCAGGGGGTCAAAAAACTTCCAAACAGTATGGAGTGTGTGCTAAAGTGATAGGTTCCAGACATACAATCAGGACGTCATCTGGTGGAGGACATGCAGTGACAACGAAAGGGGGGAAAAAAATAACACACAGGAGGATGAATAAGTGCACTTGATACTCTCACTTGGGGTTGGCTCCTATGCTATCAGATGCAGTCAAATCAGAGGAGGAAAGCAAGAGGGAACAAGAGAGGGAGTTGTATCATAGGAAGACGCGAGGTAGTTGTTTACAAAAGACAGATAATGACCAACATTTAAATATTGTGCATACAAGACACAAACTCATCTACACAGCGTCTTTATCCATTCTCCAAATGAGAAAAACAAGAAAAACCCTCTTTGTGTAATTAGTGACACATACAGAAATTAGATGATAGTTCTTCTTCTTCTACTTCTTCTTCAGCTCACCTTCTTAGTTGCAAATTTGTAAGAATCAGAGAGAATCAGTCCTGTTATGAGATGTTTCTTTGGCTAAGAGTGTAGTAGCCAAGACCTGGAGTTAAGTGCTTACACAATGATGTTCAGTCTGTGTTCAGTACTGTTTACTCTCTTCAGCTGGTATGGGGCCATGGCTTGGACTCAATACGTAAACAATCTCTTGGCTCTGGTTTTACAATTGACATCTTCCATGGTTTTTTTTTTTTTTCCCCCCCTAAGTGGATGAGGTTGTTGAGAGCAACTGCTGTGCCTTACATACTCTCCTTCGCTACTCACAGAGCACAGTGTAGCAACCCCAAATCCACTTTGACAACAGCACTACTCAGCACTGAGGTTTCAAGAGGGTTTAGTTCGCCTTCAAAAACGATTTTCGGTGCAGAAAAGCCAAAACCGTAGCATAACGTCGCACAGATGACTGTGTTCATCTTTTTTTTTTCCTTTTTTCTTTTTATGCACACGCACAAAAAGAGCAGTTTCACTCCACCCTTTAAAAAAGAGACACGTAAAAGAGAGGGTTTCGGTGCAATTTGCAATCTTAATAACAGAATGTAACTCATTAACTTTATGGACACAAAACCATACAACAAACAGGTGCTTTTGCCTGGCTAAACACAGCTGGTCCTGTTTGCAGGCTCTGAGCCAATATAGCTTTTTTTGGGGGATTTGGGGGAAAAAAAAAGAGAGAGAGAGGGATGGGCAGAAAAGCAGATGTAAGAGAGTCAACTTGTAATTCTCACCATGCCAATAAGTATAGACTGGTATAGGGGGAGAATACCATAGCTGACTACAACGAAGGTGAGCCTTGTAAACATCAAGGACATAGAATGAGTACCTGTGGAAGGGGCAGTCTCAGATAACAATGTAATTTGTCATTATCTGGGCTTTTAACAAGCACAAAGGGTTTTAGGTATCCCCCCCCTCCCTCCCTTTTAGAGTGTCCCACATAACCGCAGACCTACAGAAGAGTACTGGGGAACCGCTCCGGGGCGAGAAAGATCTGTGAACCATCATCCTATGCAGAGGCCTCAGTTTTTCCCCCCCTTCATCCACCAAAAAAACCTAAGGAATGCCTTCACTGCAGCCTCCCACCAGGTCAAGCCATACAAAAGTATAGAGATCTCTGCCAAGCTAGCTCTAATGAAGCCTAAACCATCAGACACGAAAAAGAGGGCAAAGGGAGTAGCAGAGTCAATTACCGAGGCCTCAAAGAGAGCATTAGCGGAGCTAGTTCACCATGTTTAAAGAGATATTACAGGCCCTGGGGGAAGAGAGAGAGCTGAACGTTTTACAGGGATTTCACAGTAATTTCCAGCACTTTATTAGAAAGGTAGTGAACCAGAAGAGGAAAAATAGCCAGTGCAACACTCAGAAATAATGATTATGATCATAATCTATTTCCCACAGCTCCGGTAATAAGGAGACATCTCTGTTGGAATGGGCTGGAAGCACATCGGGATCTGGAATGTGTGTATGGCATCGCACATACAAATCTGTTTGAAAAACAAATGAACAAAAAAAGGAAAAAAAAAATTGTTGTTGGGCTCACTTTGCAGTTTCACCGATATCTCAAAAATATGTCCTTCATCATAAGCAAAGACAAGTGTGAAAATACATGCACTTCAATATTTGCATAAGTGCAGATGGTCAAAACAGGTCTTGCCTACATATTTCTTACTTTAGAAGAGAAAAAAAAAAAAAAACCTGCCATACATTACAATTTCACATCTGGTTTCCATTGACTGAGGTATGCAGTCAACTCCAGTGTGCCAGAGTATGCTTTGGAGAGTCACAGCCTTAAGAACGCAGGAAAGACTGTCCTCTCCTTTTCTCTGCTGTGGTATTTGTCGGCAAAAGCATAGCAAGCGAACGAAATTGGGGTGGGGGGGTGCAGGAAGAAGAGGGAGGGAAAAAAAAACGGTGGGGTTGATGGAAGATTAAACGAAATCACATTAGGATATTGAAAGAATGATGAATGATGAACAGAACTAAGAACTGCTAAGTGTGTGTGTGTGTGTGTTTGTGTGTGTGTGTGTGTGTGTGTGAGAGAGAGAGAGAGAGAACTGGGACAGCTGGGGGTCTTTGCCCTGAAAGGAAGATAGTTGGTGGGAGGGTGAAAGGGGAGGGGGGGGGGGGGGGGGCACTGTACAACTGAATGACACTGTATTATTTCTCCCAGAACAAACAAACAAGAACCTAATCCCACGAGCCCCCTCTCTCCTCTGTTTCCCACTGACCAAATGGCGCAGATTTATGACCAAACATGGCCATCACGTCACTGTCCTCACACCATGATCGGCTGTCTGTCGCCAGACAGCGTGGCTCTTTCATCTTTTGGAAAACTGAGCCCCCGAAAATCAGATGGGGTACAGGTGAGCTCATCTGGCTTTGAATGAATGTAGCCATAGAAGAAGAAGGACAAGAAAAAGAAGAAGAGGAGGAGGAGGAAGAGGGAGAAAAGAATTTAACCATATTTGCAGCGTTTCAGTTTGAATCAGTTTGGATTGGCTAAGCTAACCTGTTAAATACATTACAGGATAGCTAGTGTCTTTCTCACGGTCGCTCCGTATCACGTGATTTTGACCTGGGATTAATCCTGCACTAAACATCCATCAAATCAGATGATTTGGGCCACTGAACGTGACTGCTCTCGGTCCAGTCCTAGGTTTTCCAGGGAAGAATCATGACTGGAGCTAAGCAGAGGTTTGGCATGATGCACATCAGTAGTCTGGACTAATTCCTTCCCCATGCTGTCCTAAAAAGCCGTACAAAGCGGCGGTCTTGCAAATCCATGCAACATTTTGTACTCCATTTCCTGGGCTGCTATGGCAGAGGAAAGGCTATGCTACATAGCACAGGAGAAAAAAAAATCCACAGAACACTTGTTTTCTTGGCATTTCGCTAAATATAGTCGTTCTCGAAAACCAAAGCTACCCATTTCGCCGAAAAGAGAAAAAAAATCTCACCCTTTCGGCACAGTCAAAAAAAAAGTTTAAATCTGGTTTAGGAGGTGACAAGGAACCATACTGGAACATTAAGCTGGGGACGTGGTTGGATTCCATATTTAGCTTTGATTGAGCAACTGTATAATTGCAGAGCCTGACTACATCTGCCCAGTTATCCTGGGAAGAGCCTCAAGGAAAACAACCCTCCATCATCCCTCTCTTCTTTTCCACTCAGTTTAAAAAACAGGCTGTGAGAAGCCTTTCACCATTCCTCTCTTCAAGGTCAGCGGGGTTGAATCTATGGGCGTAAAAAGCACGGGTAAAAAAAAAAAAGAAGTAAGCCAAAGGCTTTTGAAAAAGTATGTATGTTTGGCTATATTCTCTCTGAGAATGAGCTCAATATCCCTTCACTGGCCATTCTCAGGCTCCAGAACAGCCCAGAGAAGTTCAGAGGAGAGTGGCTGTTGTATAAAAGTAGTAACTGTCAGTTTTATCTTTGCCGCCATTTTAGTTGTCACTCTGACAGCTTCCTCCCATTGTTTATAGTTCCTCCCAGACACAACTGCCTTGCCTGGCATGCAAGAGTGGTTTGTTATGTCTGAATCGTCAAGGCTCTTTTTAATGTGGATTTCAATGATGGCGCTTTTTTATTTTTGTACAGTCCGCAGTGAGAATGTAAGAATGTGAGTGAGAATCAGAGTGAGAAAAATGAGAAGGAGTTTGATTGTTCTGATATCATATTCTTCAAATGTGATGAATAGAACATATGTCAACACAATGTTAATCCGAAGCTAACATCAACATTTGTATGCAGATCTGAACACAAACGAGGACATTAATAATAAAAAAAAAAAAAAAAAACCCATCAGATTACAGATCAAGCATCCCTCTAGAACTGACCTCCTTCATTGAACAATCACCAACATGTTTTCAAGCTCGTATTCTATCTCTGTGCATACATCTGAAAGAGTGTCATCTACTTTTAATATTTCATCTCCTCATAAAACTGCTCGCCTGCTCCAAGACAGTTGTAATATGCAAACAAATGGCATGGGTATTGAGCACTGCAAGCACAGAGCAGATACCGGCATCGAAAAGAGAAACCGCTTGGCCCTCTTTGAAGCTGAATCTGATGCTGATTCTGGTAGCCATAAGGCCAGGAGTTTATGACTAAGCCGTTACCGCAGGGAGCACGCAGTTCATTTCCCATGTGGTCCGCTTGTGCCTGGTTTCTGATGCATAAGCATTAATAGCAATAATACCAGAGACAAGGAGCCTGCTCAGCAGTACCTTCACCTGACAACGGCCACACGCAATCATAAGCTACCCACAACTGCAAGCAATTACCAGTCCCACATTTGACCAATCCTGTTTGGCCACTGTGGCTGTAACTGACCTTTAGGTTAATGCGTCAGGACATGTGGTAAACCTACGCGTGCTCTGCCCTTCCAGGCCCGCCCCCCTTTCCCCCACCCCCCCACCCTCATGGCACCATGAAGGGAAATAAGCTCAACAGACATTGTTACTGCTGTATGCAAATCCTGAAAGGCAAAAAGGCAATGCTTTCGCTAACCAAACCCGTCAAATTCACATTGTAACTTAAAACTTTTCGATGTTCTTACATAACGTGCAACGTATCGAAAAAGCGTGTGCCGGGTGAACAGGGTGGAATGAACGAGGGAGGGACACTGAAAGAATGAGTGCAAACTTTAAAGGTGTTTATAGCCTCAGGTGCATAGTTCTGTTTCGGTGTCTGTGGTCTCTGTTACAGCACATCTCTCTCTCTCTCTCTCTCTCTCTCACAGTCCTGCAGGTTTCTATGAAGCACTGTTCTGTATTGACTTGCAGTACGGGCCAATGCAGAACAAAACCGGAAAAAAAGGTCTTCTATTCGCATGCTCTCTGTTGTTGTGAGCTGTTTATTCACTCTGCACACATCACTCCGCGTGCAATCACTCCAGCGCTCTCTCTCTCTCTCTTTTTCTGCCTTCCTGCCCTTGGCAAGGCAAAAAGTTAACATCATATATTCCTGAAAACGTGATGAAATTGTGCCAGGGGGGAAATGACGGGAATGAATAACTATTAGAAGTCATTTCCAGCATTTTTAGTTTTCCTTTTTTTTCCCTCCTTTTTTCTCCCCGTTTACGACTCCTCTCCTTGGAAACGCGTAAACAGTACCCTGATTCCTAAGCACCATAAAGCATCCAACAGTGACGTTTGACTTCGACATCTGAGTTCAACATGGGCAATACATGGAGTTCTGCCTGACATGCCTTCAGTTAGACAACTCTTAAAACACAAAATAACTCAAGCAGAACGCATCAAAGCTTAACTCAGTATTTAAATGTTTACACCTCAGATTAAAAGACTTGCCGTAAGCGTTGCACTGCCAAGTCCGATATTTATAAAGAGTCTATCTTCTATGTAATTATAGTGACAAAACTCTGGAGGATCTTGGTCACAACCTGTAGATTAGAGACATAAATATGGTCTTTGGCGCAATGAGATGTCATGCAAAAAACTATCTCGACAGTAAAGAAGAGCTGAATGAGAAGATCCCTGGACTTCCTTTTACAAATCAACATTTTCCAGTCATTAAAATGTCAGATGAGTCTTTTTCTTTGTCCTGATTTTTGGCAGTGTGACGGCATGCGGGCCAGCTTCCTGCTGGACACTGACCAATGACTACACTGACCGAGGTCATTTTAAAATGTGAGGCTCTCATGAAGATGACCATAGTGAGAGATAGAGAGATTTTCTAGAGAGATCTCAGATGTGCTTGAGATTCATCATCAGCTAGACACACACACACACACACACACACACACACAAACACAAACACATTCTAACACTCAGACAAACATATACATGCAAAAAGGACTATTTCCAACCCTATGTTTCAAATGATAGGAAGTAAAAAGAGGAAATGGTTTTCAAAAAAAGAAAAAGAAAAGAAAAGACATATACCGTCACTTTGCCCTTGCACAAGAAGCGAAAGACATCAAAATAAACGCTCCGGCTGCAAGAACAACACAAGGCGACAATAGCTAACTTGTTCAGGAAGAGCAGACGCTAACAGCAGCTGCACACACACACACACACACACACACACACACACACAGAGCACCCGCTTGTTTAACTCTGGGGGGTTTTTTTTTGGTGACTTCCTTTTGAGTACCATTATTACTAATAATCCTCTACTGCTCTTCTCATAATGAAACCGACTTCAGATAAGATCAGCCACTGGATACATTTCGGAAATGAGTTTCAAATAAATTTGTCAGTCCTGACCACTGATAACTTCTACCGTTCAGAACAAAACATGAAGCTCCTGAAGTAGAAATTTTGAATGCAGGAAGATCTAGAGAGTAGAAAATTAATTAGCAACATTAGAAGCTGCTATTTTACCAAGGTTGAGTGACTGTACGCAAAGACAACAGCATTCCAATGTCATTACATAGACATCAGTGCAGCACTAGTGCAAACAAAAGCAGGCAGTTTCAGACCAATGGGAGGTTACGTAAAAAGCACACACACACACACACACTCACTCTTACACGCACACACACACACTCACTCTTACACACGTGCACCCACACACACGCGGGCTCACACACACACGCGCGTGCGCGCACACACACACACACACACATCTTTTTGAAGTGTATTTTAAGAAAAAGTCCAGCGCAAAAGCCTCACAAAGCTTGCATTGCCATTGGGAATTTGGCTTGGACTTAAACATGTCTCCCCCCTTGGCCTTTTTTTACGACTCTCCCCAGACTCATCAAAAAGGGACCACCTCCCCTCTCTTCCTCTTGCTTTCCTTTTCTCTCTTGCCACGTTTCTTTCTAACCTTCCAGAGGAATACGACGGGGGGGGAAAAAATGTCACATGCTGTAAATAGAGCCCTAAGGAGATGGCCTGGCTTGCTCGTTTTAGCAGAAGGCCAGATACGAGCTGATGAATTGCCACAAAATAAGCGAGTGTATATATGAATGCAAACGGCTGTGGGGGTCAGTGACCTCGTGGGTGTTTTTTTTAAACCGCCTCCCTCCATGCGGCTGGAGGTAGAAGCAACGCACTGAAATGCAGAACACAGGCCACGCGGCAGCTGGAATGAGCTCACTTCAAAGGTGTCCATAAATCAAACTGCCATGCCAGGACTTATACCCCCCCCCTCTTCCCCACCCCCCAAACACTTCATTCCACCCCAAACCCCCCCCCCCAAAAAACACCCTCCATTCCCCGTAACCACCTCTGTCGTCCTCCGGTCTTAGACACTAGGCCATGAGTGTGCCAGTGAGGGAAAGAGACATTACCTCATGGACACAAAAACCCAGGCTCCTGCAGCATACGCCCGTAACTAAACAGTCTCCCAAATCCCCCGAAAAAAAAAAAAAAAAAAAAAAAACTCTTTCGCCTCACGCCATATGCTTCCAGATCGTTCTGCGGTGGGTCCTCAAATCATTGCTCCATTCTGAAGAAATACGCAAGCGTCATCAAAAGCAAAATAAATAAACAAATAAATGCTTTGCGACATAAAAGAAAGAGACATTGCAAAAGAACATTTTTTCCCAAGCACCTAATCTAATATCAATAAAATACCAGGCACACCTAAACAAATTGAAGGAGTGTCTCAGTTTCGTTCAGTAACAGATTACATCACCTTAAGGCTGACTTATTTATCATAAGTACAATAAGTAAAATTAAATATTCCGGATGTTACTCATGACCCCTAGGTGATTTGTTATTTTTTAACAAGGGGGTGGGGGCGTGGCCCTATGGTCACTGACACTACTCTATAGAGTATACAGGAGCAGGCAGGTTAACAAGGGGGACGCATTTTGGTCATTTTGCTAACAAGGGGAATAGCATCCCCCCTCATCCCCCTACAAATCACCTACTGCTCACGACTAAAATCATCCGATTAAAAATTGTGGTATTTGCGGGTATGGAACACCACCTCCAATGCAGAGTTTCCAGGACTCACAAAGCCTTGAGGTGCTACTGCAGTTGTTCGTAGTGTTTGCAGCTTTTGACTTTGCCTAGAGAGAGAGACAGTACCGCCATCCATCAGCTTCTTATCTTTCCAGTCACATGGCATGGTATCTCTTTATCATGCAGCCATGCAAAACACTATTTGTCTTCAGCACTTGATTCACTGCTAGTGACAAGATGCAAACGCTGTTTTTTGTTTGTCTTTAACTGCGAGAGACTAAGGTAGCCTGGTAAACACAGATAACGCAGCTAAATTATGTGTAATCAGAGGTGTCCGTCTATCTCTCTTAATCTATTCCACATCCATCCATCTCACTGAGCTTATTTTAATACTTCAGTATCGTTTTTTTTTTGCAGCCATATAAGATCTATCCTGTTTTTGTCTGCAGCTTTCTTCTCTCCTTCCACGTACGCAAGTCCTGTTGTTCCGCTAGCTGAGAAAAACCTAGCTCGCTTTACATGCCAAACCGGGTGCTTTGGTGTGCTGGTTCGTTTTAAAGGCAGAGCGAAATGACAGTGGAACAGTTCTCCTCAGATAAATGAACACACTGACAGCCAAGAAGACCAAAAGCCAGACATAAAGACACCAGTTTGAGGTAGCTCGTGGCGCCACGTTCGCCGTGCTGTTTTTTCAAACTCTCCTTATCAATCATGTGGAAATGCTGATTTTGACAAGCTAGGTGTCTATTAAGGGAAGGTACTACAGTGTTGATTCTCAAGCCACGTTGCCTAATCACACACTTTGTCCAACCTCCCCCCCATTATGGGTGCATTCAGCTTAGTCTTAACAAAGCCTGAAAGCGTTGCCAAAAGAAAAAAAAGTCGTCCTGAAAAGGACATGCACAAACTCTAACACGTTGAACAGAGGCATGCTAACATAACTAAAATAATATATTATGTGACTGTTTTCTTGGTTGGTGCTTGGAGGGGCACCTTTGATCACAAATGCAGCGTCAGTGTCAAAGACTTCAACACGTTTTAAAGGGTTTTCCTTTAAGTCGTTTAAATAACCCAAAATGGAGAAAAAGAATCGAGTCCTTTCGGTCCTGATGGACGAGGGTTTCATTTTTTCGGAATGAGGTAATGCCAGTGATGTCACCACTGGCCTTGCGCTGCAGTTTCCCACTTTTCTAGCTCTTGTTTTATTTCATCATTTATTTCATTATTCATTTTCCTCAACTGAATGTGGTTCCGTTTGATGTCAAAAGCTTTTGCCAAAGACTCAGCAGTTACAAGAGGCAGCCTTGGGATGTGTTGAAACCATAGCCTGGTGTTCGTCAAGCAACAAAGACCAACTTGCTGAGAACAATCTCCCAGATGAAGGGTATTCACAGGACACCAACAATATGCTGATGTTGATTTCTTGATTAAAAAATGCCTGGCCACACATTTTCTCCTGTTCCCCCTTTTGAGTACACTTACGTTAGTCTGAACAAAGACTAAAAACAGAGATGTAAATTCATCGTCTGTGAGTAAATGCTAATTCTCTTGCACAAAGGTATACTAAGATGATATATGTATATCATGTGGCACTGTTTTCTTTATGGACAGTCTTATGGAGTGTAGGTGTCTCCGTGTGGTGGTTTATGATGGCACTGGTGTGTCGGTTTGTAAAGAATCACCTATTAAAATGTGTGTTGATTAACAGTAATGGTGAACGTTTTTCCTCCCATTAAAATGATGAGCGTAAGGTCAGCATTCAGTCGGAGGTTAGTTTTGGAGCAAATAGATTCTATGACCAAAACGAAAATACAATTTGAATCTCTTCCATCACAAACTGTGATTTAATCATCACTTTGGGTGGCACAATATGACAAGAAGGAAAAAGAGAATACTTTTATTTAAGGCCCTACAGGAGAGAGACTACAAGACAAGATAGAAATTCTGAGGTCCAAACAGACAAAAACAACAGGCTGGCTTTGATGGCCCTTCAAGAGAGAGACTACAAGACAACAGAGAATTTCTGAGGTCCAAACAGACAAAAACAACAGGCTGGCTTTGATGCAAGGACTCTTGGAGCAGTCGGCACTACAAAATGTGCGAGTTCACTGTTCTTTTCCTCCAGTTGTGATCAATTTCCTTAAAAAGGACCACGAGATCTCCAGTAAAAGCTCATCCTCTCTTCCTTTGGGCAGACAGATTAAGAGCAGAAAACAGAGAAAGAGTGACTTTTTTTTTTTTTAAGATCTCTCTTTCGCAAGCTTGAAAAGCCACATAAGTAAAACAGAATTGTCTGCTGAAAGTTCTTTGTTTTGACAGCTTAGTTGATGGCAATGTCTAGGAGCAGTGACCGTATTCTTTAAGTCTTGTTTGTGACGTCCCTCCTTTTACAAAAGCTCCCTTTGCTCCTGTTCCTCCCCTTAACAGCCTCTCCTGGCCTGGCAGACAGCGTCAGAAAAAATCCCCGTTCCTAAACGCTCATCCAAACCCCTCTGCACTAAATCACCTTCCACTCTTACATCCATTCGTCCTCTAGCCTTTTATAGACAAGCCAAGGACACTTTCTCCCTTTTATGGGCTCCGGCGGGCGGCAAAGTCAAAAGGCCTGGAAGCTTCTCTTGAAGGTGCTCCTACAAAAGAAGTGATGAAGACCAAGAGTCCCACTCCTCATCAGTCTATGGAACACTGCAAGGTCCTCAACAACCCCCCCTGCCTCCCACTTCTCCAACTTCAACACCCCCCCCCCCCCCCCCCCCAGCCCCATCTCCAGAACATGGTGCATCACTGCCAAGCTTCACCCAGACCATGCCAATAAACACTGAAGTCAGTGTATGTTGGACTTGAGAGTTTTGGTCTTACGCGCTGTTATTTATGGTCTAGTGAGCGAAATGTGGCTCTCGCACCTTATTCCTCAAAGCACATCCGGCCTGTCTCAGCCTGCTGCATTTGAAGTGCGTTCATCCTCTTCAGCTTCATGGCTGAGAGGTGGAGAGAGATAGAGAGAACAAGTCACTCTCTCTCGTAGCGAGAAGATCCAAGATAAGGAGTCACATTCTTGATCCTTCACCAGTTCCATCATGTGGATAAAAGAGGGATTTAGTAGTGTTTGCTCAAAAAAAGGGGAAACATCGCGCACACAGCTATGCACCAAATAAACACTGTTAAAAAATTTAACGGGAAAGAAAAAACAAAAGACACAATTGTGAAGTGGACGATCCGCAGCTTTCTCATGCATTCTTCTAAAGACTCGTCTTCAAACTAACTCAGTCAATCCATAGTGCCCCATTAAAGTTTCTGACAGTTTGACTGTTCTTTCAAAGGTACAGGCCTCCGAAAACATCAACAAAACAACAAAAAAAAAAAAAGAAAGAAAAAGATTCATATGTCGTCAAGGAGAAATTCACACACGCGCACACCCAACGGAAAACGCAAAAAAACAATCCAATTGCCCCCTCATCTCCCATGATGTCACACTCATTAAGTCTCATGCTTTGCAGATGTGGAGACTAATTAAACTCTGGGACATAATCAGCGTTAATGCTCTACTCTTGGCACTCTTCTCAGTGTGTGTGTGTGAGAGAGAGTGAGTGAGTGTGTGTGAGTGAGAGAGAGAGAGAGAGAGAGAGAGAGAGAGAGAGAGAGAGAGAGAGAGTGGGAGAGTGTGCTGAGGGCATATGGGCAATTTTATTGAGACAAGCAGCATTGATGGTGGTATTTTGGAACAAACAGCGGGGATTCTTGCTTGAATTGCTCTCTCAAGACGTCACAACCTGAGTGAAGTTCCAGTTAAAGCATTTGTGCAGATGGACACAAGTGTCTCTCCACCACATCCAGACAGTTTTAATTAGGTGAGCTGAAACTCTTGTACAGCTTTGGCATTTCATTCCAAATTGTGCATAATTACATTAACTGTAACAGACAAACATGACAGGAAAGGAGAAATAGGGGAAAGATTACAACATATTGTAGTCTGTTTCCTTTCTAACAAATAATCAGCGTGATTATGGGTCAAAGCGGTTGACGTGGCAACGGTTTTAACGGGAGGGTTCCGTCATGAGTCAAGTGGATTGTTCAAGTTTGTTAAAAAGATGAACAGTAATCATCAACATATGAGCAAGAGCATAATGAAGCGGGGTCTTTGACGGAGAAGACACGAGTTCACGGCGTCACCGGACTTCCACGGGATCGCCGCTGTCCTTTTTGACTAAACATGAGCTCCCCCTCTAACCCCCTCCAATCAAAATAACACTGATAAGCCAAGAATGTGAATCTGTGAAAACAGTCCACTGCGTGTGTTGCTGGGGCTTTGACTGGGTAGTAGCACCAGCGTTGTGTCTGTGGGCTTCCCTTTGGGAGTAATGTTGTTTCTTTTCTCAGTCATCTAAATCAGCTTCGTAGCACATTTCAGATCTAATCCAGCGCTCGCGCAGCTAGTTCTACGTAGCCTCAGATCATCAAGCCCTTGATTAGCTCGATAAGGAGTTAAAGTGTTAAGTCAGTGAAAAAAAAAAAAACCTCCATTCTTCAGGGCTCAAGAACAGAGGTAAAGAAACTAAAAAGGAGAGCATTCATTTTAAGGTATTTCATTTTAAAGAGGATAATTTGTCATAGTGCTAGTATGATCTCTGATTTTGTTGGACTTTGGGGTGAATGTCTGCAGACTCTAGACTCTCGTAAATGTATAATCACTTACAAATGGGTCTGGCTTTATTCATAACCTCCTTTATTAGACACTAATTATGATTCAGCCATTATGGGATCTTGTCATTTCGTTATGGATATTCAATGCAATACAACATAAGAGTCATATTAGCTTCATGGTAATTTGGAGCAAAACTGTTTTTTTTTTTTTCCATGTTCTGTTTTTCACTTTTGCCCTCAATTTGTCCCGATATTGGACCAGAGCTCTGCATTGCATTCCTATCTGTCATGTTTATTTATCAACTAATGCATTTTGCTCAGGGGCCGACAAAGACAGTTTTACAGCCTACATTGTCTGTGTGCCAAACTAGGCAAAACCTCTTTGTGACTGATACAAGTTTGGGCCAGCACAGGGTTCACATCCCTCTGCCGATGTGTAGCATCATGTTCGGAGCGGTGTGAGCTGGAGTGAGCGGCTTTATAGGGCGGTAAGACTCTACGCCACCTTGAAGGAGACTCATGAGGGATCGTTAGAGGAAGATGAGGGCGACACTCATGATCAGTCTCGAGGCGTGACCGAACCTCCTCAGGTCAACATTCAGCTCATTATCTGTCCCGTTCACCAGAGTCGGCAGCATTAGACTTCTCACTCAACCAAGGAGTGTTTGGAGTGCAGAGTCACGTCCACAGTGACTCAGAGAGCCGTGGAGCTGTCTACTGGTGACGCAAGGATGAGTGGACACAAACGTTCCGTTTTTAACATCTGTTAACATGTTCTCTCAGGGAGCTGGAGTTGTACTCTCAAACACAAATGAAGCAATGATACAAAAAGGGAGGGGGGGGTGGGCTTGGCTAGATTCACTGAGCTCCGTACATGTAGAGGGTATATGTGTAGCAAACAACTGGGTGCACAGACAGATACGTCTAGATATCTATTACATACACAAACACGCACTCACACACACTCACAGACACACACACACACACACACACAGACACAGACACAGTTAGCCAACTGCTGGTGTGCTGGTGGAGAGTGAGGAGGACAAAGGAATGACCTAAACAAATAAAGAGAAAGAGCAACAAAGGAAACAGGTGGACACAAAAGAAATTGGGGGGGGGGGGGGGGGCGGGGGGGGTGCTAATAAGAAAAAGTCAGTTCACAGTTCACACACAGTCAACATCCAACAGGATGCTCCAAGATAATGTTCCCCAGAGAGAAAGAGGGAAAGGGAGCAAGAGAGAGAGAGAGAGAGAGAGGGAGAGAGAGAGGGAGAGAGACAGAGGAGTACTCAGGAATGGATAGCAGACTGAACGCCATGCTGCCTCCCAGGGGGCCCAGCCAAAAGGATCTGATTTCATTCATTCACCGACACACCAGTCAAAGAGGAAGCCACCGACCGCTCAACTAACAAAACTGCTGCACCTGGAGGCCCCGCATACAGGAAGTATGAGGTCATTTCCCATCATTCAGAGCTCACGGCAGCCTTCCAGCAGCCAGCCACGCGCTGACCATTCACTATTTTAGGAAAGTAGGGGGGGGGACATGCAGACAGAGAAACGGGGCTGAAAGTTCAAGAGTTTGATGCTGTCTACATTGATGGACAGTTTCATTCAATAAACAACAGATGAACTCCATTCTCAGCTCCTATCAAGGAGAATTCACCTCTCAAATCAACATGGCCGTGTGAAGCCAGGCAGCTGCACATAACTTTCATATTTCATAAAATATTTGTATTTTTTAAAGTAAACATCAATGATCATTCGTTCTTATGGACGTTGTTCATAACAACCTCAACTGATTATAGAGACAACAGATTATATACTTCTAATTTGAATCCTGATTTTCATAGCCATCCCTGGAAAAAAACTGAGTGCCCCTGAAATTCAGGTCTCATCGGTTGTTATGGATTATATGAAAAATGCATCATACAGGGAAAAAATGCCATATCATACAAATGGTTCACATGCACACTGTAAGACGATTTATCCTAGAGACAAGAGAAAAAGACAGAGAGAGAGAGAGAGAGAGAGAGAGAGAGACAAAGAGAGAGAGAGATTGGGAATGAGAGGTTCTATGAAATCCGATTCCTCACCACCTGCCAAGAGTGGACTTTCTGCCTCTATGGGCTGGCAAAAAAAAAAAAAAAAAAAGAAAGAAAGAAAAAAAAAAAAAGAAATTCCCTCCCTGTCCAACTCCACACTCCCTTTACGGTCGCACTACAGTTGGCACCGCTCCAGAGACTGAGTGGGGCTAACCTTCAGGAAAACAGAGGATTTTGAAAGAATGTGACCATGGTCAAGGCTCACTGGAGTCGTGCCGCTTCGACACCATGAGCAAGAATGAGAGGGGGGGGGGGGGGGGGGGGGGGGGGGGGGGGGGGGCAAAAAAGCAAACAAATGCAATTTCAACCTCGCTCACTTCTGACAAGGCTGAAATTCCAGACACTAAAAATTACAAGAAAAAATGGCAGGTTTCAGCTTTTACTGCCCTCTTTTTTCGTTCATCGCACCATGTAGACGTTTGGAAGGAATGAGCGAGAAAGACAGAGAGAGGGTGAGAGAGAGAGCACCCATCAAAAAAAGTAACAGACTAGCTTTGTTGGGAGAGCAGGACACCGTAGGCACCCTGTCTCCTTCTATGAAGTAGCCCTGTTGTGGTTAGTCAGGGTAGGAACTATTCCGGTGAAAACCAACAACAAGTTTTAATGGGTTCAATGATGAGTGTCTAACTAAACCAACAATTGTCCACCATGAGAGGATAGTGTCAAAAGAGGACAAAGCCTTAAAACAAAACACACACACTGGTCCATTACAAAACCAAGCCATAAACAAAGAAAAATCTCTTAAAACATTGCTGTTTTGGAAACCTGATGAGACTCCATTTAGTTTAGCCTTGAAGGTCTGTCATTTTGTACGGAGTGAAGGGCAGCGTAACCTCATAAAGTCCGCAACATGTGTGTGAGAGGCATAAAACTTAACTCTAAAGATTTGCTTCAAAGAGACTCTTTTAGCTTTCTCACGACCAGCCTCTGATTCTCAAAGTAATGAATATACAGGAATGACACAGCCCTGGCAAAAGTCAAGACGTGAATCTGTCCAATAAAAGTTCAATTTAACTCACTGAGATTTACAAATATTTTAAAGCTTGGTGACATTTACTATCCAGAAAAAAAAAAGAGTATTCCAAATAAGACACTACTCACACACTGGGTTTCTAACCATAAAATTTGTGGTGATGATGAACTCCACATAGTATTTTCAAATGCCCCTTCTGTGGCCGAATGAGTCATTTTGTCACCAGGCAACTATGACAGGATGCCACTGAAAGAGTCGTGAGTTGAAAACTTGACTCAAAAATTGAAAAAAAAAAAAATGGAGAGAAATTTGGAAAAAGTCAGAGAGAGAGAGCCACACAGCTCTAACCACCGGCAGACAAGATGTCCTTAGCGGTGACAGAATCAGCGGCGGTTTCCTGTGTTCATTCCTGCTTGTCTCTCAACCCTGTCTGTCCTCACATCCAGTCTCTCAGAGAAAAAAATAACAAAAGTGACATGTGTCAGCAATTTCCATATTCACTGCAAAATAATTTGATCTCTGTGAAAAATCTGATTTGATCCAATCGGTTCCCTCTGATTAATGCCTGACATTTACATGGAATATGAGGGAGCTGCCTTCCGATGTGATTCACAAGTGAATCATTAAAACTCACCTGTTCATATTTTTTTGGTCCAGGTGTGAGTGAGTGAGTCATATTAAGCTTAAGAAATGCATTTTGGAAAGGGCTTAGAAAGATAACCATAAAACCCATAACCACAAATAATACATTCCATGTCAGAGACTGTCATAGTAATCTGTGTTCAGCTGTAGATTACAGACTACAAGTAAAGACTACCATGATGAATTCTCTCAAATGTGAACTAACTATTCCTCATTAAGTAGGGCTGTAAGTGAAAGCAATACATCCTCCATGTCTGAGCAAATTAGGTAACCAGCATTCAAGTCCATATCTGGATCTGCATTAGACACAATAGGCACAAGATTTTGTTATTTCCTAAATACCACCTGTATGCAGTGGCATATCTTTATCATTACACGAAGACATTGATCATGTCCTGGCATGAACAGGTGGACCTCTTGGAGATCAGATTGGTTAACTCTGAGAGGGGGTGCTAAAGTGGAACAACTCACAAAGTTAGCACTATCAGGATAAAAACTTCACAAAATTTCAAAACTGTCCAAAAACTTTTAACTATGTGTGTTTTTTTTTAATCTAAATACATTATTGTTAAAAGAGAAATGGAAAAAGCCGTCACTGTGTCTCTGAGGATTCAACAGGTGATGGAGGGCAAACATGGCTAAATCCTGTTTCCTCTGACAGTCACGATTATATACAAGATGTAAGCCTGCTCTTTAACCTCGTCTTTATTTTTCCATTCATTACTTCGGACAAACTCTGAAATTTCTTTAAATGGCCATACAACCAGCTATGCTTTACAATGTGGACACCATATGAGTATGAGATGAATGAAAAATAATAGCACCAATTCAACGCTTTAAAAAAGAAATGTACTCCACGACTGAATACGTACGTGTATTTTGCAATACACGATAAATGACGATTTGAAACATATCGTACTTGCAGACCACAAATTCAAATAAATAATAAGAAAAGATGTTGCGCTTACCCGGTGTAGTGTTAAGCAGAGTCGTGCGCACTGTCACGACTTAATTATCTGTGTCTTTCCGCTGTCGTGCGCTGTTCCCAAGCATTCAAAAGAAGCAGCTTTGCGAACTGAACTCTAGTCCTGTGGTAACTGCACGGGCAAGTGGTGTCCTATCCCTTCACTAACCTCTGAAGTAAAAGAAGAGTGATGAAGTTCGACAGTTCCATGCGCTACTATACTAAGGAAGTCGGTGAGTCACAAGATCCCGCCCCAACCAAGGAAAAAAGGTCTCGTTCCCTCCTATGGTAAATTCACAGTTGAGCTGGAATCACTGAGGGTGGTTAAGAGACTCAGGTCTTTTCCTTTCCTTTTTTTATAGTCTTTTTTGAAAATGTAGCGAGTTCAACATGTTGTATACAGGTAAAGTGTACGTTACCGTTACGGCTGAGAGATCATCAGAATGCTTACCTGTTATGTGACACCATCACTCGGAAGAAATGAATCGTTGTAAAGGGAACAAGACCCGTTTCCACCTAGAACAGGGCCTTGTTAGGGGTTTACAGCGTAGTTTTGGATATACGGGCGTGTTCTAGTATTGCAGCTGCGAGCCACTACAATGAAGTGAACATACCTCGTTTCAAACCGTTAATTGGTTCGCGCTCAGTGCTAAATACTACTTAGTTCTAGAAATGCATACATATATGTCACACCTAGAAACAGACTGTATTGCCTAAAATGAGATTATTCAGGAACATGCGTCACTGTAAACTACCTCAAGTGCGAAATACTCTCAAACCAAAACAGTGTATTGCTGCCACTTGATCCCTGATAAACCCGAAGTCAAAATCGCAAAATCCTTAGATTAACTTGAACAGTGTGGCGACATAAATGGAGTATGAATAACCATTCAAAGTCAAATCCACTGAAGCCTTGGCACACGTATGGAGGACATAAATGCCGAAAAAAATATGACTGCATGCCACTCTCAAGAGTTTTAAAATGGAAAATTTCTCAGATATCTCACCTAAAAGTGAGAAACTATCTAATTTAAGGATTTGAATGAAGTTGTTTTAAAAGGTCATTCTTCCATAAAAAGGAGAAAATGACCAAAGGGCTTGTACTTCTTCAGAAAAAAAAAATTCACCTGGTCTATCTTTGTCTTTCTAACCACTTACTCTGACAGGAATTCTCTTTGAGAGGACAGGGTTGCCTAATATTTTGACTCCTTCTATGAAAATCTTGTTGAAAAGAAATGTGTCGAAAATACATTCTTCTACATATTTTGCAAGGGAAACACAACTGCCAGAGAACTGGGTGCTCCTTTTCCGGCTCTCCATAGTGTCAAGATGAGTAATTCTAATTTTACACATGGTGGTTCACGCCTTACATGTCTGTGCAACAAAACAGGGAACAGGAGGCATCTTGTTCATCATGGAAAAATGGTGAATGACATACTGATCTTCAATACAGCAAGGAGTTCTTCTTCTGTATGGACAGGGCAGTGTATCAGCTCCTTGCTTAGCACTCAGTGAAATTTTATTCTGAGATACATGTTCTAAGAAGCCAAAAAAAAAAGGGGAACATGCAAAGATCTAATAGGCTTTAGTAGGAGTTCTTTGATGAAAGTGTGATACATTTCATAAGTTGTTTGGATGTGACTAATGAAACAGATGAGGCTAATGAAACTGGAATGACCAGCAGCTGATCTCAGTTAGCTGTGAAAGTGACCTGTAAATTTTCATATTAACCATCGGGAACATGGGAGTGGTTTGCAATGCAACCTGATGTGACTTGGTTCAAGCATTTCAAGTATGGGCAAAGAATACGTAACCTTGATTCTAAATGAAATTTTCTTTTTCTTTTTACGTGAAGTCAGTATGTTTTTTGTTTTCTTTTGGCATGTGCTTCAAAGAATTACGTTTTAACAAATTTGGACTGAGTTTGGCACAGATGTGTTTAAGATCTAATTTAGCATATAACAGGATCTGAGAGATGCAAATAACTATATCTTTTTAAAGCCTCTCTTTGTTAAGACAATATTAAGGGAGTTCACGCAACATTCTTCGTGCAATCCTCTGCTTTAGAATCCTGATATACACCCTTTTTTCTGTGTTGTGGATGTGATACAAGCATTGAGAAGAGAAGGGGGCAGGACTGCAGAGACATTAATAGAGAACTGGTTGTTTGGTGTGTGGCCTCTGATAATGGTTGGGTGATTGATTCTGCCTCTGAATATCACAAATAAACAATCACATATACTGACTATAAACACGGACAAGCATTGAAATTGTTTATCTTGGTATCACGTAATAAATTAAGTCACTCTTGTGCGTAGTTGCTTTTAGTTATGTTTAAATAAATGCCTTTATTTTTATTTTTTTTTTTTACCTTTGTCTCCAGTGTTTCTCTGTCTGTTTCTAACAGCCTTACACCTGACCAGTAAAGAATGTCATTCCTCGCAGGTCACGTTAACTGTTGTTATCTCGTAGATAGATTTCTTAAAGCTCTTAATGTAATCCAATTACATGAAATTGAATTAATTAGTGTGAATTTGTGTAAATTTCTCCAAGAATGCTTGCACATGGAATGCTGAACAATCCACTGAGGTATATAAAAAAAAAACACCACCCCCACAACATCTCTGATGGTTGAACACAAGTTTCCATTGTGCTCGGTAGTCGAATCATAAAATACGGTCTGCTGTTTTTAACAGCCAACTTTAAGCATTTAGTCTGTCTTTCAGTGTGTCACATTTACACTTTATAAGATAACGTGCTGAACTTTTGAGGTAAAGTGTCAAGCACGTGGGATAAAGAAAGCCTTATTGCAGGGGAGAATAGTGTACAAATTGGGATTTCAGTGTTTTAATTGTTGTAGAGGATGTAATCTAACAAGACATTATAATTTCCTAAATCAGTCAGCGGACGTCAGATACGGTTAGGTTTGTCTCTCCTGTTTTCCTCCGCGGACTTTCCTACCTGTTTCACTCTTAGATATACACCTCTCATCTGTTTACACAAGCTTAAAAAGAAGGAAAGAAAGAAAGAAAGAAAGAAAGAAAGAAAGGAAATCAAAGTGCCTGAAGGATTAGCAGGCCAGAGACCTTATGTCAGCATAAGATGGGGTTAGGGAATCATAATGTCCCATTTGGAGGGTTTGGTTTAGTGTGGGTAAGGGGCAATGGAAGCTTTGCAGCGGTCAGGGTTAGACATACCAGTGCTCTGAGGTCAGTCAATGGAGTGCATCATTATATCACTGCTGCTTTTTTTTTTTTTACAGGGCCGTATTAAAACCAAACAGCAATATATCTGTCATATAAGGTCAAGACAGAGTGCCTGACCTCTGGCGAAGTCTCTGCTCTGCCCCTGCAAAGACCCTCGGTCATGTACATGATCTTACGATGCCCCATTCGATGCACTTCAATGACGTTCGTAAAATTTTATTTGTACAATACACATTTTCTCAAAGCAGCGTTGCAGAATACCAATTCGGAGACCCCAGTTAGGAAACCATTCGTAAGCTTGTTCCAACCAGTAGACATTAATAACTATCTCAGAGTCAGAAACAGAGTATGAAGTGTACAATTATGATGCCACCGAGCTAATATGATATATACAGTTGTTCTTCAACGAAGTGATGTGTTATTAGGAAATATATATTGAGTTTCACGTCTCGAAATACCTCAAATGATCTGGTAAAATTGAGAAGTCTAAAGCCTACAAAACCCATAGGTCAAGAGGCTTATAAACATGTTCATGACATAATATGGAAACACTGAGCCCATTGAGGGTTTTCCTAACCCGCAAAAACATTCTGCAGGCTGCGCAAAACTCACACATATAAAAGAAATTCTTTGTGGTCATGGGAAATGGTTGTCCTGACAAAAAAAAAAAAGAAAAAGAAAAGAAAAGAAAAGAAAAATTAGCCAATGAGATGGCAAGTTTTTTAACACTCATTTTTTCCATAATCTCCAGGCACGAAGCGTCTGGGTGAGATTAGGCACCCCAGTTCCTTTGTGGTTTTGCCTGGTCCCCTCTCTGAAGTATTCCACAGGAAGAGAGGCATGTGACTCTCTGACTGAGAGAGACCGTGATCCCTGTGTCTTCTTTATGTTTTATCAGTTGAACAGTCTCAAAGCATACGTCGAGCTGTGTTCCTCTTTTAATATAGTGTTAATCTAGGCAAACTTGACACAACCCTACTTTGTGTGTCTAAAACCATGACAGGAAGTGACTCTGTACGCATAGGGAAAGTGATTGTGTACAATACGTGTGATGAATGCGCAGGGTTTTTGTGTGAGAAAAAGGATGAATGTTATTTCTAACATAGGTCTGGTCACATTCTTTGCTCTATATGTTTTGACACAGACAAAAAAAAGAAAGATGATTTGCTATGTTTCCCCTCTTCATCCCCAGAGATTGAGTGTGAAAAAGAAGGCACAGTTTGTGCAGAAAGGTCTACAAGATGCACCCTGGTGTCAGTCATCATCAGTAGGGCTGTATAGCTGGTAAGTCATCATATAGATTTTCGAAAGCTCTCTCTCTCTCTCTCTGCCTGGATTTGATTCAAGAGGAGGGTCTGGGCTTCGGCAGGATACATGAAAAGTCATGTTGGAAAAACAGAACTTACTATCTGTTAGTCTTTAACAATCTCTTTTGGCAAACACAAGCTTTCATTACTGCGACCAAAGCGATTTGGAGCGTCAACAGCAAGGCCAAGACTTATAAACTCAGTGGCTCTACACCGCGCGTTTGTTATGGATCTCTTCCCTGCGACGAAACTTGGCTGCGTTCCTTGTGCAACAGAAACGACAAGGTAGATTCACACGATGAATACCGCTGATTAAATGCCCATATAAAGCTGTGTTGGTCTACCTTTAAAATACGGCTGAATTAGCTGTCAGGCAGCAACAGTGGCTGGAAAACCAAAATAATTTGTCAGAATGAAAGAGCAATGGTGAAATGGTGTTTCTTCTTTCTTTCCATATATGTAAAGTTTATCAGTTCATTAATCGATCAATCATTTTTTCATATCTGAAGATATGTCATCTGTGGCATGTCTCCGTTTGCGATTTTCAGCTAAATGATAGGGGCAACATGCTTTGTGATAATATCTTTGAAAGAATTTTCATGAATTTGTCTAACAGGCCTTGCCAGACCATGAATAGTTGAAAGTCGCTTGTAAGACAGTACCACCTGCTGTTGCAAAGTAGAATTGCAGCATAATGTGAAGTGAATTTATTGGCAAAGGGATTTTGCACTAAATAAATCGGTAAATGATGTTTTCATGATCAAGATCAGAATGAATATCTGTTCTGTTTCATTCTATAGAAACTCATACTTTTGTACATATTTTGTCCGGTTATTTCACACTCATTTAGCCTCTTAATGAAATTTGCGAATCTGCCGACGCTATTCATCAGATTGTTGCCGAAAAGCTCTCCCACGTGAACAGTTTACTGCACATGTAAGCAGAAGTTGAACGATTCGTTTGATTAAGGGAAAGTAAAGGAATCCCTGAGGTTATCTGACTGTTTTTTTCTACAACATTACCAATCATGTCTTCCTTTCGTAAAGCCTTAAAATCTAAACAACGGGATCACAAGGAAAGATCTCAGGTAAGAAAAATTGTGGTATAGTGAGTTAGAGTGCAAGCTAGCAACCTAGCTAAGACGTCAGGGGTAACCAACGTAATTTTTGACCAAATCATGTAAATTGGAAAGATTACCTCAGATAATGTGGTATGTAGCCAGATAGTATGGTAGTATACAGGCAGGCATAGTGTCTCTGTCTTCATACAGAGAGATTAAGCTGTCAACAACAGCAAAAGTCTGTTTTAAACCAGGATTACATTCACACTAACTGTTCGCAGCTACCATAGACATCAAACTGTGCTTAATCTGTATTTTTAATCGCCTCCTTTCTGCCGACAGCCTGGTTTCAGAAGAAATTTGGGACTTTTGGAGAAAAAGAAGGATTACAAACTTCGAGCAGAGTAAGTGTCTTGTTTAATTCGTTACTGACGGATGTTTGCTTGCATAGACCAGTTTAAAGGGTAATGCTGTGTGTATGATCAGACAATGGGTCTTCGAAGTCGAATCACTCCTGTTTCTTCTGAATGATCTTATTCTTGTCATGAACTACCCGCTAATGAACATTACAGTTAGTTTCACTTAGTTCTTTCATAGCAAACCTGAAAATTTGGGAAAGTGTTACAGAATTGACGACTGAACAGCAAGTATTATGTTTACACTTAAGAAAAAAAAAAAAACCAATGTGGCCGAGAGAAGTCGGACAGAAATCGAATGTTAAGAACGCTTTGATTTTGTATGAGACACATTCATACAAGAATCACAGTATGAGACCTTTTCGTTTCATTTTTTCCTCCCCTCGCTCTTTGCCCCTCTACCCTTTGCCCTTTAGTGATTACCATAAGAAACAGAACACCCTTACAGCTTTACGCAAGAAGGCTTTGGACAAGAATCCAGATGAGTTCTACTTTAAGATGATCAACGCCCAGCTTAAGGTTTGTAACCCCTGACCTTACGATTTCCCTTTGTCATTAAGAACCTTCCATCCTCAGACTAAAGGTTTTCAGAAAGAACTGTGTCGAATTGTGTTTTATTGATTGATTGATTGATTGATTGATTGATTTTCATGGTCACCTTTGAGAACTTACAAAGTTGCAATTTCTTTTATTCATTTGTCTGCTGATACTTTGAAGGATGGACTGCATGTAGTGAAACCTAAGGAGGAGGAGGTGGTGCTGACAGAGGAGCAGAAGAAGGTGATGAGGACGCAGGATATCAAATACGTGGAGATGAAGAGGGTGTCGGAGGCTCACGTAAGAGAACTGTTTGATATTCACAACCGACTTTCACCCCTGGCTGCTACTAACATCCCTGCCAGTTGCCAGTTATATTTACGGTTCATTTATGTTGGGGAAATTGTGCAAAACATTTGTTCAAATTTTTTTTTTGTAGAAAATTGAAAGGTTAAAAGCTGAACTCCATCTGCTGGATGCTGACGGGAAACAAGAAAACAAGCATACCTTTTTCGTGGACACAAAGAAAGACGGTAAGATTTTGCCTCGATTGTTTGCTACCCGTGAATTTTATTTATTTATTTATGTATGTATGTATGTATGTCCTCCAGAGAACATTAGTAGCAACAGTGAAGTTCTAATGCAGCTGAGGTCTGTTTTTCCACAGTGGAGGAATTTGACCTGGCCAAACACTTGAACACAGTGCCTGAGCTTGTCGACCGAACCTTCAACCGGCCCACGCTGGAGACGCTGGAGAAGAAGAGCGTGCAGGGGGTCGTGGATCCTAAAAGCCTGCAGGTCAGTCAGGTCACGTCTCCGTCAACAACTTATTTACTCCCTTATATTTAGAATTTATAGGTTTCCCTCTTTGTTCCTTTGACTTGTGTTTACAGAATGTTCTCTCTGTAAATGTTAAGATGTTTAGAATAGCTTGTGTGACACTCTTGAGGGTCATTCTCATTCACTGGAAAAGGATAAAGCGAACCTCTCAGCCGAGGAACCTCAGTGACCGTCGGTCTTTGTCGTCAAACCCAGCTGAATCAGATGCCTGGATGTTTATCGGGACTGAAAGCAGGGGTTGAAACCAAAAGCCCACGTGCACTGGGTCCTCACGAAGTGGAGGTTTTGTCCGCTCTTGTAAAAGAGAGTATCTTTGTCACGTGCTGCGTTTTTTTGTGCCTCCTTCCAGAAACTGGCAAAACAGAGGAAAGCCCAGTACGAAATCCTCTCTCAGCGAATTGACAGGGAGAAGAAAATGTACGTCATCGGTCAGAAAATCCAGACGCGCAAGGACCTGCAGGTGAGTTCGCCCGTTCCACCCGGCTCTGCCTGCGCGCGCGGGCTTTATTTGAATTACCCGATCGCTAATTTTAATTACCCGTGTCGCCGTGCGTGATCTTATTCATCTCTCTCTCTCCCTCTCTCTCACCTGCAGGAGAAGATTAAGAAAGTCAAAGTTTGCAACGAGACGGCCAACGCTCCCGCCGTGTACAAGTTTGAAGCCAGGAGGAAGAGATGAAGAAGAGTACCTCAGAGAAACAGGAGCGATATTACGAGACTGCTCTCAGTACCGACTGCCATGGCCCCTTCTCGCGGCTCCCTCTGACGCCGTCTGTCTGGACTTCTGTCCGTAAACCAGCATCGTGGATGACGTGGGCTCTGAGCGTGTCGCTAACTTTATAGTTAAATTACAAGTTTTGTATATTTATTGTGTGCATACGTGACTATAGGATTGCCTTGTTTTATATACAAAATAAATAAATCTTTTTTGATCAAGAATCTGTTTTGTGCAGTTCATAATGTATGTCAGTAGGTGGCAGTAGCACATCTACACAGGTTTTTGCATTGGAAATTAGCCTAACTCATTCACAGGGCTATTAAGCATTCCTTTATATCTTTATGATTTATTGCAATATGGTATGTCTTGCTGCATTTCTTTGAGAAATAGGTATTTTATTATAATAATGATAGATATCAGCTATTTCTCATCATCTAACTTCTGAAGCTAATGTAGTGACTTGTGATCAGCGTGATGGATTTGTGTGTGAAAGTATGATACAAATTATGATATGATTTTAATAATTCAGATCTTTTATCTTAGTAACTGGCAAACAAACATATGATTTTGCCAAGTACCCTGTTACTGGAAGTTTGAGGTATGAGGGGTTTTTGTTTGTTTGTTTGTATGTTTGTTTTAATACAACATTTCCGGACGTGTTTCTGACTAGACTGGAATGGTGCGAGTGCAAACTGTTTACCAAGCATGTCAGAAATAGAGTCTTTTTGCACATATATTCATTTATTCAACATGCCTCCTCTGTCAGCTAAAGCCGTGTCTGTGTGTGTGTGTGTGCGTGCGTGTGAGTGTACTGTAGTGTGAAAAGATGTGTGCTTTCCTTTTGTAGACGGCGAGGGATCGGAGACTCAGGCCGGTCTCTGAGCGTGGCTTGATTGATCACTTCGATGGCAGCCGCTTCATAAACAGGCCTCATCCATCAGAGTGTCCTGTGATGAAGAGGAGGGAGGGAGGGAGGGGGGGTGAGAGAACACTAGAGAAATGTCACCCAGCGTCGGGACGGAGGAGATGAGCGGACCGGGGCATTCTCCGTGCCAATGCTGACCACAGAAAACGTGGTCAAGGGGCCAGACTTGCAGAAACACAGGGCTGGCTTTACTTTCAGCTCTAGTGGCAAAGCTCAGCTAAAGAGCATACCCCAATATGAAATTCCTGCTGTTTCGCTTTTGAGCCAAAGGTCATGTAATATCTCAGTTTGTGAAAGTAGCAACATATGTTATTTGTGCGTTGTATAATGGTACCGACAGATTTTCGTGGTCATATGTGTGTTTTGCTTCTCTTTGGGTGACGTCAGAAGTTATACACGCACACACAGACAGATACACACCATTCCTCTCACATGGTGATATTTAACACAGGGCCCTTGGAGGCATATTGATATTGACCTTCTATGTTTGCACTCTTCTCTGCCTGTTAACAGAATGCCAGACACCCCTCGTTTTCTCTACCCATGCCCCCCCCCCATTACCCCTCGCCCCGGCCACCCCCCGCAAGCCACCCCCTCCCCCTTCTCCTATCTGCGTCATGTGACCGTGGTGGCGTACGTATTCATCGTTGAAGTCGTAGCTCCAAACGCAGGGTGCAGGAGGTCAGGGAGCTGCGTGCGCAGTTCGGCCGCGTTTCCGTCCGCCCGGTGGGACAGACGGGCCTCTGTTCTGAGTGAAGCCTGCCTTTCATTCACGGCAAAGCCCTTACCAAGGAACCGCAGCAGGGGGGGAGGGGCAAGCGTCAGGGTGTGTTAGGACTTGACCCTCAGATGTTAAAGATATAGCTCGGAATTCCTCCACGTTGTTCCGTTGTTTTCGACTCCGCGGCGGTCGCACAAGTGGCTTCCTGTCTTCTCACTCTCTTTCAAAAACCCCCCCTTACAGAACTTTGTTAAGAGCTTTTGGTGTTACGTTTGAGGTTGGCATGGGTTAAAAGGGGGGGGGGGGGTAGGGTTAAATTTCAGGGACAGAGCTTCAGGGTAGGAAAGTGACTGGAACCGTTTTTTGGGGGGGGGTTCACTGATTTATTGAGACTGGAGCCTTGTTAAGTGGGAGGAGCTTCAGTGAGTCTTTTCAGCGTCACTAACGGCAGAGGCCTGAACCTTTAACCAGCTGTTTCTCAGGCCCTGACAGTGAACCTTAAGGCTTGTTACTAGACCTTTTTTCAACTGCTCTCTTTTACCTTATCAAGTGAATGTTCGGAAATGTAAATGTAAAACAAATGTAAAATTTTACAGAATCATTTCACGCGGACCTCCACTCCCGTGTTTCTGCTTGGCCGTTTCAGTATCTAACATTCAAAAGTCAAACCCCTTTACACATTTCGCCCAGTGATCGAGCGATTATTGCTGCTAGTTATTCTACGTGTATCCCTCCATTTCTGAGTCCTTCTGTTCCAAACACCATCTTAAGACCTGAAGCCAGCCAAGCCAAGTTCCCACCTACCTTACCTCTCCTTTGACTCAAAGCCCACTTTCAACAGGGAGGAAAGGAACTCCACTAATCGATTGCCCAATTACAGAGGAGAGATGGAAGGTGGCAGAGGGTGAGTGTGAGCTGGTTTGAGGGATATGGAGAAGGGGTTAGGACCTCATATCTGCTCACCCTAGCTTTAGCGTGGTGACACTCTGCTTTTGAAGTTAGTGACTAGAGAGAGAGAGAAGGAGGGGCCTTGTCTTGGTGCCAGGGGGAAGACGTCTGAAGGAAAATCTTTACAACCCTGACTGTGTGTGTGTGTGTGTATGAGTATGTGTGTCAGTGTGCATGTGTTTGAAAGTGAGGTGGGATCACAGAAACCCCTTTAAATTGTCACTAATGAGGCACGAGCTTCAGTAAGAAAGAGGCACTTGAATTGATTAAATTTGCATGGGAGTCTAAATCACAGTGTTAGGCCTCATTCTTGGTGATGTGTATCACCCCCCCCCCCCCCTCCCCCCAACCCCTTCCTCCCCCCCCCCCCCCACAGACCGACACGTCAGGCCCCACGGGGGGTCCGCTGCGGGTGAGAGGACAGGACGGGGCGTGGCGTTCAGCCATCTGCCCGTGCCGTACGGTTAGTCCATCACTCTCCCGCTGTCTGGCCCCACGCCTCGGGGACCTGTTCATTACGCTTTAACTACCGGATCTGTCCTTGTCTGCCAGCTCCCCTGTGTCATTGTCTGTCTTCCCCCCCCGCCCCGTGCGTCCGTCCCAGACTACGGCCCATCCAGCTAACTAACACCTCACAGCCAAACAGCACCGCTGATGAGTCACCAGTTGTGTCAAAAAAAAAAATGTCGTATGTGTTTTGGGGAAGAGGGAGAGGTTGAGGTGGGGGGATTGATAGGAGTTGGTGATTATTGTCTGTATAATTTTTTGTCTTTAATTTCTACAAAGTGTTCTTGGCTCAATGTGTTCCTTCTTTCCTTCTCTGTCTCTCTCTCTCTCTCTCTCTCTGCATGTTTGTCTGTCTCTGGTCTCTCTCTCTCTCTCTCGGGGCAGGTCCTACATGCGGTGTGATTGCTGTAATCAGATCGTAGTGTTAATCAGAGTTTGTTCGTCAGGGTCCTGATGAGCGGCCCTCGCTGATTGTAATGTGATGCCTCTGTTTCACAGCTCTCTCTCTCTCTCTCTCTCTCTCTCTCTCTCTCTCCTCCCTCTCTCTCCACCACTCCCTCCCTCTCTTGTTTCCTTTTCCTTTTCCTTCACAGCCAAAAGACGTATTGTCACTACTGATCTCATTGGGATGAGAGTGTGACAGAGAGAGAAAGAGTGAGGGTGAAACAGGACAGATTTGGCAGGGGTTTGGGGTGGGGTAGGGTGGGGTGTTGGGGAAAGTAAGCCTCCCTGCTTTATGGGCCTGTCTTATCACTGCTGAAGTCATATAAGATTGACAACACTTTTCCTCTTTTTTTTTTTTTCCACCCAGTCTTTTTTTTTTTCTTCTCTCCTTTTTTTTCTTTTTTTTTTATAACGAGTCCAAGCACTGACGCTATTATAGTTGCCTCATCAGCCAAGTCCCTACAAGGGCTGATACAAATTAATTAACCTAATTAGAGCTAGTGATTGCACGCGTGATTGTGGGGGTACTGGTTGAAGGGAGACGGCGGGGCAGGGGGGATTGGGGGGTGGGGGGGGGAGCTGTGCTAGCAGCCAGGGCCCAGGCTGTAATGAGCCAGGAGGTGCAGGAGAGGAGTCTGAACACTCTGCATGCGTAATGAGAAGAGGAGATAACCCCCCTCCAATCTCTCTTTTCCTCTCCTGTGTGCATTTCTCCCAGTCTCACTAAGTCTCTCTTTTCCCCTCTCCCTCCCTCTCTCTCTCCCTCTCTCTCTCTCTCTGCCTCTCTCTCTCTCTCTTTCTCCGCCTAATTTCATTCTGCTCCACTGTTAAGTCTTATCAGCTGTCTCCCCTCACCTTTCTCTCTTTTTTTATGTGGCTGTCTAAATCTCTCTGTTCCTTATTCTATCCCTTTTCCCTCCTTAGTCGCCACACTCCTGACTCTGTCCTTCTCTTTACCTTACTTGTTGGCATCTGAGGTCCTTCGGCCTTCACAGTCTACATTCTGTCATTACAATTGCTCTAATGATGTTGAAATATCATTTTTCCTCTGTGGTAACACTCTCTCTCTCTCTCTCTCTCTCTCTCTCTCTCTCTCTCTCTCTTTCTCTCTCTCTCTCTCACACACACACACAGAGTTCTAAGTTGATATTGTAAAACCAGCCAGTCCACTGGGTACTACCATACTTATCTTTAACCTCCAGTGAGTTCTTCTTAAGGAGCTAACACACATTCGGCGTCACCACACACACACACACACACGCGCGCACGCACACAGGGTAGGAGCAATATTTAAATTCCTCTCTATTTGTATTGGAGACAGAACAAAGATATTCTGGAGAGCGAGGCAAAAATGTGTTTTCTTGCCTGGATCAGCAGTTCTAATGTTTCTAATGAGTTGTAGGAGAAAGACTGGGAGCGTTATCTGTAAATGAAAAACCAACATAAAGTTCTTCAGAAGTGCAAGAACATTCCCTAGCATCTTGTAAGAACGAAAAAAAGAAAAAGAAAAAAAAAAGGACCAAAATAAAAACCACTAAAAAGGTATAAACCCCGTCCAACATGCGGCAACATGCAATGTCACCTTAAAATCCAACACTTCATCAGCTCGGTTCATGCAGATTCACAAGCAACTCCTGCCTGTATTATTTCTTTCTCTCTCATCTGTGGCTGCTACGGCAGAGAAATGCATTAGACTGAAGAAGTGTATAGAATATTCTATGTATAATCTAGAGCCGGTAAAAGAAAGAAAGAAAAAAAAAAAAAGGTCTTTGCATGATCTCTTTTGACTTGTCTAGCACAGAAGCTTATTCTTAGGGTCCGCCTGTAGCAATCTGCCACCTTAAGATCTGCAAACTGTGAAATTTCATTTGCGTTTCATCACAGTGAATCTCATTTACTGTAAGCTAGAGTTCGGGATACAAACAATATTATGTTGCTGGTTTTTTTTGTTTTGTTTTGTTTTGTTTTAACTTGTGCCTAAATGTACCTAAAATTCGAAATGTTCCTTTTTTTTGTTATCGAAAAATAAGTCATATCGCAAAGTGGTTTACGGATTTGCGAAGATCGCCCCCCCCCCCCCCCCCCCCCCCGCTTTTTTTTCAATTGCTATTAATGATGGCTTTTTTCTGCGTTTAAAGTGTACATTTTGATACTGGTGTGTAATGTTGGCACATGATGCAGATTCTGCTTGGCCTGGAAACGTTTGAGCTGTACATTCTTTTAATGTTGATTATATTAGTAAAAAAAATGAGAAAGATAAATTGTGTTTTAAAGCACTAAAAATGTGATCCTTAAGATATTTGGCATTAATCAAATGTAGTATATTATGCAAAATAGAAGACTACTCATTTTTCCATTGTTGAAATGACATAAACAATTAAAGATAATTAACTTAGACATCTATAAAAGAGATTTAAATAGCATTTTGTAACTGTTTGATCTGAACTCAGTAAATGAACCAATTCTTCTTATGACTGAAGAATTGCTAGATCTGTAGAAAAACATGAATCTGACACAGCAATACATTCTGTATTCATAACACTCAAATGAAATGTTATGTTAAAACGTTTTACATAATATACTCATACCAACCAACAATCATTATAGTTTTATGTACAGTATCTTGCTGGTAACTCTCTCAGGTGAAAATCTGTGATTATAGCAATACATACACAACATATATGACACCAGAGACACTCAGTTGTTCATTTCCATGCCAGAAACAGGACAAAAATGCCACTTTGTACATCAGCTTCACACTGATTATAGTCAGCTTGCAGTAGATATTGAAGGCATTTAACCGGTACCATTTTACTGCATTAACACAACAAGATAAATGGAGATTAATTTGAAGAATGAAGAAGGAATTGAACATCACTGAGGGTAATATTAAAACAGAAATTAAAGTTTTAAAATAAAGAAAAAAGGTCATCACGTTAAAAAAAAACAAAAAAACCTGTAATCATGAAGTCCTTCCGACTGGGAGGGAGAGAGCAAAAGAGAGATAAATAGAGAGAGAGAGAGAGAGAGAGAGAGAGTGAGAAGTGTATGTGGACGGAATGAGGTGATAGGCAGAGGCGATTAGCCGCTAGCCCTCCGCCGCCCTCCCTCTCTCCCTCTCTCCGTGCCCCTATGGGTCGGCCTCCTCCGATAAGCGCCGCGCTGTCAGAGCTAAGGTAAACACGGCGCTTAAGAATTCTTCTCTCATTTAACGGTCACACTTACGCTTTAATTAAGCAAAACACCTTATCCAGGCAATGAGCCGATGCTATCGGGAGGGGGGGGGGGGCGCCACAGGCCTGCGGTGAGATGAGGGGCCAGGACGGGGGGCTCGGACCAGTTAGCGCTTACGCCAGAGCCTGTTTGTGTGTGTGTGTGTGTGTGTGTGTGTGTGTGTGTATGTGTGTGTGTATGGCTCGGCATTGCTTTCAGAGCTAAACAGCTGTAGAGCGGCCGCTATCAGATATTTATAAGAGGCCTCATGAATATGGATGACTGTCGAGATGGGACTGATGTTTGTCCTCTAAGAGGGGATGAAAGGAGAATGCGCTCTCCTCCCAGAGAGACCCAGTCAGGGCCGTTTGGAGAGGAGGAGGAGGTGGAGGAGGAGGATGAGGAGGAGGAGGGGGGAGGAGTAGAAAGGGGCCGAACAGAGAAACAGAGCAGTGTGGGGGACAGGGAGAGGAAGAGCAGAGGGTGCTACCATAAAGTCTGGACAACATTTCTCTTCTCGTTATTCAAAACAGTGGGGTTTTCGTTTTTAGCCGCTTTATTTAAGTACCAAACAGACGCATTTGTCTGTGTATATCTACGATAACCGGCAGTGTTGCATAGTATGTGCTATGTGTGTGTATTAGATTTGAAATAAAATGCAAACATTGTTCTGACCCTGCTGTTCTTATGAGCCTGTTCTTCTTAGAGCTCTGCCTTATGAACCACTCATAGTAGTGTACTTAGTGTGAAACAGACTGGAATACCATTTGATAAACGTTCCTGAGTTCGCCTTCCCACAAAATCAAACAGTTTAGCACCTTATAAGAGAAACTCCTCTGGCACGCTGTATGAATTAGTCCTAACATAGTGGCATTTTTTTAAATAATTTTTGGACTCAGTTACATAAATGAGTGAACAAGGTGACAGTTTTCCTCAAAAGCTCATACTATATAATAATATACTCTTTGACGCTATACAGAAAGAAAAAGAAACATGGAATAAATGTTCCTGGGTTCATATAACTGACAATTTCAAGTCTTATGGTTTATAATGAAAGTCAAATGCGTTATAGACATGTTTATATGCATTTAAAATGGATTTTTTTTGATGCAACTATTCTAATGGTGGATGAGGTCAGGATGAGTAGGTTGATAGTCCAGCTGTACGGAGAAGTCTAAAACATACGACCCTGTACCTTTTTCAGCTTTCATTCCACACTGTTCCATTATGATTAATTGCGGGGAGCTAAGCTACCTAAACTTGCATTAGGACTTGCCAATTTCCATAATTGCAACGTTTTAATATGGCTAATAGGCGGATGTGACCTTGCCCGTTCTCTCAGCAGGTACATGGCGCGCGGAGGCCGATCCGTGTGGAGTGGCCATATTTGGAACATTAATGACGAACGGCTCAAGTTGACTGATTGGTGTTTCTGTTTGAGAATAGGGACGGATGACGGGAGGAATAAAAAAAATGGATTTGAAATCATCACACTAAGAGAGACGGATGTTTAAAAAACAAGAAGAAGAAGAAGAAGAAGAAGAAGAAGAAGAAGAAGAAGAAGAAGGACGTAAACACGAAACAGAACCTTCTCTGTTTTGCTTTAGCGCTGAAAAAAAAAAAAAAAAAAAAAAAAAAAAAGTCAAAATGGCAGTTCATAGTAGAGTCTTTGACCACGCAACCTTTTGAAATACCTTTGTGCTGACTTTGGCTGCGTAGGAGAACTGTGGGGACAGTGGCGCGGGACGTCTGTGTGGGCAAGGAAAAGTGGTGGAGAGAGGGTGGCAGAATTTGAAAAATGCACCCCGATGCGTCCGGGAGGGTTAACATTTAGGTTTTTCGATTCCTTTGTGGGGTGGACAAATGATTCCCCAGAGCTGGACAATAATGTTTTTTATGGGACTCTAAATTTTGAGCTGAAGCGGTCCTTTGTGGGACCCTAATAACCAACGCGTGTCTGAGCCTGAACTGCCGTAGCCCCGTGGCGTATCTGAGAGCAGAATGGAGAGATTGGCTTGTCTGGGCACTCTTCTGCCCAACAAGCGGTCACTTTGTTCCTGGGGACAAGGGCCACTCAGAGAATAAATTACCTAGAGGACTTGGCTAGCCCATGGCAGAGCAGCTTCAGTCGTACCCCGTACACTGGCTCCGAGAGATAATGTTTCTCTCTCATCTGCGGCTGTCCGCCTACTTTCGGACTCCCCGGGAACAAAGAACTGCTGAACAAGACGCTCTCTCTCTCTCTCTCTCTCTCTCTTTTTCATTTTCTCCCAAGGAGATTGCTTTCCTTCTCCTCTCCTAACTTTTTGTGCCTCCTTTGCTCCTATGAGTCCTAGGTTTCGGTGTTTTTCTCCGGTTTAATATGCTCGGCTGAGAGGGAACATTAAGAACTCACCTGAAGATCTCTATCTTTTTATCGTTTTTTTGCACTGATTTTTATCTGTTTGATTAGTATTCATGTTTTTTTTTTCCTCCTTCCAACTTAATCTCTTTTATCACCGCTCTGCCGGTCTTTGTTGTAGTTATTGAAATATCCTGCGTAATAGATTTTTTTTTAAAAAAAACCCAAAAGCATCATCAACTCCAGGGTGCCTTGCTATTTTAGGGTTGGACTTGTCTCCATGTCTTTTCTTCTCATCTCTTTTGTTTATCGGTGCATTGTTTTTTTCGCTCACCATGACAACAATAATGCCAGGACTTTTTATTGCGTGGTAAACGAAGTCCTTCTAAAGTCTCTTTCAGTTTGAGGTGATCACTCCAATTAAAGATGCCAGAGACGGTGTGTGGGACAACATTGGTTGAGAGGGATTGTGGAGTTAAGGGTTTAGAGTCGACTTTTGTTATGCAGATTCATGTGTTTATACGCTGCGTTTTCATCTTTTTCCTCTCTTCTCCTTTGGTCAGTTGGGGAGAGATATATTCACACGGAAGAGGAAGATGATTGGCCACTGCCTGGCTGGTCTACCATCCCCTGAGTGTCACCATATGTCTTCTGTTAACAGGGGGAAAGACTGCCAGACGCATAATCAATAGATCAATCATAAAATTAGCACATATAATCAATCACTCCCCACAACTGCTCACATCCTCTGGGTCACTTCACTTTCACAAACACATTTTTTGGATCTATTTTATTCAAACTGAAGTCAAGCGTTTCTTTATAAAAAAAAAAAAAAAAAAAAAAGACTAGGCTTATATGAGAGTGTAGTGCAGCGAGTGGAGGGATGCTGGAATGGAGACACCAACAGAGAAAGATCAGAGAAGCAGCAGTGCCCTGTTCAACCATTCTTCATCTTCCCAGTCTCACCAGCTTCATCATAAAAAATCCATTACCCAACCCTATGATTTACAACACATCTGAAGGCCCCTCAATAGTAATAAGACGCGGTCCAGAGGGGGGCGAGACGCATTGCTATCCGTATGTACCACAGAACCCTGGGTAGGTCTCCATCACATTGCAAATGCTGCCAGGGAAGACAGAGAGTCAGAGAGAGGCTGAGAAAGAATACGGAAAAGGGAATAATGAAAAGCCACTGTGAAAGAAAGAGAGAGAATAAGTGAGAGAGAGAGAGAGAAAGAGAGAGAGAAAGAGAGGGTATTGTTTTCCCCTCTGCACGCTCAGCTCGTCTCTTTCTGCCATCTTGAATTCCGTCCATTCAGATGAGGGTCCTGCGTAGGCCAGGCCTCCGACGCTTTTTCCCCGCTGCTTTCACAACGAATGCCATTCAAGACGCATCGCTGCAGGACATCTGCACCCGATTGCTTGTCACCTCACCCCCCCCCCCCCCCAACCCCTCCTCTCCCCCCAAAAGAACCACCACTGCCACAACACACACAGACTCAAACATCTCCACACACGTACGCACGTCCACTGTGTCGCCTTTGTCCGCCCCGTCCGGATACGGGGGATACGCAGACGAGCGGAGGGCCGTCAGAGCCGACTCTTGTGTGCGTCCTCCCAAACCCTGTGTGTGCGCAAATGGGCGTAAGGGTTGGTGGGGGTTACGGGGTACTGATGGGAGGGGGTTCACAGGTCAGGCGTGTTTCTCTGTCGGGGCTCGTGGTTGGGACTTTCGAGTACCACTGACCCTCAGCATTCCTGTCCCCCTCTCTCTCTCTCTCTCTCTCTCTCTCCCTCTCTCTCTCTCCCTCTCTCCCCCCGCACTGTGTGGTGACGTGGGTGGGCTCATTCACCCTCTGAACTCTGCTTGCAGCTCATTCCTGTCCATTGTGTGAGAGGTATGCTATCGGTTTGTAGGATCAGTTCAACTCCGATGCGGTGGAACCCATGGAATGACTCATTCATTCATTCATTCATTCATTCATTCATCCACAAAGCCTTAAGTCTCACACATACCTACCTATCTGAATATATTAATTATATGCCACAAAAATGGATTTTGATATTGTATATTGTGTATTTAATCGTTCATAAACCTGTGTGAAGCCTGTACAGATGTATTTATTGCTGGAGTCGAATTTACAAGCAGTATCCACTCTCTCTGGACCTCAAACAGTGAAATGAATTTGTGAACCAACGCTGAGTAGGAGCGATTGTCAATGTTATTGTTACTGTTAAGGCCATGCACTTGTTTTGGTGCTCTGCAGCAATCGACACACACATATTTAATAAAGTTTCCCGACTTGTACAATCAGACTATTGTTCTATTGTTCGTCTCTGACTCTGGGCTCGTGAATCTGTTTGTGAGTGCTTCCAAGCGAGAAATACTACAAACAACCCCCTTCTTACTGAGCTATTAATCAAGTGACCAAATGTGACATTTGGGTCCATTTACATGTATATACATATCCAGTGTCTCAAAGTAAAAACACTGATCTAAGATAATGATCCACACAATTCTATTCAGCAGGAATACAGCAAGCAAAGGCTGATCCCAGATCACTTACTCTTACTCCGAAAAAAGTGACAACTAAAAACCACTGGACTAAGAGCAACACAGAATTTGGTTAATGTTCAATCTGCTCTTTTAAAAGGGCATCATCACTGGCTGTCCGTTCTGACCGGTCCCTGTTGGCTTCCCTGGCATTTTAGCTCTCAGCAGAGGGGAGGGTTGTGGGGTGGGGGGAGGGGGGGGTGATACACAAGAATGATTGGAAAGACACCCATCTGTTGAATGGTGTGGAATTGATGGATGGGGACAGATGATGGAGGATGGTGGCTAACAGGAGCTTGCTTTGGCCCAGGACCAATGACGGCAGCCAGCGTGATGAGCAGCCATTGATAGGCACGTTTGAGTTGAGTTATAATGCTGGCTTTTCAGGACCATGGGGGAGCTAAGGCGGACACAGTGATGGATGGAGCACTGGCTGGGACCTCCTTGTTTGGCCCCCCCCGGTGTCTGAGGACCAGGGGTGGGAGGAAGGGTGAAGTCTGGAAGGGGGCAGGTGGGGGTGGTGGATCCTGCTTTTCTCATCGGCTGAAGAGAAACAGCTGGCCATCCCTCCTTCGCTTACAGAAAGAAGAAAACTCAGAGAATACTCAAACAGACACTGGACAGTACCACTAATCGCCGTCATCAACTGTGTCGTTATTGTACGTTGCAACTGAACTCGACTCAGCATGAGAAACAAGCTTTGTCAGGCTGTGCTGGAGATTCTGAAAAAAAAACGGCCCCGTTTTCACTTGCATGGAAAATATGAGCAATAATGGACAGATAATTAGGAGAGTACGTGGTCATTTGCTGGTGTCTTTGCTGACCCTGAACTGAGAACACTCCAAGCCGATTTCTGCTGCCGGACAGGGCTTTAGTCGATGGCCCTTTTAAGACCACTTGAAGGGGAAAGCACAAACGC